>NC_048419.1:18127752-18209499 GCF_013103735.1 Etheostoma cragini | reverse complement strand
ATTATAATTATGGTAGGCCTACAGTGGCTGATATACTTTAAAACAAACCTTTTTTTGGGGGGGGGGGACAAAATGGTTGCAGCATAGCATGCATGCCACTTTGACACACGGTAGTTTTGAATTACCTTGTAGTATGGGACTGAGATAAAGGTCGTACTAGAAAAACTTTAATTATTTGGTTCTGTTGATTGAGGTTTAACCTCTGGAGCAGCTCTGTCTCCGGGAAATGTTTGTAGAGCTCAAAGCCCAATCTGCTGTCTCAGCAGCCAATGTCATGTCATCTGTCATTGAGCAAGACACTAAACCATTCACTGTCCATTTTAAAGAGCTGCGAGAGCATCAGTTGCATGCCAATATCTAAATGAATATGGTTGGTCACCACTCCAGAACTGTCCTTTCAGAAATAGAAACAAGGGTTAATTCCTACCTTACAGCAATGTCAGGGGGTTGGAAGCAGAAAAGGTCCCCGGTTTAGTTTTTGTCTGTGGTCTTAAAAGGTTCCTCTGCTGGAAAAATTGAAAGTCAGAAACCAAAGGTTCCCGAGCAAATTATAACCACAAAGAAGTGAAGTATCCTACAAACACTGCCTCACAAAAGCATTGGCCATCAACTGGGTAGTTTAACTAACCCTCCATGTCCTGGAATTTACCACCCACTTTGAAACATGTGTCATAAAGTGAATAGGTCATCTTAGTAGAGTGAATGGCTCCAGGTGTCCAACACAAATCTATTCCCAATTCAGAGATTGATGTCTTGGCCCCGGAGGTCAGAAAAAGCATTAATATGACAATTCCAAATAATAGTTTGAGAAACGCCACAGGTGCAGGAAACACACAGGACACAGAGGACACAACTGAGGATTACACTTTTGGCTTCAGGGCCAATGTGATCTATGGTGAGTCAATCACCCTCTCAAAAAGGGTAATGCACATTAGTGTATTAAAGTTGAGATCAGTCTGGTATCAGGTATTATATTTTATTAAAGACAGTTTGAATGAGATGAAAAATACAAAATATGAATAGACCTTATTTCCCACACAAACAATCAGGTGCAAAGGGGCTTGCAGTTCCAAACCAATGTTATGTTCTGTACAGTACGTCTTGATAACTATATGAAACTGTAAGACACAAGAATGTTGGAACCCTCAAATTGTGCATTGTGCAACAAAGGTTTAATAGTAGTCACAACATAAGTGTAATAGTGGTCCTCACAAGTGGTTCTTCTGGTAAATAGTTAGGAGTCACAGTGACGGAAACCTTTGGCGGTCGGTGAGTATTTAACTTGCTGTTCAGTGGCTGATGATATGGAGATCATATTATGTGTTTGGTTGGCCTTTAAGGTGTAATGTTCATGAAGTTATTTTAGCCTAAGCATTTGATATGTGTATTTATGTGCATGATAATATAGCGTTTTTTGGTTTTCAGAAATATATGTTAAGTATATGCAGTATTTCCAATGTTGAAGTAAATAATAAATGCACAGCTGAGATTATGAGGCTTTACATTATGAGGCTTTACATAATTCTAATAGTTTTGAAAAGATATTAAAACATATTGAGTGTCTGCGCTTGTAGATTTGCATATAATAGAAGACAGGACTAACCCAAAATATAGAAGGTAATGCAAGAACAAAACAGCTGTAAGTCTGTCATATTCCACAGCAAAACAAATACAAAAACTAAACTTTTGTTTTACAATTAGCAATGTTTCCAAAGTAAAGGAATGAACATGTGAGCACACATACAAACACCAACACACACACGCACAGACCCTATAACTAACCTTAACCGTGTGTTTACATGGTATCAAAAAACAGAAGTAATAGAGCCTCATTCCCTAACACTAATCTTGAAACTGATATTTATACCTACCATTCCTGAGCATGACTGTAGCCTGAACAATGTCCTCACTTTGGTGGTTCTCCCTGATGCACTAAGAGCATCCTATCCCATATTTTTACATATTGCTCCTTATTTTGAACAGCAAGAGCTAGGCTTTTTTTATGCATTGAGAACCTGCAGTGTAATTCTTTTATTCACATCATCAAAGAGGAATGAGCTTTCTAAACACATTAAAGCCACAAGAATGAGTCTCAAACTGCCTCTACCTGTATGGTCTTTTCAGCCAGAGCACGTTTTCTATAATAGGATTGATACTTAACAATTTGTGAACCTACATTCTACTATATGGGGCACTAATACACCCACTGCAGCCATCTCAACTACCATCACACCTTGTTACCTCTGTAAGCGCCAGTGGTCACCTCTCCTTCACCAATGTGTTCTAGGGCCTTTCATCAATCATGGTCAACAAGCTATAGAGGCTGAATGGTACGGAGGCTTGGTGGGGGTTGACAAAGCTATTTGGACAAGCTAATGTAGCCTAAACACACCCGGTAAGCACTGTTTACAGATATATGACATCTGATCTGAATTTCATTTACACTTCTGATACAGTTTATGTGTTAAAGAAAAACTTGTAAGGGCTCTTCACTTGTTTTACCGGTATTCTCACTTTCCAAATAATTCTCGTACCTATTTACACACAAACACATGCCCACACAATGTTACACAGTCAATGCTGTCAATTTGAGTCCACAAACACCAACATCAATCTTCATCAAGCATTTGACCTAAGATGTGACCGGTGAAGCATGGATTATACCCCCTAGCACAAAGCTAGAGGGCCCTTCCATGGTGTTTATGAGTTGTTAATTGTGCAGCCCTGCAGTTTTTATGTCACAGCAGCATAACTTCTTTCCTTGCATATTTCTTAAAGAACAGCAAACACACAAATAATCTTGTTTACAAGACTATTATGGCAGTAAGAAATGCCAACACAGAAATAAGGACTGTGTGTCTGCACTCAGGATATAGCTTGTAGCAGCTATGAGAAGTCTATTTTAGTGTGTATTAAACAGTATTGTTGATGCCTCTAAATGACTGGCATAAGCAAAAGTATTTGTAAGGAGACTGGATGTTTCTATATTGAGAATCAGCATGACACTGGGTCAGGAGATGGACCTGGTTTTCTAATAATTTCCAGTTAGGGAGCAAAAGCTGTCATAGCTGTCATATTCTGGTAATGGGTGTATGAATCTCAAACGCTTATTCGAATTCTTACTTTATATGGAACATGTTGTCACTGGTTATAGATCTTTCCACAATTTAAGCTACTGTAGTGTATCTTAACAATATACAATACATCTCGTAAGCTGTTTATTTGAAGCACTATTTTCTGCACTTCAAAACAGTTGCATGTCTGAAGGTCATGAATGAAGGCAAATCTTTCTGACAGGAGGCGTTGGTGCTCATACTAATCTTTAAAGTTTTTGTCAACAAGTGCTTAGAATGTCAGCCGAAAGCAAAAGGATAAGTGTGTTTTCATTTTTGCGTAATCACAGGCGGAACTCTTTGTTATGAATTCATGGATGGGGGTCTGGTAGTACTCTCAGATGTTTTATGGTAAGTTTGTTGACCATCCAATGAGATAGCTCAGATTTCCCAAACCTTGAGGGAGCGTCGAGTTTTATAATTTTTTTTCATAACTATACAAGTAGTGGCCCAGATTGCTAATGATTGATTGATTGACTGTTCAGGGTCTATTGTGACTTTAACCAACTAATGCCTATCCCAAGTAATGTTCTTATTGTATTAGATAATCAATCAAGACAGTTCAGTCTGAAAACTCACATAGAATTGATAATTATGTGAATGAAGAATGTGTCTAGGCTCTGACCTCATCACTTCCCACAAGGAATCACCAGAGCAGGTGATGGGGAGTGACAAATAACATTTCCACTTAGTGGAACGTAGACTTAGCGCCTACAGGTGGATGTTAGCCACCCTTACATGGTGGGGCTTTTACAACGGCATCACTTTCAGGTGAGGGCAGTTAGTTTGCTTTTTGACCATTAGTAGTAGTAGTAGAAGTAGTAATGAGCATTATAATGAAACTGAAAGGAACTGCTGTTTTATAGAGAAAAATGGGTGTCAATTAACGTCCATTAGTATATCACATAATAAATAATGATCCTGCTATTTATGGTTCATCATAACTTTATGTAAAATCCTTTGTTGTGGATGTCTTTTTCTCCCTTAACTTCACACTGTTTGCACTCTCTTTTAACAATATGTAATTAGGGCTGCTCAAGGTCAAGAGCAGCTGAGAGTCAGACACACAAGCAGACACTTGTTTTGTGATTATTACAAATATGACTCTCTCTTACTATCTCTTTGTCTATTTTCTTACTCTTTTACCCCCCTACATATTCTGAGCAGCAGCAGCTGAGTCCAAAAAGTTCTATAATCACATGTTTTCACTCCGTTTTTTGCAAGACTCTGTCTAATCTGTATGATTTGCTCATGGCAGCAACAAGAGATGGGAGTGAAAATGTCTGAAGAATGGCAAGAGTAGCAAGATAATAAGATGTCTGACGTTTTGTCTGGTGGTCATTGTCTAGGCACTATGGTTAACTGTAATTCGTTCCATATAGGTGTGACTCTCTTTACTTGCTTCTACTTCTTCAACTTAACCTGTCTACATGTTTTTTAAGCCAAGTTTGGTAACCACTGCTCAACATAAGACAATAATAACATAAATTGCCGTAAGAAGTTTTCCTATAACAGTCATCACACAATTTGATTCATTAATTAGTACAGTTTCTCTCAAGTTAATCCATATAAGCAAGTTTCTTTCTTTTTCAGAGACATATTGCCAGGTGTATTTTAAAAGTACACTGCATTGCACAACAGTAAAAGCACCATAACTTTTCAAACACTTTAACAATAGAGTCATGGGGGATGGACATTTATGCTTGTTTCAAAGAAATTCACCACTGTACAGCAATCTTCAAAAAGACATAGACACATTCATTTTAGGAATTGATTTTTTGCAGTGTATGCTTTCTTCATTTGATCTAGGTGAGCAGGTCATTGTTCTGCATGTCTTACTATTTGACACCTTGAGATTATGCTAAGAACAACTCTTAAGGCATTAATCACAATGATCCAAGTCAGAATAAAATATCCTCAGTCTTGGCTGCATGGTGGGAATTGAAGGGCAATTTTTGTTATGGGGCTGCAACCAAGTATAGCACTTTCATAGAAATCCACAGTTTTGCAGATAGACTGAATGATAAGCTCTAATGAGGTACGAGATGTGTGAAAACTACTTATTTTTCTTCCAGTCTGTCCCTCTATTTCTGTTTTTTATTCTCTCACTTTCTTTCTTTCATACGCATACATGCATGCACACTGACACCATCAATTTCTCTCTTAATCACACATGCACACACACGCACACACACTGCACACGCACACACACATAGACATGCATACACAAATACTCCTACACCTCCAGAAATAGAGGCAGCAACAGTCTCACTGAATATCTCAGCCCACATGTTGATAATGTCACATTTTCAGTGTTCCATTACCTAGTTCTAACAATCAGAGAACATCTCTCTCTCTCTCTCTCTCTCTCCCTCTCTCTCTCTCTCCCTCTCTGTCTCTCTCTCTCTCTATCTAGCTCTGTCGCTTTATTTCGGGATCAGTGGGATGTTTGAGAGGAACTGTCATTCTATTTAATTGTCATAGTTAGATTAATGGTGCTACACTGCAATTTCTTCATCACATCTGGAGAGGAAAGATAGTTTATGATCCATTAATGTCAGAATGCTAACTTGTAAACTGTACACAGAGGAAATATTGGACAAAGGGAGGACACCATGGAAGTGAGGGGCATCGCACAGGAGGTTTGAGGCATAATTACAGATGTAGAGGCCTCTTTGACTATAAAATTTTGTTGATCTATGAACGCCTATTGACAGATTCTCAGGTATCAGAGAAGCAATGCAGCATAAGTGCTTACACTTACAGTGCTACAGTCGAATTATGTTATGGAGAGAAATAAAAAGGTAGATAAAGTGTAGGAATACTGTTGACTGATCAGTACCCACATTTTCTTCTAGACCTAGGGAAGACAGATGGTCACTAACTAACATTAGGAAAATGTACAGAAATGAACACCTCACAGGTTGATCCCAGAGTAACATTTTTCAACATCTGCAGGTCTGTCTGCTTGTATCCCAGAGCTGGCTGGGATAAGATTCCCTGGTCTTAAGGTTTGCTGCCAAGAAACCTTTGTAACAATATGCAGGGTAATAACCTGTCAGAATATAATACAAATGTCCTGCTCAGTGGAATGAATATGTAGCTGGCACTGTCATATCTATTATAACTCAATAATACCTGTTGTGCAGTGTAGAAGTTATGCAATTAATATTGCAGTTCGGCAGGACGAATTCAAACATCTGTGTTAACAACGATTTCAGTTTGCTAAATATAATTATAAATGAATAGATAACCATAAAAAAGTGTCTTTCATCACTAACTCAAACCACCATTAGATTCAAGAAGGAACAAGACTACTAAAGTAGAGCTCTTTACCATTCTCAATCAGCATGTTTATATATCTTTCATCAGTCAGTCAATCAGTTTTTGATCAGTCTGGAGAACTGGAAATTTACATAAATGTCCCCCAATTTTTACTATTCCCTCAAATTTAGGTTATTTTGGTTAATTTCAGGTCTCTTATCTTCAGAGGAGTGGGTTGCGTTTGTCTCCTCAGCTTAGAACTTCTGATATATTGAATATCAGTCCTGATAATTACCTTTGACATCAAAATGATTGAAAGTGGTGATCTGTCCCTTTATAAAAAATGTGTCCCTTAAGTTCTGTTAAACATTCACTGTCAAAAGAATTGCTCTTGGCAAATCTGGTTTGCAAATATATTTTCCACCTTTTATTGAAAATTAAGTTACTTTAATATCCAAGAACAATAGATGTGTACTTTGCATTGTTTGAGAGTGAAACATTGACAATTTACCAAGTGCAAAACGTACTTTAAATGTGTAGCAACATACATGATAAAAACTTTCTTTCTCCCAACATCCAAATAAAAATGTCAAGACTCATATCTTAAAAATACAGAAGATAAAATGCTTAACAGTTTTTTGTACAGTTTACTGGCATTTCTAATAATTAAATACATTATACACATTAGTTGCATATGAAATGCAACAAGTAGAAAATTTGAAAAGCAATATCAAGATAAGATTTGAGCAAAAACAAGTGAAGCAATGTCATTGCTCTCCAATGCTTGAGTGGCAGTAGCGTAGTTTCACTACTGTCCTGGAAAAGTATTTAAAGGAAAGCAACTAAGTATTTGAGCAGATGGTCAGTGAGATTCTAATTCTAAACTGTTGGTTGGCTAAATCTCAGGGTTATAATCAGTGTTATGTAAACTGACAAGTGAGAGCATTGCTGCTGCCGCTGCTACTGCTGCTGCTGTTTCTGGGTGGTCTACCTCCGCTCAGTGACCCCACTTGCTCGCATCCACAGCGCAAGTTGTGTGTGTCTATGTTTCGAATGGATTCACAAGCAGACGTCAATGTTTTTGAGAGGGAAGGGAAAAGAAGAGCATGTATGGATGTAAAGCAAGAAGTGATGAGATGGAGAAATTGAGAGACAATGCCAGCAGGAAGAGAGAAAAAAGAATTCAGTGGAATTTAATTACATTTTCTACAGCAGAGGAAGTGAATGCTAAAGCCAATGCAGAAGTGTCCACAGAAGCACTTCCTCTAATGGCCACTAGAGGATGGCTTCAAGAAGCTGTATTGAAGTAATTGGAAAAAGCCCCAACGTATCCACAAGAGGTATAAATACACAGTGCACGAGTACAGTTTAGTTGTGGGCTGGTCAAACAGGCACAGCATGAAGGAATCCAAAAAGGAGAAAGCAACTCCATTAATACTTCAATTAAATTTAAAAGAAATAAACTAGAGACCATCTTATAAAGGGATCACACCATCCGCAACGCCAAATCAGGCAAGGAAGTGTGTGTGTGTGTGTGTGTGTGTGTGTGTGTGTGTGTGTGTGTGTGTGTGTGTGTGTGGTTTGATTCTAATTTTTATTTTATTTTTTTAATTAAGACTGCAGGCTACTGGACACAAACATATAAAATGTCCCCTATTACTCCTACATAGAACCAAGACACCAGGACTGAAAGCGACACAAAACAGCTGCAGTGTTTGTAGTCATTTTTGTGTCTAATTATGTGTCTCTTTGCATCTTGCTTGTGTCTCTGTGTAGTCATTTTGCATTTCTTGGTGGTCGTATTGTGGCCTTTTGAAGTTGTTTTGCTTCTGGAATTCCAGTGTGGAAAGAATTTGACTGGAAGTTGAAGATGAGATTCTTCAGGACCCGTCTTAAGGTATCAATGTTTAAAAACAATGCCCCCAAAACTTGCTGGAGAAATTGTGGTATGGTGGGAGACAATACCCACATAGTCTGGGACTGCTCAGTGATACTGGAAAGACATTAAAGAGGAAGTGGACAAAATCTTCAAGATGGATTTCCCCTAGGATGCTTTATTTTTCTTAATGTAGAAAATACCTGAAAACTTGCTTTCTAAGGACCAAAGCTACATGTTACATATTTTGTTAATGACTGCAAGAAAAATGATTACTATTATATGGATGAAGCTTGTCAACCCTATAATAGCAAAAAATCAAACAGGTCCACACAATGGAAAAAATGACTGCTATTTTAAAATTTAAAGTACCTTTGCTTGGGAGAAGATGGACCCCTGTCATTTTAGGCCTTGATTTAGAATAATTTAAACTTACTGATGTGCAATGGTCTATTTACCCTGCTTCTATATAGTCAATATAGGTGTTGAATGAAGTTCAACCACAAGGTGACCCTTTCATTATTATTTATTTTATTAATTTATTGTTGCTTTGCCCTCTCATTGAAAGAGTATGTGTATTGTTTTGCTAAAATGTTTTGTCAGGAAATTGTCTGCAATGTTTAATGTGGGCAATAAAGTTCAAGAAAAGAAGAAGTTGTTCTGAGTGTCATTGTAGTCTCTTTATGGAACATATTGGTTCTCTTTGCTGTCTCTTTTTGGTGCTGCACCAAAATACACCAATAAACTGAACAGTTTTGAATTTTATGACCATATACATGTACTGTATATCCACTATTAGCCTATTCATGCTCATATTATCATGGGAGCTAGTTAACTGAATAATGAGTCAAGTCCCCTGAGATGATCTGTAACTATACGTGGTACATACACAGTGAGTTGGAAAATACTGGTTTGTATGAGATGAAAAAGCCGTATAACATTTTGGTTAAAAAGTACTGACTGTGTCACTGGGAAGCTATGATGATGTTGAATTGTTTCATAGACATAGCAGAGTAGTTCAAAACTATATTTAAAAAAGTATGACTTTCTTAATTCCCTTGGGGTCTAATTCCTCTACATGTAAACATTTAGTTAGACACCACCAAATGAAAAGCATGATTCTTAGCAAGATATGGGAATTTGATGTATACACAACTGATCAAATCATTTGAAAATGAGGAACTATGTGGAAATATTAGAAAATGAAAGCCTTTTGCAAGTCAAAAGCATTTATGCACATGTATTTACAGTTCATACACACACACACACACACACACACAATTAAAATACAAGAAGTATTAAAACGTAGTCCATTGGGTGTCTTATTGTACAGCAAAAATCAATTGGATATGTAAGGGATAAGGGATAATGTAGAACAGGCGGGTCATTATTGTCAAATAAAACCCTGACAGGGTGATTCACTCACCCTGATAAATTACAGTAATAATAGAGTAAAATGTAGATTTAAAGAATAATTTCATTGATTTAAAAATGGTCCTACAGAGTCTAAGATCAGAGAAGCGTCCGTTGCAACCGCCTGTTATTCATGGCAGCGGAGAGAATTGCAGAATTACATTGTACTTTTGCTACTCCATGGTTATAACAGTATTTCGTTTTATAAACTTCTAGAGTAACTATTCTCTGGACTCTTGATTCAACTCAGACTCAAAGTTAGGTAATATGACTCAACTTGGACTCAGAACACTGGGGACTAGAGACTTGAGACTTGGCTACTCAACTACAACACTGTGTTTGGGCAAGTAGTATTTGCAGGGGCAAGTAGTTAGGCATGTAGGGGTTATGGTTAGGGTAAGGTGTGTGTGTGTGTTTGCTGTGAGTGTTTCACTTGGTCTCAAATGTGGGAAGCACGTTACTAAAAACATTTTCATGGTTACATCACACCTGTTCAAAGTCTTAATTAGCCTGCTCCATCCGGATTGGATGGGTGAGAGTTAACAGATGAAACCAGGAGCTTAGCAGAAGGGGAAAGAAGACTGTTACGCAGCAAAAACCAAGTCTGGGTTCAAGAGCCAGAGCAGCGGCATTGTTTCAACCCGCTGGCACAGTTAAATGCACAAGCCAAGGGTGAAAAAGGCAAGCACAAATCAAGCTTTACTGCAATAATTGAACTGAAGTACTGCACTTCGGTTTATCTTTCTCTCTCTCTCCTGCTACAGCCTCAGTTGGAGGCCAGATGGGAACCCTGCCTGCTATTGCCTACTGGACTAAGAGTGGTCTCGTGCGTTTTCTTCATCGAGGAGCAGCCCTGACCTAAAAGGACCTTAAAATACCCTGTCCATGAGCGGAGAGACTCAGGAATCTTTAATTGATGGACACTACATGCCAAATGAAGACATTCTATCCCTGTCATAAGTGCACTGTTCCAATTCAAATAAAATGAAAAGCGTAAAAAGCCCCATCTGTCCTGCTTTTATCACTTTTAAAAAGGATTGGTACACTTTTAAAATGATTGGTACTAAGACGTAATCTGCTGTTGTCTGTGTGCTCACGGAGCAGGCCTCCACAAGGTAAGTGTTCACTACACAAAAAACAAGATCAGCAAAATGATTAGGGTCATGAGCGCCCAAAGGGCCATGAGGGCTCAAAGGGCTTGTTGACTCTCCTTTGAGAGTCAACAACTTGTGCAACTGGTGCTTTAGAGTAAGTGCTGAATAAAGGCTCCATAGGACACCCCAAGGAGCAAATGGTTGTTCACTTCCATACGCACATGAAAACACAATGATAAACATACAGCATGAATGACTTCACTCTGAAAGGTCAAATGGATAAATACTAAAAACACACTGACACGTTCAAGATTGAGTGTGCACATGCAAAACATGGGCCCTATAAACATTCACAAACACATATGGGCACGTGCACAAAACAGAGACATGAATGTTAAATGCAAACACACAAATTATACTAAAGGCTGACTGCCACACATTGCTTCTGAATATAAATTCATCACAGTTGGTAGCCTACTGCAAGTTTGTGTGAAATGAAACAAATTATCACCACATATGGTCCCATGATGGATGTACAGAGACGGGAGGGGGGGCATAGTCTGTCAATTCTCTTAAAATTCAAAAGCACTGTTCACAGCGAGTGATTATTTCTCCATAACCTGCACATTCCTCACCTAAATTACCGCCATCCATCTCTCTCCGTTTAGTCCTACGCGCGCGCGTGTAGATACACACACACACATACACATACACACACACACACATACACATACACATACACATACACACACAGACACACACACACACACACACACACACACACACACACACACACACCTCACTTCGCTATCCGTTCCCATCACCGGCCCAGAGATGGAGCTGTGAGTAGGCAAGTCGCCTTTGCTGGTCTTTATTTGTTTGAGGGGTGACAGTGAATATTCTCTTGCTGTAATTGATCACTAGGAGTTTTTGGAGAAGCTGTCTTCTGTTGTCCGCGAAGGAATTCTGCTCCTTGGCTAAACGGAAGGTTATTTAAACGTGAGTAGGCGGGTGGAGAGATGGGATTCGTACTTTTTCTCCTCTTCACTATCCGTCTCCTGCGTGCGCGCCAACACAACACGCACTCGGGCACGTGTTGGTTATGCATGCCCAAAAGGGCACGCGCGCGCACAGGCAAATAAATCGAGTCACATGCAGCACTGGCGTCTGCCTCCGAGAGAAGGGAAGCAGCTTGATATAATATTCCACTTGCGTTACAACAGCATACATTCTACGGAAGGAGCTCGGTTGGGTTGTGGAGGTTTTTCTTGTCGTTGTTAAATATACGCGTGCACCTGCAGCATTAGGTTATGGGGACGAAATGTAAGCAGATAAAAAGCAGATGGGAGAAGAAGTCCATTTCGATAATTTGAACTTAATTGTATTTAGAAGGTTTGAAAAGTATGTTCATGGAAATTGAATATCCTTAAACGGCAAACAATTTCACTAGATAGATAGATAGATAGATAGATAGATAGATAGATAGATAGATAGATAGATAGATAGATAGATAGATAGATAGATAGATAGATAGATAGATATATAGATATGCCATTGAACACAACGAATACAGAGGCAAATATAAGGCCATGACGCCTCTCATAACTAATCACGCACATGCACTACTTTAACCATGCGTGAGGAGGCAACACACACATACGCACAAACACGCACACTTAGATGAAACGTTGCAGTGTTGCTGCAGACCAGACTGACGTGACTACACGGCCAGCTCACTCTGCCTGCTCTGTCGAAAATAAACCCCCAATCGAAGCAAAAGGCGATAAATGAGTTGCCTCTCAGTGAAAAGCATTCCAAATTCAACAGCTGGGATTCATAGGAGGCTTATGTAACCATGAATTACACTGATGTGTTCTAAACTGCCCATAAGAATGTCCTTTTCCTCATATGCCTCCTGCTGTAGTTCTTGGTAATGAAAATGTCTTCTGATTTGTAGTTTAACTTGAAATACGTAGATGACTACAAAAATATACGCTGGGTATCATAGCCCAATTTTTTTTTTCCTCCCTTGCAGATGCACGCAGCTCAGCGCTCCTCGCCGTTCTGAGCTCAGTCTGGAGTGGCGCGGATGTAGCAGCAGAATATTTGGCTGTAAACAGAGGCAGTGCTGTTATCTCGATGCGAAACGCAGGCTTTTAGGAGACGGTGAGTGATTCGAGGAGGATTTATTGCAGAGAGGCTTGCCTCATCAGTGCAAAGCTGGTGAGGGAACACGATTTTCTTGAAATGTTGGAGGTGTCTTCCCTTGCTTGTGTGCGCGCGTATCCGAGCCGTGTAATCCAGTCGTGTTTCATTCTTTTCTCTTGTTTTGCTTCATCGTAAGTACTCACTGTCCGTTTTATGACTGCTACCCTTTTCCAAAAGATGCCCTAGCTGTCTTGGTCGCAAGACGATCTTTTGATGCATGTCAATTTGATCTCCTTGGGAATCATCACGTAGGAGTCAGGGAGCGAGACAGGGAAAGCGCGATGGGGAAAAATCAAGGGATCCTAGTTGAAAATGTAAGAGGATTTTTATTTAGCAGCCACTGATAAGAGATTAGGGCGACAGCAGTGGAAGTTAAATTGTGCTGCATATAAAATGGGCGGGCTAGTCTTTATATTAGGTCGGTACAGCCTATTCCCAAATTAAATGCTCTGCGCTTGGACACAGTCTGTTTGCTATGCACTTTATTTACAGGCACGATCGATCAACCAAATCATTTATTTTGGATAGAGACCCCAGTACACAGACCAGATGTGTTAGTTTAGTAGAACATTTCTTTTGTTGCTGACAGACTGAGAGAGTTCAACTCTCTACAGCACCACCAATGAACAGTGAGAGAGACCTGCGCATATCGTCAGCAGCCGCTTCTCCAGCCTCAAGCTAAAATTCGTCAGATCTGAGATCACAGAGGATTTTTCTCATTCAGTCCGGTTAGAAACGATATTCTCAAAAGTTTGAGGATATAGCCAGCGGACAGCGAGTACACACCGACTCATCTGCTGTAAGTGAATATCTCCATTTTTCTCGCATTTTTCTCAGGCATGAGAAGGGGAGAGGGGAGTAACACTCGGATTTGTAGGGATGGTTTGTGCTGCTGGACACCGCTAGAATCGAAGACGAGTTTTATTAGGGAGAAGAGGGAGTTTCTCGTCGAAATTGGGACCGTTTAAGGGGTATTGTATGGCAAACGAGAGCCGTTTGATGGTTTTGACGAGAGGCTGCTTGGTTTCAGCACCACAGACAGCGCTCTGAATAAAACGGCATCCACGCACATTTGCTTAATTACTCCGCCACGCACGAAGTGGATCATGCCATGCATGTATTCAGACCGACCTTATAGGGATGCCAGTTGAATGCTAAATTTCTATCCATCTCAACTACATTCATGTATTGTAGGGGAGAGGGTGTCATTTCCTCTGAATAACTTAGAAAGTGTGCTTGTGCGGGATTTTCTCCTCCAGCCGTTAATCTGCATCATCCCCGCTTTGTCAAATCCTTGTCAACCAACGGATTTATTTTATTTTTATTTCATTTTAGCAAAGCAATTTACGTCCGCTGACTCCCATCCGCTTGCAGTGCACCTTGGAACATCACAAGCAAGTAGGGGTATTGTCTTCGATGTGTGCTGTGTTTTAGTGGCAGGATTTTGCGGTCGTGTGTGAAATACTGTTTTAGTGTTTTTTTACAAGTAAGTAATTGGTCCTCTCATGGACACGTCGATACCTTTAACAATGGACAGTGTTTCTGGGCATTGTGTTTTGCATGAACAGTAGCGCAGGCTAATTGCTTACATACTTTATGACCCGGCTGACATCATTGCTTAATGATTGAGGAGGAAGCAAATGCTCATATTTTAAGGGGATTTGGTTTGATATTGCGGTATTGTGCGTTTCACATTGCAGGGTATTAGAGGAGGCTGTGTACAGGTGCTCCAACCTCACACAGCGTGTTTTGTGGTCGATGATGTGTTGCCTTGTTATTTCGTCTTAATTATTATGCGCTACAGATGCAGCCAAATGGAATGCGAGTGTATTGAATGGCAGTTATGGAAGTCGTATTTCCACTAGTCCCCCCCCTTTGATTATCGAAATGCAGAGCATATATTTAAATTCATTCTCCCATGTAGGGTGCAGAATATGCCTCTGTCAATGTGACACATCATTTAAAATGATATTTTAAAAACTTTGAGGTGTGTCTGTGTCAAGTGGCATGCAATGGCCCGATGCAATGCATGTGGCAGGGCCATTTGGTTTAAATCAATGGCTGTCAGTGAATATGTAAGAAATGTCAAACAGGACCCAATACATACTCTCTTTAGGAACATCCAAGTTGGCTGCTCTACATCTACATGTTTGTTTATACCTGAGATGATGACACCTTGGCTTACTAGTAAATATGTCTCAAATGAATTGGTGATGATCTTCATTCTCTCTCCCTTTGACCTCCAGCAGTGAAAGGTCCTCATATTGCAACTATGTGTGGACGGAGCAGGACGGCCTCTCTGTGTCTGTGGGCTTGCCTGCTTGTCGCCAACAGCGTACTGGGTGGGAAAAGGTAAGAACAAACTTAAACTTGCAAATGCATGTTGTATGTACCTGTGTATCACATTGGATCAATGGAAAATTCTAAATATGTGAAAGCCAAAAAAAAACATGCACACTCTTCACATGACTTTCTTTTCAAGCCTTACACAGACTTTGAGACAAAGGTTTATTATTGTAGATCTAAATATTGCCTATATGATCAAGATATTAATGGAACACTACAATTGCATATGGTGATATTTGAAGGACAAATTGTGAAGACCAAAATGCATTGGGTAAAATTTTAAATGCTGTTTTTGTTGAGGAGAACAATTACTGTTTATTGCTGGTGCTCAGTGCTTGCCGAATGGTAAACTGGCCAGTAAATATGTCAGTAAATCTGGCATTCAGCCAGTGAAGGGGTAAACAGTGGTCCACCTGCTATGCTGAAATGCTGTCTTCCTTGCCTTCCTTGGTTTACACCTTTACAGTGAATATTTAATGTGGTTGTAACTGGGGCATCTCCATAGGACACCTATGCTTATAATTGCATAGAGGCAATAAGAAGTGCAAAATAGAAAGATTACATTAGGAGCCAAAATAGCCACTATCCACGATACCTTAGTATGACACTTTCTTTGATTCACTAGCCTTGTGGGACAACATCTCCATTCTCAGTTCATTCCTGGTCTGTGTGCAGTGGATGATGTCTGTTGCATCGGAATATTTAACACAGATTTGTGCACATGTTTGTGACAGTGACTGCAGGGATGGTAGGGTTGATGCACAGACACACTTCTCAATGTCAACACTGAGGTGTGGGATGTCACCTTACCAGAAGCAGACAAACTAAGTGAGAAAGAAAGAGAATGATTGAATAAGAGATGACACTAACTTGATCCATTGTCATGTGTCTGCCACTGCATTAATTCCCACATGATTCAAATGTGGGCAGCCGTTCATGTGTAGCATACTTCAAAACATTATAATCCGGCTCCACTCCTTTGACATGGAACCCTACAGTAAATAAACACGCAGAACAGTTACACATTCAACTCATTAGTTGTTACAACGGCATGAGATCACATAAGCTCTCATCCTATTGTGGTTCTTCTGGAGAATCCTAGAGAGACTCAAGAGATGAGGCATTTTTAGCATGGTTAAATAATGCCATAGAACTGTCACAGGCAGTTGACTTCAATGATGATGTCTTGAGATGGTCCAGCTTGCCTTTCTCTCAGTGACAACAGCTACACCACAAAAAAAACACATTGATACAGTACATCTTTCATCTAACACGCCTTGAGCACATGCAGAACACAGATGGATTGTGTCCTATTTTAAATGCATGATGCACTGCAATACGTCATTACTGCACAGTGATTTGATCTAACTGATTAATGACAGCTAGGGAGCTAAGGTTTAAAATACACTGACTGGCAAATGGAGGGTTTGATTTACTGGGTTTGATGGGCTGTATGTTGAGCACATTAGAGTAAGTGCAAGTAACTGATGAAGTACTGATTACTTTACTTAGGAACTGTCACTGCAAACTGCAAAGCAATTATCACCCATAGATTTACTGTATAATCCAGATCCCCTTTTCAAATACAAAATCACACGCACGCACACACACACACACACACACACACACACACACACACATACACACCCACACACACACACACATGTTGGGTGATTTCAACAAGACACGGTAATCAGAAAGACCTAGCACTCTGCTACAGTATGTTGCCAACGAAAGAAATTGCCTCAAATTTAGAAATCCAAGTGACGAGAGAGACAGGGAGAGATAGAGAGAGAGAGAGACAAGGAGAGATAGAGAGAGAGAAAGAGACAGGTAGAGATAGAGAGAGAGAGAGACAGGGAGAGAGAGAGAGGGAGAGATATACAGTAAAATGGAGAAAGGGAAAGAGAGTAAAAGAACGACATTGGCAGAGTGAGTGTGAACGGCACTGTTGCTGTTCAGATGACCTGTAGATGGGGATGGTGTACAATGTTTTATGAGGAAGGGGCCCCTGGCTGATAAACATATGTATCCTTCCACAGCACCTTTTTGTTTCCCTTGTCTTGACATACAACCCCACCCCCCTCACCACTCATGTTTCACATATACGCTGGAAAAAAGGGTCTACCTTAATAAAAAGATATGTGCCATTCCTAATATTAAAAAAGTGGTTTTCTACTTGGTTGAGATGATGACTTTGACTGGTCAAATACAGCAGAATAAAAATGCAAGGTCAAAAAGTGCATTTATTTTTTCATTTGAACAAACTTTACCCACTAATTATTAGCGACTTGTAAAGATGGATATTTCCTCTTGTATTTCCTCCTTAATTATTGGTGAACTTGAAAGAGCCAAGGGACATCCTGGCTTGTTTTCTCTGTTGTTGGAGACTATAACAAGAGGACAGTAACCTTTGGGCAAACCAAACAGTTTTGGTGTCTTACTCTGAATTGGCAAATTGGAAACGCCTAAATTACTGCAGAAAGCAGGAATATTAATTAAGCAGGGAAGATTTTGATTTATTTTACCCTCCTAATTTTACCTAACCATAACATCCTGAAGATGCAATTTAAGCTTCCTGTATTTATACGTAATTGGCTTCCCAGATCTGAACAAATTAGTTCAATTATTGTTTTGAAATTGAGAATTTCAAAGTTGTTACCTCCAAGACTGAATCAAAATAGAATTGCTCATCACAGTTTATACAGTTTAAATGCTGGCTTTAGTTTGCAGAGAGTTCTTCTTTTTGCCAGATAGAATGATGCATGCGAATTAAGGGAAATTGGTGGCAGAGAGATGCACATTAACCCCTTTATACAAATCCATGTGTGACGCGGATGTGGCATCCTTATTTAGAAAGCAAAAAAAATGTTTAGCAGCTCACGCTCAAAGCTGTGGAGATCTGCCTCAATCCCACAGCTTTTGATGTGAGCTGTGTCCCTCTAAAAAGCCACCCTAAATTTCACTTAAAAATGTCCTTTTCCAACCTCACCCTTCTGCCTTTTATCCACCCTCCTCCTCCACCATTATCTTCACCTTTTTTCTCTTCTTTGTCCTTTCTTTTGAGCTTTCCCCGCCTGTTTGTCCGGACACCCTCTCTCTCCAGCCATCCCACCTACTATTCCTTACCTTCCAATGCAGGTCCTTGCTAAATAAGCTAAATGACCTCTCCCTCTCCTTGGATCCGTTCAGCTCTCGGAGCCTGTTTCCAAACACTTGCTGTTTATTTAGCATGCAATCAAACTAAACACCATTGGCACAAAAAGGGAGGGAGAGGATGATTGCTCAGAGGCATACAATACATTGTGAGAGAGTTGTGTCTGATTATTATCAGCACTAACACGCAAAACACACGGATGAATATGAAGACGAGTTTGCGTATGTGTATGTAGACACTGAGCCCACAGTACATACATGCATTGATTGATTCAGCTATGTAAACACACACACATCCACAAACATACTCTCTAAACATTCCTGTCCCATCCTGCCTTTATAACACACAATGTAATGAGAGGCTGTTTTCCTGATAATGGTTGTGTTGAAATATTTATGTGTGGAGATGCAACAAAATCTGCTCCTACAATTACTGATTGTGATTGTTTTAGGTATTGCTCTAAGCTTTTTGTTTCATGTTGTTCAAAGAGCACACTCAGCAAAGGCATTAAGAGATCATATTAATGTATAAATAATGTTTTATGATTTCTCTATTCTCTCTAGCTGTGAGATGCACACACATATTCGGGCTCTGCATGCCCAATTTTCCATTTCTTTGATGAAAATGACTTTTCATGCACACTTTCCATAGGGATAATACAAGATAATTTGACCTTGTGAGATATTTTCCTTTCCAGTCAATCTCCATTTTTTCACAATGTGATGCAGCAGAAGAATGCATTCTTTGTTGCCCATCTACTTCCGCAGAACTGTTTTGCTAACTACAGAGCAGAGAATCCTCCTTTTTTGTCTTTGATGTTTGATTTATATTCAGGGTTTGTTCTCACTCTTTCCGCAGTTTTGACTGTGGTTTTAAACTCTAGCTGTAATGACTTTAAATCTTTTTCTTTTCTTTGCCAGTTCTGGGCAGAACGGCATGACAGATGAACAAAAAGATAACACTACAGTGTTCACCAAGATCTTAGACAGCCTTCTGGATGGCTATGACAATCGCCTCAGGCCAGGACTGGGAGGTCAGTAAATTCAAGTCATCAGAAGTCTTTTGTCCCTCATGGTGACTGTTCTTTGCTTTGATTTTTGCAAATATAATCCAACGGACTCCTATAAATATCTCACTTTTCACATGTACACACACTGTAATATCCATATGTATAAATCTTATTGAGGTGGATTTGCTTTCAGTGTCAGATTTTGTGTGATAATGTACTTCACCTTCACCTGCTGCTATTGTGAAACAGTGAATTGTCATAAAGCCAGCGCTGCTAATGTAACACAGGGACTGACATCTTATTGTGTGTGCTGCTCTTCACTCTATTGTCAACTGTCCATTGTTAAAGAGAGAAACAAAATGGCAGAGAGACAGAGAGACAACTTAAGAAATGGAAAATGAGAGAAACAGAGAAAGAAACATAGAGTAAGGAGAAAATGGGACAGTATAATGTGAGAATTGGTGTGTGAAGAACACAGTGGATCGCACAGTGTGATGAAGCAAGCATCAAACAGACAAGCGAATAAAATCAGGACTGCTGGAAGTTCAGCAGCCGAGGGGGAAGAAGTTTTGGATTATGATGGGTATCAATCATAAATCATAGGTATATTTCAGTTTCAGAATCACAAGAAACACACACTCACACCCAAACATACATTGCCTCTGCTACCCCCTCCACTTGAATCCCCAGTGGACCCTTTGTGGCTATCAGTATTATGGGACCAGAGTGGCAGATTTTCAGCAATACAGCAATGCACAAATGTATTAAGAGACTGAACCACAGTCCGGGTAATGGAGCTGACACTGAAACCAATACCAGCAGAAATGGTTATCGACATCCAAAATGGGCTTTTAGATGGTTTGTTTTTTTCCCAATTTGTTTGTTTGTGTGTGTGTGTGTGTGTGTGTGTGCTAAAAGTATATTGAATGGATTGAATGGATCAGAGGCTATAGCCAGGTGGTCTTGTATTAACAGGTAGTTAGGGGCTAATGAATACCACTGATAGTCACTCACTCTGGCAATTTCCTGCTTCAACAGAGCGTGTAACTGAAGTCAAGACTGACATTTTCGTGACTAGTATTGGGCCGGTTTCGGACCATGACATGGTAAGACTCTTTTCGCCTCTGTAAATGTCACTAGTTTCGCCCTGCCCCTATCCCTCCACCCTCAACCCTGTCTCTTAGCCTCTCTAGGCACGAGGGTCTCTAAGCTGTGAAATGATGATTAATTTGATGATTAATTTGATTAACTCCTGACACTGTCACATGTGTAAAATGTTGTTTTCTAGCGCATGGTTTGTAATTCCACTCTACATATATGTCACCCTTACTCCTAAATATGACTGCATGTTTCTTTAATGTGGATGTAGAAATATGCTGTGAACTGTGACTCCAAACTCTGTTTGTTTGTTTTGGAATATTAAAAATAGCCTCTAACATTCTGTTTGTTAAGCATCTAGATAGATTATTCATATTTTAAAACTAGAAACAAGCAGATCTGAATGGACTGAACAGTCTGGAGCAAAGAAATGTGTGGATTTGAGGTTTAAAGACCGAAAGTGCCGATCTCTTTTTCTCTTCTGATATGTAATTAAATTGCAGCATAAATGGCTATTAACATTATTATGATGAGATGATTTGATAGTAGGCGGCAAGAAATTAAATACATTTCAATATCAAATTAAAATGCAACATCAAAATATGAGTCATCACTTTTATGGTTTGTTTAGTCTTCTTCAATGTGCTTCCTAAAAAAAATCATTGGCTGTTTAAACATAAGCATGTGATCTCTACTCTGTGCACCGGAAACCAATTAATCTCATTCAAATGTCTCACCGTCTTTTACTACATGGAAAAAACTGACTCCTGTTATCTGCACGTGAAGTGTTGTACTGACATAATCTCAGTTAATTACACTGGCTGACATGCGGGCCAAGACTATTTCACTACTGTGTTAAGGCCAGAAGGAAGAGCTGAAGAACAATTTCTCCATCTCCATCTCAAGCCTTTTCCCATCCCCCTCTATTACCTTGAAGCTCTGTTTCAGCTCATACTAATTATCTTACGTGGGCCAAGTGGAAATGGGGGGAGAAGAGAACAAAAAAACAGGCTGCGTTGTAATCTTTATAGGCTCCCTTTACTCTGCCGGGCAGTCATGTGGAACCATTAGAATCTGCTCTCAGCTATAGTCATTAGCTGCCTTCAAAATGAAATGTCCTCATAATATTGTGTCCAGTGCTTCCTTTTTGTGTCTAATGTAATTTATATTACTGAGCAAAGAAATTTCCCCCAAAATAAATGCTAACAACGATCATTTTTGGCAGTTGCCTAACAATGCAATACCAAATGACCAAATAACAAATGAAATGTCTCATTTGCATATAGCACATTAAACTGACCAGACCATAATTAGGTAAAAAATGAAATCAAAGAAGATGGAAAAGGCAACCACACAATTTCCTATGGGAAATAGTGAACAATTATGCTATTTAACAATGGAGGCATTCTTTTAGAAAAGATACCAGCCAGAAAACCATGCACATCCGTCCACTAGATCCTCCCTGTATTTGCCAAAACCTTTAACATGAAGAGACAGTTACCAGCAGGGAGACTAGGGTAAGACTAACATAATAAAGTCAAAGTGACACAAGGGAGAGAAAAAGAAAAAATTGAGAACATTAAAAAGCGTAAAATGGAAAGATAAATTTGCCTTACTCAGCATCTTCCCCAGTCCAGCTGTATCGGATGGAGGTAGAAAGCATACAGCTACAGGTTTGGAGATTTTCTTTTTTTGTCTCCTTTTTTACTTTTCTTTTTCTCTACCTTTCACCATCCACCTTCAGGAGTACACCATTGATGTGTTCTTCAGACAAAGCTGGAAGGATGAAAGGTTGAAATTTAAAGGCCCAATGGCCGTGCTACGTCTTAACAACCTGATGGCCAGCAAGATCTGGACCCCCGATACCTTCTTCCACAATGGCAAGAAGTCGGTGGCTCACAACATGACCATGCCAAACAAGCTGCTGCGAATTACAGAGGAAGGAACACTGCTGTACACCATGAGGTAGGCTGTACATTTTCTACTTCAACAGTGCGATAAAGGATTTTAGAACTAGCCACATACTAAAATGTTTTAGAGCTGAACTGAATCTATATCTGATGTGAAAAGCGGATTAATTGATTGATTGAATTTTATGAACAAACTGAAACAGTTGAACTCAAATGATAATGATTGCCTCATTCCATAGTTTTCAACAAACAACCCATAGCAACAACATAGTTAGCCTGTCTCTCAATACTTTGTGACTTTCCTACGCTGTTTGTGGCACTCAGCCCCAAGACCATTTTTCCATAAATCTTAAATACGGGTCAAATAAATAACAGCGGCCATATTCATGGTAATAAAGGTTTTGGACTTTGTTTTAAATAATACAATTTGTTACCAAAAGGAACAAAACATTGCACTTATAGCATTATATTACTTATAACCTGTATTGTACGCAAACAACCATCCACTTTATTGTTACATTTATGGTTATTTTTACACAAAGATAATTCACTACACTCATACATTTCTACGTCTCTCTTGATGTAGTTATGTATTTATTGTACATGGTCAGCCATTTATAAGTTCTGTGAGCCACATACATTTTCTTTACAAGTTTGTCATTTTTCCATTGTAGTGTTCACCAGGAAAAATAAAATAGTTTTATTCAGTTATGATTTATCACTTTGGGGATGCTCCCTGACAGTTGCGAGCAGGAAGATAAGGTGTATGACCAGCTGAGCTGAGTTTAGAACCAGTCGTAGCACCTCGGTAGCCTTCAGCAGAACACAAGTAAATAAAATCCTTATCGACGGTACAAACCGTGATGCACACTGCAGAGTGATGACAATTTGAGACGTCTATAAAGCAATGATTGTAAAACATTAGTTTTAGCATGTTTACTAGCAGGGGGAGGGGGTAGAGGCGGAGCACATATTTCTGTCACAGATGAGAGAGATGAGGGATGGATGGGAGATTAGTGTGTCACGGGTGGCTTGACGTGCTGTTTTTCACCAAGCTGTCAGGAAATAGAAACCCACAGCTCAGGGAACTGGAGCGTTTCTGTTGGTTTGGGGGGAAATAGCTGCAATTTGACAGTGTTCGGGGCTGAGAGACTAGAAAAAAAGAGTACACCACATGTTCCTGGTTCCTCACTGTACTAAATTGTCATTATTTTGCCTTAATTCCTCCAGGCCTCTTCCTCACCCCTCTTCCAGCATTGATACCATGTGTTCCTTTATCCTGGCTTTGCAATAATGCTGTTTTTCCTTATTTCCTTTCTACTGTATTGTTTCCTAATGAACTAATTCCCTACCCGTGTCTGTATGAATCTCTCTAGGCTTACAGTAAGAGCAGAATGTCCAATGCACCTGGAAGACTTCCCTATGGATGCCCATGCTTGTCCACTGAAGTTTGGCAGCTGTAGGTTGACTCTGCTCTCAAACACAACCTTACATAGATGCACATTAACGCACACAACACAGACACACACATTCCTCTCTGACACCCTGCCACCGTCTCATCCAACTGGAAGCGTGACCCCAGCGCCAGTCCCTGATAAGGGATGACAGTGTGGTAACAGCTGTTCTCCCAGAGGAACTGTCTGCCAAGGACCCTCTTGCCCCCCCCCCCCCACATTCAACCCTGTCAAGCCCTGCAAGACCCTGTAAGACCCTGGCAGGCATGCAGCACACAGACCTGAATTTTTCCGCACCCGCCAGCTGCCCACCACTGACAGCTCCCCCTACCCTGATCATCCTTTTGAAGACATAACATCAATGATGGAGATTGGAGATAAGGATTGAAAAGGATAGAATAACTAGATGGGAGAAGAACATGGGGGCAGCAAGCAAAAATACAGCAAAAGGGAAAGAGATAGAGAAGTGAACGTCACACTATCTAAGTGCCATTCTTTTGACAGCTGCACAGGGCGAGTGAGAGGACCGAGCCTCAACCCCCTTTAAATTGAACTCACTCCTTAAATATTTCAGTGATGAGCTCTCTTCCTTATGCTGCAGTCTGCAGTCAAGCCATCCTTTCCTCTGCAGTGGTCGAGCCACACTGCAGTTTGACAGGTTGGGTGGCCAGAGGGAAGAAAAAAAGGAACTTGGCTGTTTTAAAGTCACGTTGTCCTGCTGGGATGTTATTTGTTTGTTTTCTTATAAGTTGGAGGATAACATGATGTGATACGACATAACAGCACAAAAAGTAGCCATGTTTCCATCTACACGTTTTTATCCAAATTAAGTGATATCGATGAAAAATGCTACGTGGAAACAGTAAAATTCAATGGAATTTCATGAATATCGGCTCAAAGGAAATACGTTCGGTCTAGTCGGATTTGATCTTGATCGAAATACAACGTATGCGATAAACACTGATGGGAGCGTTATGTGCTGAATAAATAATTAATTGCAATTAAGTTTTAGGTCATTTTATGGTTGCAACCCGCCACAAAACAAAGAAGAAGTCTTAGTTCAATTCCAGCCAGTACTGTAGTGGACGGACGAGGAGATTTACAAGCAAAGTATAACAGTTATTTTTGGTGGGACAACCTCTGGAGTAAATGGAAGGTGCTAAAACTGTCTAAAAAAAGAGTTGTCTCGCAGTGGTGCCGGAGGGACATTAAAAGCCAGTTGCATCTGCATCATCATAGCGATGTTATTACAGCTTGATATGTCGCTATCAGCTAGCACACAAGCACTATTATAACTTGCGCAATATTGATCTGATTTGTTGGTAGACTGCATGATCCATTTTGTCTCGAAAAACTTTGTTCGCAAATGTTTGCTTGAATGTTGTGCGATTCAGTGCAAAAATGAATGGAAACACCTTAAAATGTCTCAAATCAATTCGATATACCAATTTGTTCGCAAAACAGCATGAGACGTCATTGCGCACAGGTTTTTATTTGCTTTAACGCGTTGGATGGGAACACACTTTCACCAGCTTTATTCGGATGACTTTTTTTACCGAACTTCAGATAATTCAATTGACAAGTGGATGGAAACTTAGCTATTGTTTGAAAAGAGGCACAATTGAGATGAGAGCAGACTGAACAAGATGGGACCAAATGAGATAAGGTAAAACTAGAACTAGAGGATTTTAGTTGAAGACCTCATTTTATAGTTTTTCTTTTTTTTCCAACTGGCATCCTTTACAGCTCCAAAAATATAACCTGCAAGGCAACACATGCCAACAGACAGCCAGCAGCAAAATAATTTATAACGTTTCACTCTTTTCTTTATTGCCAGATGCCTACACCCAAGCAGAGGTGGTGTATGTGTGGACCAGAGGGGCTGCCCAATCCGTGGTGGTGGCAGAGGATGGGTCCAGATTAAACCAGTACGATCTGATGGGGCAGAGTGTGGATTCTGGTGTGGTGCAGTCCAGCACAGGTAGGTTTAAGCTAGGTTCATAGACTGAATAATATTAATGGACAAAGCATCCGGTTGGGGAAGTGCTGCAAATGCGGAAGTGGCTTAAACCTGCTTTCTATCTGAATTCTAGCAGGGGGCGACACATGCGGCTGCAAAAGTAGGTCTGTTTTTGTAAAAGCCTGAGAGAAAATGACCCACTTCTTACTTGATTTATTACCTCAGTGAAAATGTTCATAGTGAGTTCATGGTCTCAATCACTAGTTTTAAATCTTCTGCAATACACAATGATGTTCATTTTTTGAGTTATGGTGTTGTTGATTTTAAAATCGGCGATAAAGCAGGTTTTTTTTTAGGGCATGGCTATGATGTGATTGTCAGTGAATGTGTGTAACGTGATGTAGGGTCTAAAATCGTCACATCCACAACCTGTATAACTGCAACCGTAACGGCAAACTCAACGATTCACAGCAGATCTCCACAAACCAATGGGTGACGTCACAAATGCTCGGTCCATTAACATTATACAGCCTATGGTTACAACATGCTCTGAATGATTCAATTTACTGTGAATTAAATCAATGCATTGATGGGGAATTTTGCATTTTGGATGGATTAATTTGACATGTTTACTGTTCACACTGCATTACCCTGTCAAAAGATTAATGCTCAGTGCATAAAGAGTTTCATAGTGCTTTTCGTCTTGCTCACTCAGTCTAGTCCATTACTAACAAACTACTTGTCTGAAACTGCAAATTTCAACACAGCTTCATCAGTTCATCCACATCTTTACCGGCATCAGTTTGTTGCCTTACAATTGACAGGCCATGCTCTAGATTCATAATTTCCCTACTGGCCATAATTTCTTTTTTCCTCCTTCTTTTTTTCTTTATTGATACTGGCAAAAATTTGTGACATCATAAAATGGGTGACCTGTTTGCAGTTACGCTACCTGCAGACAGAAAGTAATGCTTAAGAAAGTCTATAGGTTCCACTCTATGCTTGGCTTTAGCAGCAAGCTCCCAAGTGACTTCTACCAGGCTTGATTGAATAAGCTATGTCGATATATAAATCCATTCTATTTATTTATTTTTTATTGTTCCAGTTATGTGTGTCTCTGGAAAGACTTAAAATCAACATATTATTATAACCAGATTAAACCCTGCTGTTTCTGTGTCATATTCTCTCTGCAAATCGGTCCAACTTCACTAATGAAATGGATCATACCTGAGTATTGTGTTTGTTGACAAATGACACTCATAACTATGCCAATAAATCTCAACTACAATACACCTGAAGGGCAAAACAAAGCAAACCGATAAGAATCAAAGGCACTTAATCAAAATCATAATAGCTGTCCTAAATCTATATTTTGAAGTATAATGTTTATCTTTTCTGACTTCCTCTCTTTTGTCTGCTCACCACAGGACAATACGTTGTGATGACAACCCACTTCCACCTAAAGAGGAAAATTGGTTACTTTGTGATCCAGACGTATCTACCCTGCATCATGACAGTCATCCTCTCCCAAGTGTCTTTCTGGCTCAACAGAGAGTCCGTCCCTGCCAGGACTGTCTTTGGTGAGTAGTCTGCTCTCCTCTCTCCTAAACATCTGTGGGTTCAGAAATGAGGTTTCATATCTCTTCTTGGAAAATATATGTCGAAGATAGGATGGCACTGATGTTCAAGCTCTCATTCAAAACTGAGTGACTTTGAGCAAGGAAGGAAATCAAAAAATACAAAAATGTCCCTCCAAATGGAAAGAAAATACATAATACAGCCTTACAATCTAATTATGTCACAATATGACGATATGTAGGGATTTTAGTATTACAACAGTTTTTTTAAAATAGTGTATTTTAGGGCTGCCCCCCTTAGTCTATTAATTGAATAATCGGTCATGTAGTCGACTGAGATTTTTTGAGTTAATTAGAGTAGATTTATTATGCTTTGTTCAAGATCAAAGACTTCTTTCAGTAGAATTTCTAAATACATCTCTGGAAAACACAATATATAAAGTTGCGCCTTTGCATGGTTCTTTGCGGAGAAACTCAGTTTTACAGATTTGTCAATTAAATCCACTTATCAATTAGTCATCAAAATTGTTTGAGTGAATTTTCGGATAGCCATAATGCAATAACATAGTTTCTTAATGAAGTAAATGTTTCATTTATATAATCTGTAATCTAAGATAAGAGAAACAATTTTTTTTTTACTACATAGAAGCAACTGTGAGACACAGGTTTTCCACACACAGCTGGCAATGACGCTGGAGTGCAGCTTAATTTCTTTGCGCAAAGATTGAAAAAATGTCTTTGCTGTCAGTATTTATTAGTGTGAATAACACATCTTAATGTAATACAAAATGAGGCAAGGGATGGAAGGGATGCCGCTTCTGAAAAAAAGGATTGTGGTCCTAAAATGTATTGCTTCAGAGTACTGCAGTATGTTGATTAAGCTTGATGACTGTCTGATAACAAAGCAACAAGAAGCCATCTCTTGGCTTAACTTGACAAAAAACATTAATTTAAGGAACGTTTCAACAAAGTGTATTTGCTTTTAAGCATAGCATAAAATCTGTCTCTGTCCAAAATTCAAATCTTGTTGGATTAATCTGTATGCAAACAGAAATGAACAAAAGACGACATTAATGAATAGTGAGCGTGCACAGGGTCTTCCTGGTGTCTCTGCTGGTTGCCTGGCAACCTTACAGTGATGACAGTGGTATCAATCTTCTCATCTAATTCTTGGCAGAAAGCTAAGAAGCGTATATGCCAAAATATCAAACTAGTCCATTAAAGGATAACAATTGTTTAAAAAGTCTAAACACTATTGTACAATATTTCCACTCTAGCCTCGATTTTGTCTACCAATGATGTGAACAAGAGCTTTAATAAGTTGTGGCTGGCTGCAGTAGAAATTCAAGCAGAAGGCTCAGAGTGAATTTAGATTTACGTGCTCTGAATGTTTGCCTACGAGTGTATGTGTGTTTGTGACTGGTGTGATATAAGGGTTTGTCAGTGTGTGTGTCTGTATGTGCACCAATTGGCCAATGTGTGTTGTGCGCATGTGTCTGGGCATGTGTGCTGGAGTGTTTGTGAGGGTGTCTGTGTGTTGTGTGTATGTGTATCTAGTGTGTATCTGTCTGTGTCTGTCACACTAAGGTCTTACATAATACCGCCCAAAAGGAAAGCTCTTGCTAGTCTGCAGCATGCTCTGTAGCAGCAAAGAACAGCATCAGGCAGAATGTCCTTGAATTACCTCACCCTACACTCTTTTTCTTCTCTCTCGCTCTCTCTCTCTCTCTCTTTCTTCTTCTTCTCATGGATGTCAGTGTCTCCCCTGGCCTACTACTTCACAGAAACATTATACAGGCACCAGATTTTTGCAGCTTTGCAGTCTCCAGCAGGTTTTCCTCCTCTTCCTGCAATGTTTTGGTGTCTGTTTGTGTGAGTTGTGAGTGTCTTCATGTGTCACAGCTAGCTACCTGCAGTGCTTGTCACGTGTTGGTAGGGGAAATGAGGATGGCCTAGATTAGATTCAAACAACTATCTAGGGCATGCGGATGTCCCTCATGCTACAATTGCAGGTTCTGCTTCATGAGATTACATGCATGCAGCGTGTGCATGCATGCAGCGTGTGTACACATGAGCACACACACGCACACAGTTGAATAAACAGGTACGCGTTTTTACCAAGATGCAGCATCCCAGTACACTAGGTAGGTCATTCATGTGATTAATATGCATGATCTGAGACAGCAGATGAATGAGACTGTTCTTCAAACAGGTTACAATGTCAATATCGCTGTAAATGAATCATTAAAAAGACATAGCGGACAATCAGGATCTTTCATTGCCTCTTAATCGTTTGACTATCATCATGTCAGGGAATTATATGGTATATCAAACCTTGTATATGTGTCCAGTGCTATTAGGATGAACGTGTACACTCAGTTGTCAATCTCAATAACAGGCTAGTAATATTCATTGTAAACTCAGGAATAATATATTGTTCTTGTTAAACAGAGGTTAAGGTCTCACTGCTTGCCATGTTTTCTGTGTATATTGCTGCAGATACTGATTATTTTAGAGCTGGGCTCGTAAATGGTGCTTTAAACATTCAATGAGTATGATGTGATGCACAAGTGTAAATTAAATGCAGATGGCAGAATGGAAGAGGGTCTTGTAATACATCCATGAACGGGAGTGGAGGATAGCAGGTACAAAAGCTTCTTTTGCAGAAATGGATAAAGAGAAGGGTCTTTTGGGGTCTTTTGAATGGCAAGTTCCAATGCCCTTCTAGATGGTTCTCCACAAGAATAAAATTATTTGCATGTACTATCGATTTGAATTGAGTTACCAACAGAGTAGTCTCAAATACCACTTGAAAAATTAATCCCTTTTAAAAGTACATTTAGAATAGATAATTATGTGATTCATTTTCAATTAATCCAGCATGTTCTAATGAACCATTTGTTCATAAAGCTAAGAAGAGTTTACCACTGTAATTTAAAAGCATTCCACGTTACCTATTGCTGTATGCACCACACTGTCAGCCAATGTATATGAACGCTGCTGGCTGCATAGTGAGGGTGTCGGGTACGATTGGTGGGCATTAAAACACAGGATTAAAACACAGCACTTTCAAGCCAAGGAGGGGCGTTAATTTCCCAGATGAAACTAAATAGTACAAAATGTAATTGATTGATAGCCCTAATTTTGACACAAACCACCATCTAAATTTTGCTGCCTAAACATAAAAAGTAGTTATTGTGCCTACACGTAACCAAACTGTGACTGTTGCAACATATCAACCATGACTGTTAAGTTCTCTGGTTTAGATATGAGAATAGAACACACTCCCTCGGGCCACCGCTAAGGGCCCTGGTTCATAAGACCCTTCTTTGGGTGGTATTAGAGGGTAGGAACAAACCTGTTCAATATTTGGTTTAGAGGACTTGTTGTAATACACACAACCAAAATGATAATCAGACCAGCACTGCCACTTTTTATATTGTCTTGTAATTCTTTTAAAATGTAGGCAAAACAATCATCTAATAAATGATGAAATTAATAGGATTTTTTTATGAAGGGGATTCACTGTGAAAAACAGGGATGAGTGTCACTCATGTCGCAATGGTTATTAATTAAATCTTCAAAGGTAAAATAAATTTTAAATCATTGACACAGCTTGTGAGAAAACCAAAAACATTCTTCCTCAGATATGCTGTATTGTGACTTTTCCATTTCTCCAGTTGTACCACCACTGCCTCTTACGCATCAGCTGCAAAACATTATGCAAGCATTGTGAATCTTTTTGTTATAGTTCTGTCACATCTGAACATTTACATAAATATGCATGAATGACAGTGGCCATTATTTTACTCAAATAACACATCTAGATTACGCCAGCGATGCTACACATTCCATGTCTAAAAAGGGCCCTTAGAGTGAAAGAACAAATATTAAAAATCGTATGGAAAATTGTATTTTTATGGTTATATTTACTGCGGGGGGAATAACTAAATGCATCAAAAGGTACACCGATACTATGAATAAACAAACAACTACTGTAATATTATATGTGTTCTCAAATTACTACAGATGTGATCAGGTTTATGTTTCCAACACGGATGTCCAAATCGGAACCAGAAAGCCAATTAACAACAACAAATGCAGCATGGAAAACAATGTTTGCATTACATTGTGACTATGAAGCATGGCCTCTGCACTAAATCTGTTTTCCTAAAGCTTTCCCTGTAGATGAATAGGCAATTTAAAAACACAGCAGTAGGTAGAGTTATCTTATTTATCATTGTGCCGATTAAGAGGCTGATTAGTTTATAGCCAGTTTGGTGTAGTGAAAAACAGTTGCCAATATATTTATTTGCAGTCCTAATGAAAACCAAAAGGAAACTGATGGTGCTGATAAGGTGCTCTCCCTTACATCCTCTCTTTCTCTAAGCTGTTAGGGACAGCAGTGCTCAGAAGATTATCTTCCTTCCTTCTCTCCTCTTTAAGCGTTTGGCTGGGTATTTATTGGTTCTCTCATGATGCGGTTTAATGTATCTGCTCATTAAGGAATAACACCTTGTGTGTGTGTGTGTGTGTGTGTGTTTGTTCGCTATATGCTGTGCATGCTGGTTGTGTGCCAGTGGGTGCAACATTGTAGGCAGTGCATGTGTGCGTGTTTGTGTGTGTGTCTGTGTTCTGTGTGTACAGTTCTCACAGCTGTGATGTTGGCACAGTCATTTAACTCACCTGCCAATCAACATGTCAATTTATTACCTCATTTATGTAAATCAGAGATGACATAGTAATGCCTGAATGGAATGTGTTTCTGAGTCAGCCCCCCTTGAGGCTTCAGTTATTGATAAGGCATGAATAAGTAAGTAGCCGCAACACAGTGGAGATGTTGATAGACATCCAACAAAGACAGCTTCACTCCTGGGACTGGTTGATGGATTATAAAAGCTGTTTGACAACTCCCTACACTAAAATCATTTTCATTCATTTGCAATCTTTACAAATATACAACAGTGGTACCTTGACTAATTTATTAGTATACAATTCCTATAAGTGTTCCCATATATAAAACATCACTTTGTGACTAAGACAGTCTGTGATATGCATGCAACCACTCTGTCTTCTACAAATATGTTTATTTTCAGCTTATTTGCATAAGTATATAATATGTATTTCATTTTTATTAATTACGAACAACTAAAAAACTGTCACTGTTTTTATTGTCATGTTTGGGCAGCTTAAAACGTTTGGTTAAGGTTTGGGACAGAGAAAGATTGTAGTCAGGGTTAAATATTGAAGAAAAAAAAAGTGACATTGACATTGATATTTCAATATCTCTTTTGTATATTTCTATAAGCTTAACTAAATGTTTGTCTCTAATGTCAAAGTCCTGTGGTTGCTTGCCCACCTTTCCACCCTCATGTCCTCTATGTGACTTTCAGTGCAGTCAAAGCATGCCAAACATTCTTGATTGGAAAAACAACTCTAGTTAATACAGTCCAGACACACAATTATTTTTACATTTGTAGTCACTGGAGGTGTTCTATTAAAGCTTTCTTACAGGCTATAGGACAAAACAAGTATTGTGTGTACTGTCCTTAATCAAGTATAGTTGTGAATGCCAATTAACGGTTTGTAAAAAAACAGTTGATTAGGAACTTTATTGCAAGCCCTCTTGTATACACTGGGTGTGTGCATGGTTGAAGTCACACATAAAGGAATACATAGCCTATTCTTTGAGTGAGCAGGCATCCTACTTTACAATGTACTTTTGACCTCGTCGCACACTTTGATTGTCAGGTTTGATTGGTTGCCTACTCAGTGAAAATGTGTTCAGAGGCAAATTTCTGTCGGCAACCAGGGAGCATAGTAGAGAAGGGACAGAGAGAGAGAGAGAGAGAGAGAGCCATGCCTGGAGCAATTTATTTTTTAACCCACAGCTTCGTAAAGAGAGTCGAGAATTAACTGTTTTTTACACTGGTTACTCTGATAGACATTAAATCAAAATTGTACAAGGTTTACCTTGCTGTGTCAGAAACCTATTAAGAAAATGGACATTATCTGCCCCACATTCTCCAAAAATGCACATATGGACTGCCCGCCTGCGTTAACCTTTCCTTGCCTGAGGCAGCAGTGAAAGCCTTCCCACCTTGAAATAGTCTGTGTCACCTTGTCACTCATCACCTTAAATCTCAAATTTAGTTCCCCCCAATTTTTCAAATAACTCTATGTTTGTGTATTTGAAAGTGAGTGTGCAAACAGAGGCAAAAACCTTGTTAGAAGATACAGTATGTATCATATAAATCAAGTGTCAGTGCGTGTGAACACTGAGCTGAATTAAGTGGAAGGACTCTCCAGAATTGAGTTGCACCACTATTAATCCAGTAAGAACTTTTCAGATCAGTGCCTTTGTTCATTAACAGCCTTCAAGCTTCAAGTCTATTAGTAACAACACGTCAAATGGAGTCATTTAAAACCAGCTCTGGAGTCATGTTTTAATGAATCAACTTACTAGTGCTCTAAATTAATGCTAAGTAGGCCTAACACTTAATAGACACTAAGGGTAACCGTTGTTCCTGAAGGTTGGGAACATGTCCACCTTGTTAGCTCAACCACACACGCACACATACACACACACACACACACACACACACACACACACACACACACACACACACACACACACACAAATCATTGAGTGCAAGCCATAAAGCAAACCAACACAGCAAACCAACACTTAAAAGGGAATTCCATTTTTCTGTCAGTGTCAAGTCAAATGACAACTATCGGTGCAGTCTACACCAAGTTATCCTCCTGCTATATTTTGCACCCAACAGGCTGAAACAGGGCAAGTTTTAAACTTGTTTTTAGCCTCTAAACATGCTCACACATTGAATTTGACTGCAGTAGATGTGACAGAAAGGCATTAAAGATGTGACAATTGACTAGTGTGGACTTCACCGGAAAACAGAAAATAAACTGTCACATCTACTGTAGTCAGATTTGCTGTCTTCACTTGAAATGAATAACTGCAATGGCAATGGTTATGACATTTTGAGCATGTTTAGAGGCTAAAAACTAAAAACTAATGACAGCAGTACAAATTTAAAAGAAAAACAGAGCTACAAGTTGAAATCGACCGGAATTCTCATTTAAGGATTCATCCAGCATTCCAAATTTGAACATGGGATGTTTTTTCTTTTTCTCTTGTGGTATTAAGACATTGGTGGAGGTGGAAGACAGGTTTCCATGACAACAGAACTTAAAAGTATAGTATAGAAGATGCCAAGGATTGGTGAGCTTGTGAGAGAAATTGTGTAATACCCAGTGGTGCTGCCTTCCTCCTCCACTAGAAAATTAACGGATTTACTGACAAATTAAATACCTGACAGATTGACACCACTATGTTGCCATCCTTTCTTTTACCTTCCCTTAACTGCCTTCATGCCTTCCTACTATACCCCGTTATTTCACAACTTTCACAACAGCACATGTATTCGGGTTATCTAGTTGTTTTTTATTAACAGTTATCCCTTTATGCATTATCCTTTACTCCATCTTACTTTACTTCTGTAGCTCTTAGTACAAAAGCATAGGACAGGAGGTGCCATGCTCCTGTGCTCCAGCACCTGCTGAGGCCATCAACACACATGATTGCTGGCAAAGTCACTTTGCACTGGCTGTTCTCCAATGGCGAATGTTCTGGCACTTACCTCATAAGCAGTGACACCTTGGTGTTAGAGTTACACTCCACTGGAAATCGCAAGTTTTAACTGTGACACCAAGATGGTGCTTCCAGTGAATTTAAAGAGTTATGTGATGCTGATGATGTTGATTCTACAACATGTAACTAATTTGCAGCAGCAAGCTAGCAGCCATTTGTTCCAATGTAAGACGTTTCTATAGCTCAGTGAAAGGATACAGGGAGGAGGTTGTACAAAGCTTTGGACTTTGACATCGGAGTTTTCTTTAAACATTACATTTTATATTTATTATAACTAACACCCCAGTTATCGGTCAGCACATGATTCTGTTTTTTGTAGTGTCTGTGTGTTTTTGTTTTGTATTAATTGAGGGGAAAAAAATGACAAATGCGGTCAGAAAAAAGTTGAATGTTCCTTAAAACTGGAATATGCATTCCACAAAACTGTTATTTAGGCGCATATTAACATAATTCTGGGTTGAGATGAAAGTTATGAAAATCTGGTATGAATACATGACTAAGCATTATTCAGTATTTTTATGGACCATGAGTCTAAATAATAAAGGCTATCTATATCTCCTGCTCCCATGCATTCCCATAACAGTACATGAACAAACCATCTAATGTCCTACTTAGCAGTGGGTGAAGTGAAGAACCCACTGATAAGTAAATTTGTAACATTGCATAAATGTATCACTGTAGCATAAAAATGGCTTTCATGCTTAAAATCTTAGTTTTTTTCATGTAAAGTGCAAATATACAAGAGGTGATCATGAGGCATGTGCATGATTATTCTAGTATTTTCTTTATAATAAACAAAAACAAAATATCTACTTGGTAAATTTGATAAAAGAACTTTTTTTGAAAAGCTCAGAAACATTTTTTGAAAATCAATTAGAATATAAACTCCAACCTACTTCTTCGTTATGTCCTTTGACGCCATAATAAATACCAGAAATGCATGACCACGCACTCTGTGTACCTAACATGCCAATCCAGTAAATCCATCAGAGGTGTCTTGTTCTGTTATGGCTAATGACCAATCATTTATTTGGCTCTGACTAATGAGAACATAACAATCAGCCTTTATGCTTCATGTCACAGCACCAACTCAGTAATCCCAAAAGCATGTGCAAAGAGAGTGGGAGGATGAGGAGTCTGTGATTCATCACTCAACACTTCATCATAACAAGGAGGAAGAAGGAAAAAAATTCATGAATCTGAAGTGAAATTTCAGGAGACGTGATACCAGCTGCTTTTGCAGCTTGTAGGTGGTTGACACAATAATGGGAACGCTATACAATATTCTGCAATCCAAAACAAACACTAACTTTCTCTTTAGACTGTGTAAGAAAGGAGTGGATTGAACTCAACAGTTTTTTTTTACGCTATAGTTGGCGATTTTGTAGAGCAAATATTATAGTATCAACTGGTGTAAACTGTAAACTGTATGGGGGAAAAGTCTAAGAGCCGTGTAGAGGCAATCCCAGACAGGCTTTAAGTCAGTATATGAGTACAGACCCAATAATATTACAAATGTCTTCATAACTGTCTTATAACTCTGATTAACAAATTTTTTCAGGTTAATTAGACTTCTTCGGTTTTTATTTCTGCATATTGGAGTCAACATGAAGCAAACATGTAGTAAAGATTAGTAGAGAGTGGATGGAAATGTCTTTGGATCTTTTAAACATGGAAGTGTGTACGTGGGGGTATCGTTTACACGTGTTTTTACATAAACCCTTCTCTCCACATGTGTGGGAGGGTCCTCTCTGCATATTTTATCATTCCTGTACAAGCCAGCTGTTCGTCAGCTTCCTTCATGGCCCAGGCTGAATTTGTGGATTGTTTGCTGCTTGGGCTGATGTTATCTGGCGTGTAAACATCTGCAGTATCCTGTTCTGCTATGAGCACCGCGTCGTCAGATATCCTCTGACCCAGTTCCTCTGCGTCTCTCAACCATGTCTCATCTCAGCTTTTAATAGCTGATGTCAAAGTTTAGAGATTTGCTTTTCCAAGGTTGTCATTTGCTCCTTAACATGAGGTACTTTTGTTAAAAAAAACATGTTGTATTAATTATTAATTAAGTTTCATTCCATTGCTTCATTACGGCTTGTGCACTGGTTTGGGGGTCGGGTTCATAAAGAAAGCCTATTTGGCCGGGTATTAGTCAGCAGCAGTATCTTTAGGGCCAACTGCATCTTCCAGCTGCATCTGTGGAAATCTTTGTCTCTCTGAGTCTATTAAAAGCACAAGCTGTTAGACCGTATCAGCTTCTCACATAGCTTAATGTAAATGAACTGCTTGCTCATTTGATTTAAGAAAAAGAAAATATTGCCGTGCAAAGTCCCTATATGATGGTACTTTAAGATTGCTAACTTTGAGCAAATATAGTCCATAAATGATCTAATGGTTTCTGCATGATTTTTACATGCCGTTTCTGGAAATGTCTCACTTATGAAATTATTTTTCTTCTCATACATTTATGGTAAACAAATGAGCATTCATAACAACTCAATATGTCTCACATTTGGTCATACTTCACATATCCATCTTGTCTCGTCTACCTGCAGGAGTGACCACTGTCCTGACCATGACCACACTCAGTATCAGCGCTAGGAACTCTCTCCCTAAAGTGGCCTATGCCACAGCTATGGATTGGTTCATTGCTGTCTGCTATGCCTTCGTCTTCTCGGCCCTCATTGAGTTTGCCACTGTCAACTACTTCACCAAGAGGGGTTACGCCTGGGATGGAAAAAGTGTGGTGCCAGAGAAGGTATTTGAACAATTGTTTATATTACTTATACTCCTAACAGCTCAGCATACAAAATAGAGATAACAGACTGAAGCTTTGACAAAATTGTTTGTTAAGCAATTATTTGGCACATAACTGCATTTTTTTTACCAAAACTGAATTCAAAAAGTGCTTTCTGGCAAAATGAGAGCAAATCTATGTATCCCGGAGACAAAGATAAATCAGATCTAGAAATCAGGGCTGTAGTCAATTCCACCTTTGTAGTGTCCAAGAAAAGTCCAAGACCAGGACTAGTAGAGACCAAGTCAAGACCAAGTCCAAAGTGCTTCAAGTCCAAGTTTGAGTCCAAGTCCAGACCTAGTCCAAATGAGTGACAGTCAAGATCTCAGAAAGAATGTTTTTAAATTATTTGCCTAAAGTAGAAAATGAAAATGTTCCCATTCTTGAACTTATTATTGTCCTGACGAATTCATAGTACAAAGTGCTCGCTGACATTATGGCTGTGGCAAAAAGAAAATGATTGATACCTGATGTTTGAGGTATATGATGCAACCAGGCGTATACCAGGCAACCAATCTCAATGCCTGTTCTAAATGGATTTTGACTTAAACAAATAAGTGTTTTCTAAACTAATGCCCTTCATCAATGGTTTTGTTTTGAAGGAGGAAGTTAATTTAGAATAAAAATAGATATATACTGTAGTACTGGACTTGGTCAAGTCCAACTACAATATATGGCGAGTCCAATGGCTGAGACCTAGACAAGTCCGTACTCATGTACTACAGCCCTGCTAGAAATTAGATAGACTTCATATGTGGTTTAAAAAGTCATTCCTTTTTGCACCAGGACAGTTAACACACACAGTAACGGTTGAGGGGGCCAGGCCAGGAACACATCGTTGTTGTTGCCAGCTCATCTTATAGAAAATTCAATTTAAATAACATGACATGAACATTAATAGTTCAGTGTTCATCTTGTGCTCCACTTGTCTCTGTGCTGCAGTTAGCAGCATTGTACTCTGTAATCTCCAGCTGTTTTTGACAGGAATAAAGAGAATAGAGCCCAGTATTTGTTTTAGATTGACGAGTTAAATGCTTCTACATGGAAGAATGTACAATTATTATTTCTTAACTTATGTAATATCAGTATTTTTACTAAATACTCACCAGTCTGCTAAATGAGTAATTGTAATATATAAAATGCTTTCTTCTTCTTTGAAGCATCGTAACTATATCCTTTTAACTTTTCCCCGACAAACAAAATCAGCAAAAGAAGAAGAAGGAGTCCCTCCTCAAGAAGAACAACACTACAGCCTACCCAGCTGCCACTGCTACAGCTTTCGCCCCCAATATTGCCAGGGACCCTGGATTGGCCACTATTGCCAAAAGCGCCCCACCACCCCCAACTGAGCCCAAGGAGGAGCCAAAGCCCAAGCCTCCGGAGGCCAAGAAGACCTTTAACAGTGTGAGCAAGATAGACAGGATTGCCAGAATAGCCTTCCCTCTGCTCTTTGGAACCTTTAACTTGGTCTACTGGGCGACCTACTTGAATAAGAAGCCCAAATTGCAGGGGATGAATCCACACTAATCCGTGTTTCATTCCTTTACAATTATACCTGTGTTTTCTTTTTCACTTTCTTTCTTATTTCTTCAAAAACAGGTGTTTATTTTCATTTTCAGACAAACATGGTGTCCATGCTGGTTTGAATTCCCAGTTGTTACATTGATTTTATGTTTACCTAAAGTTTGAAGATTTTGAAAAAACTAAATAGAGAGTGAAAAAAGACAGATAATGATACAGACTTTTGAAAGGTTGTTGTCCAGGTCTCGGGTGATGCTACTAAGAAAATGCTACTATAACTATATAGCCCAGAGAATGCTATTCTACAACTGCACATAGCCCACACTTGTGGGGCTTTGGTTTGTTTTCTTATTTTTTAATTTGTACTATTTTCTTTAAACATGGAATAACAGAAACAGTAAAAAGGCACTTGTGTATATGCATGGGCAGGGCATCTTTCTATTTATGTTTATTTATTGAAAACACAGATTAACATTGACTGATAGCTTAGTTTATTTGATATCAGCAGCAAAAATGCTACGCTCATTCTCTGTCAAAATATCTTCAATTCTCTTTAGGTGTTTTATGAGATTAATTATGTCATTCTTCAAAATATGTTAGGGTTTCTGCAATAGCAATAAAACATGTCTCAGTGGACACACCATTTATTTAGGGGTTAAAAAATACAAAAATTCAATCATCTCTGTGCTCAGCATTGAAAGTATTGATTTCTTTTCACAGCATTGTAAATATTAAGTATTAGAGATGTCAATATCATGTTTAGGCTTTGCAAAGTGTAACTAAAGGGTATGTTTATTGAATACATGGAAAAGTAAACTTTTCTTTGTTTTCTTTATTTTTTGTTTCTGTTCATGACACTTTCTTCAAAAAGTGTATATACTGGTCTAATTCACGCTTAAGTGACTGTTTCTCACAGAGTTTGCGTCCCATTCAAAGCTGCTTTCACACTGAAGTAAAATATCATTCAACTGTGTGTTTGTGTACACACTGACGGCAACAACAGCAACAACAACATCAAAGGTTTAATCTGAGATTGGCTAGTAACGAGAATGTAAAAAATCATCTTGAAACCTGGAGTGCTTTTGACCTTTAGATTTAAAACACATTATTTACTTCTTTTGTTTGTTTTATTTATGATTGGGCTTCGTTTGCCGAAACGCCATTTTTAGCAAAGTGCAGTTGGCATCGCTTGAAGAAGGGTGGGGCACATTGAGAAGGAGGAGAAGTGCCTTTTTCATAACCAGAGTTCAAGTTGTGATAGCTACTGCTTTGTTGATTGATGGCGCGTCTATATTTTCAAATAGTTTTAATCCCTCTTTGTCCCCTGACACTGTTTGCATAGTCTCCATCTCCTTTCAGTTGAAAATTGAGACATAACACTCAGAAAGTACCAGCTACACTGCCTTCAGAATCACATGCCCGTTTGGACTCATTTGTTGCTGCTTGTTGGTGAGCAACAGCGAGAGACAGGGACAGAGACAGAAAGAGACAAAGAGAGAAAGGAGACGTTCAGTTGAAGTGGCACTGTAATCTTGCTTTGGCCGGCGCTGTGTTTCGCACAGAGGACTTGTCTTGTAGTTCCACGATAGTGACGAAGATGAATATATTTTTCTAGCATGATGTCAATCCCTCTTCCGAGAAAAACCAACAGAAACTAACGCAAATGCGAAAAGAATGCTTTTGTTTTTGTCTTGAACATTGCTTGCTCCTTTTTCTTTTAACTAATATATATATATATATATATATATATATATATATATATATATATATATATATATATATATATATATATATATATATATATATATATATATATATATATATATATATATATATATATGAAAAACTAAATCTCTTAAAGTACTTGCTTCTTCTCTGATGTGGCACGTTTAGGTTTCTGAACAGTCCATTTTAAATTACTGTATGTTTATGTAGCAATATTAATTAGCAAGGGCTTTTCTTAGGACCTGAACCTGACACTCAGTCTCGGGGTGATATCCATTGTAGCTTTACATTTAACCCCTCTCTACTTGTAGTTTCATCGATATACATGGATATTTAGAAATTATTTAGATTTGGTGAAAGATGGCAGGCATCGCAATCTGTGTTCATCTTGGGTTCTGAAGACTTCGACTCCCACTCTAACCTTCCTTTACAAAATCTCCACATGACTTGTTGGGGAGTGGGTGTGCTTTGTATTGCATTACGGGTTATGGGTGTGCTTTTTGTTTGAATTTGTTTTACAAAGCACTGAACCGGTTAAAAAGCATGTAAGAACCCTGCAGAATTCTGTGTGTTTGTGCGCTGGGGTGACGAGATCATGCTATCACCAGAGGGCAATGAAAAGAGATCGGTGGTTGTTGCTATTGTTATTATTTGCATTATCATTATGATCAATGTTGAACCTATCCCCTAATGGCAGACGTCTTTGCAGGCATACGCAAGCAGTCTACTGTTAACAGCCACTTAACCTACATGCAGAGGCTCAAGGAACTGCAAAGTTCAGGGTGAAGAGTTGTATAAAGATATTTGAATTCTAAACTATTGTATGTATGTTTATTATCATGAAGAAAAAATATATATATACATATGTAAAATACATAATGCATACAGTATTTGATTCTATTAATGAAGATATTAGCTAAGATGATGATGAATATTGTTTGTATTATCAACCTATTGTTATGCATTTTGCACATTTAGAAGAACAATACATTATGTTTATGTAGTCGGCTTCGTGCTATGCAAGGACAGCTTCGAACCACATTATTGACCTTCTCTTCCTGACCATTTTGTTTCAGATTTACAAGCTATTATAAAGAAAAAAATGAAATAAAAGAAGCTTAGCTTTTATATCATCTGTGCACTCGCTAGCTTTTTTTTTTTCTTTCAACCATGACTATACAGGGTGACATCAAGGAAAACAGTGGATTGTCTCTTTTGTTTGTGCTTTGGAGTTGTTGGTGGTTGAAGGGAAAATGGCTTTCTTTGTTGATTGCACTTTTTCTCCAGAGACATGCAATAAAGTGATTGAACTGAAAAAAGACAGGAGCAAAACTGTAAAAAGATCAACGTGTTAATAATATATCTCTTTTCATTTCTTAAGCTTATTTGTCATTACAAAAATGGAGGCAGGTAAAAATTTTACTTTGCTAAAAGGATCGTTATGTTTCTGTTTTGCTTTCCGAAGTTCAATGGTATTACAGGGAGCGCCAGAGAATTTTGACTTTGACAGAGTTAAAGGGAATTTTGTAAACTTTCCAGTTTGGAAAACCTTTGCTAAGCCCCTATCTTGTACTGCAAGCAGGATTAAACAAATGCTATAGACATTTTTAAATATTTTTGAGCCAGTTTTGGTTTTGCTACATTTAATGCTCCGGAAAGAGAATGTGAAATATGAGGCACAGTGCAATCAGGAGCTTACAACTTTTACCTTCACATTCATATGCAGAGCACTCATGTAAATATCACATGTGTAGGCACATCAGTCATGTATTTCATACACATTCATGTTTGATGCAAGGTCCATTGCAGTTCTCAGCAGCACTTGCATTTCAACATTGAGTCTTTGGTTATTCCTAGATACCGACTGGAGTTTTTTCTTGTATTTTTATCAAGCAAAATATGTTCTGATTTTCACTGAAATGTAAAAAAAAACTACTTTTCTAAAGCACAAAAGTTGATTAGGCTAAGAGAAATTAGAGAGAGACTGTATACATATGGACATTGACAAACACACTTTCAAAACGCACACAAACACAAATACCCGCATACAGTACACAGGAATGTGTTAATAGTCCAGTGATACTAACAAAGGGTTCTGATGGATGTAGATGAAATGGTGAACCTTCTGTAAATGTTTTCTTTTGTTTCTTTTGGTTATGATATGGCCCTGTAGAATCTGATTCTCTGCATTAGTCTTTAAATAAAAAGAAAACAAATGAAAGTCGTGGCTATATCTCTGTCCTTGTGCTCAGTCACGTCCCGATATAGTCCAGAGTTTCCCTTCCGCACATGTAGCACACAACAGGAGATTGTCCGTGTCAGATGCGTTCTCACTTACTGGAAACACCGTTTGATTTTGGCGGAACGGATTAAACCGTATTGTGAAGCCAGTTTGTAATTTCGTCATTGACAACCGATTATCATGAAGAATCTTGTCGTCTCTCTAGGTAGACATTTTTATTGCCGCCTTTGTGTAAATCTCCCTTCTTTTTCACCCTTGGATGTTTGTTTCATCCCAGGTTTGCTCACGCCAACAGAAATGTCATCACCCACTCGCTTGCTGTTAATAATTACACTTTGGGCTCATTTGGAGATTACATAGATTTTGTACTAGGGAGCTAGCAGGGTAAAGACCGTTTCATGGCTGATCTAACTGATTCAGACATATGCATTCTCACATAAAGCTCCACCCTGTACTGTATAGATACTTTCAGGTGCACGTGTAAAAGGGGCTTAAGACAGAGATTTTTTTTCGCAGCATAAAGTATATGTAGTTGTGCATGGTTCACATCACTGGTAGTGAAAGTAGGAATAATGTGGCATGTTTTTAAAGATGTATCAATTTAATAATGCGTTTCACTTTACACACAGTTTGAAATATATATTGTTTGTACATTTTAATAAGAGCTTTGCAGGAAACATTTCAATGGATACATGATGGAATACAAAAAAATAATGAGGCCTTTTTAAGCAACATATGGTAAATGCACAAGTCAATAGCTGCATTAATACAAAACAGCAGAGCCATTGGAGATATTAGAAATCCTGAATGATTCAGAAGGCCCAGAACTCCAAAACATGGTAGAGCAGGGTTTATAGTATTAGGACTCAAATTAGCACTAGCTCTGACATGAAGCCTTGTATTCCAACAATAAACAATGAGTACCTTAGAGTAGCGGATAAGTCAGACTGATGTAAAGGGATAATGCCAGTGATTTATCAAAATTGAACATACATTCTGGTTGTGTTCTGTTGTTTTCTGGCTCTACGGATGGAAATAGCATTGTCCTGGTCTTCCTTGTTGACGGGCTGGGCGGAATGTGAACATTTTAAGGTATATTGATGTATTTTCAAACATTCAATATATGCAAAGAAACAATAGGCCTACCGTTTATGTTGATACAGTTTGATGTTGTGTTTCATAACCTATTTCTTGGTAAAAGCTGTGCCTGTGTTTGAAGCTCTCTTCTCTCACACTCTCAGGGCAACTCCCGCCCCACCTTACTTGCAAGCTTTCCTGCAACATAGAGGGAGACACACTGCAGGCACTTCTGACATTTGCCTACACTTGTACTCTTTTACAGGCAAGAGGTGTGACCCATAACCAGATTATCATAGATCATAAGGATGCAGCGCAGTAACAATACATCCATCCATCCATCAATCTTACACCTTATCCAGTATCGGGTCACGGGGGCAGCAGCTCCAGCAGGGGGCCGCACCTCCCTAGAGAGGCAAGACGGACGCATCCTTACCAGATGCCCGAACCACCTCAACTGGCTCTTTTTGACGCAAAAAAATCAGCAACTCCACTCTGAGCTTTTCTCGTATGACTGAGCTTCTCAGCCTATCTCTAAGGGAGCCACCGTCCTGAGGAAACCCATTTTGGCCACTTGTACCCTGGATCTCATTCTTTCGGTTATGACAATACCGACATTTCATACACAAAGACATAGACATATTTAACGTAGATGACCTGCCAAACCACATTCAACTCAAGCTGGACCGATTCATAATGAGCCTTGTGAGTATAGAAACTCAGTCTGCAGTGTAGTTCATACACTTAATGGATAAACCAGAGAATTGTACAATAACAGTCAGCTTCATGATCAAAGAAAGTTTTTTTATCATACACTTCAGCTCATTGCACCCACTCTCTCCCGTATGAGCTCTCTCTCTCTTCTTTTTCAATCAGTTTGTTGTTTGCTGAAAATCAACTGGATCATTCTCAGAGGTCTGTTTGTATTTAACATTTCCTATTTTTATAATTATAATATTTATTTATATGTGTTGCAGCTGCATGTTTTCAAACAGGAAACCCTGTCTTTGAATTGCACCCTGTCTGTTTTAATGAAGGTGGTTGTGACATCTACATGTGGCTTTGACTTAAAACTGAACATTTAATAGGATATATATTCTGTCCATCGCCATTCAGCCAAACACACAGAGATATGATTTTTGGTCCATATTAGACCACTTCCTTAAGTGGTCCGGAATCAGACCCAGGTCAGATTATCTTCAATGCGGTCGCAGTGTGATCAACCAAGGCAGATTTGATGCAAGTTTTACGTCAATCTACTATACGCTGATATTTGTCACAATTATGAGCCGGCAGGAGTTAGACGTAGACAGTAAAATTAAAAACTTGACTGCTTCTCTGTGAAGCTATTCACAACGTAATCACACCACTCCGGGCTTTGTGTTTGCATCCACACAGACCTCTGTAATGAATTTGGAGCCATAACCAGGCAAAAGGCTAAAATAGCAAATTTGGCTCTCTTTCCCTTCATTCTCCTCCTCAGCACCTGGTCATTAATATTACGGCTGCCATTACACAAACGTTTTAAAATAAAAGCTAAAAATGCTTACTTTCTCAAATAACTTGTTGACACTGGAAAGGGGTTGCTTCAATTTCGCTGCACAAGTATCGCACATGTGTACAATGACAATAAAGACATTCTATTCAATTCTAGTCTATTCTACCTCTGTAACTTTAGTGCAACAGCATGCTCGTCTGCTTTGGTATTCTAACAATAAATGTATATTATTATTTGTGGTTTATTTCAAGCAAACTGCTGTTTGGTTCTGTGGTTTTACTGTGGCAGGCATGTATTTGTACATTTACTACATCTCTTTCTCATCTACATTACATACATACATCTACATACTATTACTACCTACCTCAAATATATACACTTCCCATTTTAATTTGTATTTTACTTATAAGTCATATATTTAATCCCCACATTTTAACGCAATTTTCTTTTCATACATATTTAATGAGCATTGTTGGAAGGAGCCTGAGATCCAAGATTTCCATTGCCAACGACTGTTCTCTGGAAATTATGCATTTGACAATTAATAAGTTAAAACAAAACGTTCTTTAACCCCTTAAACTTGTAACCAAAGACTTCTACTCAATACGAAACATTAACAAATGTTAAATCTTTATTATTATTATTATTATTGTTATTATTATTATTATTATTATTATTATTAGTAGTAGTAGTAGTGACAGTAAAGTAGCGTTGTCAGTTGTGATTAGTTTGAGTTACAGTGATTGGCTGATGCCTGTATTTAAGCCTCTAAAAATGGCAGTCCAACAATCTTTCAACTGAAGACTGGATTTTGTTCCTCACTATTCTTCTCATGCCACCTCTACTCTCCCCAATTTCTCCCACCCTGCCATGAGATTTCGGGTGCAGGGGAACGTGTGCTTCTTCCTTAAAAGCATGTGAGACTCTTATGTAATTTAGCTGCTTCTGGCTGGAAGAAGAGCAGAGAGAAGAGGCTTTTCCTCTTTCTGTCTCTCCAGTTCGCCCCATCCTTCTCTATCTCTGACTTTTCACTTTCACTCTGACTTTCACTTTCACTTATTTCTGACTTCCCTAAAAGGCACAGATTTAAAAAAAAAATGTATTGGGGGCTATGGGGACACATCCCACTCAGTCTTAGGTGTAGGATGAATTGTACTTCAATTGTTTCTGCCTCAAATGCATATACTGTGTTTTTTCTCTTAAACTGCGTTTTAGACACACATTTGAATTTAACAAAAGCATTGTGTGGCTGGCTCTTGTCAAAAGTACAAACCCCGTCTTTCCCTTGTAAGAAGAGACAGTCTTCATCTCCTGGTTTCCCTGGGAACTCCATTTAAAGCCGCATTGAACAGTCTGTTCATGAATCATGTTTTTGCAGGAATGAATGAAAATTTAACCAATCCCTTCATTATACATAAGAGCTTGTAGCTATGTTAAAATGAAGGCAAATCAGAATAATACTTAACAGTGATCGCCCTTCTTAACACAACATAATCCAACTGAGAACCATTGTGCATTGACTTTCAGTGACTCTTTGGATATTTTGACTGTGGTGGTGAATCAAAGCTGAACGTCTTAGGATGGGATAACACCAGCTTTGACGCCATATCAGAACAGGGGGGTAAAGAGTGGGCGCAATGGTCCCTCTCGTTACTCCCTAGCTCCTTAATTCCTTAATTCTGCCGCCCTTGCTCGGACCACACCCATCTTCAAACCATGCCTTAATTTTGTCTTCAACTACACCTTTAAAGTTTTGTGACTGCATTTTGCACAGCTGTGATGCTATCTGGGTGGAAGTACTCAAATCCTTTGTGGGAGTTCCCGCTACAGTAGGTGTTTTCTTTTTAAGAACCAACTTTCAGTGAGTATATTCAGCCAACAATTACGTTGACATTCTTAACTGAAGTTAGTTAATAAAGAGAGGAACATAGTGCTTAATTTAGCTTATTACTGCTCTCATTTGACCATGAATAGACACAAAAGGCAATTTAGGAGTCACTCTGTCTTTCTCATACACACCCAAAGTACCTTCTGTCATAGCAGATTCTCCAGCCTCTAAATTCTTAAGCAGTAGGCACAAAACAGACTCACATGTCTTAAGATTACTATTAGTTCCCTCCCTTCTTTCCCTTTGCTTCTGTGTTGCTTCCATCGCCTGCTGTCTCTCTTTCTCCAATTATCTTTTGGAAGACTCCACAGATTATTTTTGCCAGGTATCAAGATCTTTGATTTGCTTTTCTCCTTTATTGAAATGACTCAATTAATGCGCTAACAGCTACGTAAATGTAATTGGAGTACTTTACCCACACCTTTAAACCCACTGAAAGTATATTCTACCGTTATTAAGGTTTTGTGCCCAAGAGACAGCATTGCATTTATGTTTACCATTATTCTTCATCTGAACCTGGCCACCAACTGTTTATGTACAATAGAAACTCCCTATACCCTATTACATCTTTTTCCCAGGTTAGCTGTTTTATAAAAATTCACATCAGTCATTTATTTTCCCTAAACAGGGCTTAAGGAGTCATTATTGGATTGAACTCGTCAAGGCTGCCATTGCCATTATGAATTCCACCCCTTGTCTATTCATAAATAGAAGCTAATACCTCTTTCACACAAATGAGCAGGGTTGGACCCTGGTTATCTGACCAGCGTTCAACCCTTCTTTTGGAAATTCAAACCAAGCCAGTCAACAGGGGTTTATCCCTGAGTGGGGGTTTCACAAAACCTAGACAGCATAATAAACTGGGATTTCCCAGTCATCCTGGATGACTCAAGCCTTTACTTGGTTTCACAAAAGCAGTGAGATGTATTCTGTGCAGCTAGAGGAGCAGGCTAGGAGCACAGAATAAATCTCCCGGCTGTTTTAAATAACAGCCAAAAATAATAACACTATTTTTGTGTTTAGTGTTATTATTTTAAAGCTTTCCTACTGGCATGAAATTTTACATTTGCGCTTACATTAACTGGGGTAGATGCTCCATAGTCATGCGCCATCTTGAAATATGTTAGCCGGTAAGTGACATACAGGCTATACTGCTCCGCCTTTGTGTTTTTGACTCACGGCTGCTGCTAATGGGTAGCCCCGGAAAGTTTGAAGAAGGAAACACGGAGGAACACACGTAATTAAAATAAAAATTTCAGGAACAGAAGTCTTCTTTGCTGAGAAAAAGAAAATGGATTTATTTATCCATGTCCTTGTCCATATATACGAGGAAGCAAAACATCTTTGGGAAGAAGCAAACTCACTATAATAAAACAGCAAGAAATTGTGTGGCAGACAACAGCAAATGGACTGAATGACAGTCTAAAAATATACAACCACTTATCTTAACTAAAACCATTCTGCTCATTTTTTATCCAAAATATACAACTGTTAATAGTATGCAAATGATGACGGTTACAGTTTAGAGCGATCACATAATGTCTACTTTTAGGCTACTTACACATTCAGTCGGTCCGTGATTGTTTGCAACAAATTATCTAACTCTTTCATTACAGCAGCTGTGTTTCTAACATATAATATCTTTCCCTTAACCAAAATCATAAGAAGCTGCTACTTACTTTGTGTAAAGTATGCAAAACGCGTATTCTCAATTTTAGCATCAGTAAATCTGTAATCAACCTCTCGGCCTGTTAAGGAAAGCTGTGAACGTCCATCTATCCAGATTACTTCAGCCTGACTCAACCTAGTCGCACTTCCTCAGCATGCCTTGGTCGTCGTGAAACGCACCTAGCCAGGATGCACATATTAGACTAGGTCAAGCCTTGCTTTATCAATTATCCTGGATTCATAAATTCTAACAATGACCTTAAGTACTAGAAATGGGAGGGACAGTTTACACGTCAAATTCAGTGAACAGCTTACATCACATACTCCACTTCAGCTGAATTCCTTAAGAGCTAATGTTTTGAATTATTCATTGTACAGTAGAGAAAAAAGCAAAAGCTTATTTTATGTTTCTTTGGCAGTGAATACATTCAAAAGTATAAAGGAATAACCATGAACCACTTATCAGTTCATTTTGTGCAGACTGATTTCTCTCTCCATTTCATTGCACTGGACAAGGAAGTAGGCTGATTGTAGGGAAAATTCTAAGGTGTTGTTGTTTTTTCAAAGTGTGTGGTGACCTAACCTGTGTCACTTCTCATTCCGTGCCAATCACATTATTTGTCCCGTCTTGGCTGTTAGCGACCCTAGTCTTGTGCAATTCACACTGAAATCGACCCTTGTCTTAACCTGAGGTTAACCCATTTAGACACAGTCAACCTTGTTTAAACCCTGTTTGAGCCCTGTATGTGAAAGGGGTATTAGATAGATTTAAATGCTTGGTCTATAACAGCAAAATGTTTGGAGATAATGTGAGGTAGTGTTATGATACAAAGTGCCAACCTTTTTATGTTGACTCAGTGAGACAGGCTGGTATAAACAGGCAGACTCAGCAGTTTTCTGTCCTTTACAAAGATTGATTGATAAAGTAAATTAACTTTACTGTAAGTACTGTACTTAAGTACAATTATGAGGTATATCATAGCCACCAATTTTATGATGCATGTACTTCTATATCAAGTACAATTAACTGACAGTAAGTCTACACTTTAACAGTGTACATACTTTGGCAGTTTAAGAAATACTGTAGGTCTAATACGTTTTACACTGTGGTATTACTACTATTACTTTAAACAACAATTTGTAATTCATTTGTTTCTTTGTTGGAGGAAGCCAAAAATGCAAAAAAAAACAATATTAACATATTATCATCTTATAATGATATGGTGGCAAACATTTCACCACACCCAGCAGACAGAGGGCAACATCAGCAATTAATTGGAGTCAGTCTTCTGTCTACCCCAATGTCACTTGAATATGTACTCTGCTTTGGTCTCCACCAATTCTTGAAGGAAATATCTGGTTCTTTAGTGGCTAAATTATCCGCTACGAGCTATGATGGTTAGTTAGCAGGCATGGGTTTTATCAAACCCTTTTTTACTAGAAATATGTGGCCACTGAGGATGGAATTTAAAGCGGTAAAAGTCAACTAGAACTGTAGGGGTCGTAAAATCATAACAATTATGTAAAATACCAGCAGAGTTGATCATTCTCTGTGGGTTTGTCACTATGAGTGAATCCTTTAACATTACTAGTCACTTGATACAAATGAAAATACGGTTTAGTGAATATTTAAGCAAATGGTCTGAAAACTCCTTATAATTCTTCATCTAAATACTAGGACATGTGGTAAACCAATAAAAGAATATTTGCATTATTGCAGTGAGAACAATTTGCCATCACAGGGAGGGCAAACTTTTAGCTGGTGTTAAAAAACAACAATATCACTAAGGAAAGTGGAAGTGAAGTCGTCACATCCATGTTTTCTGTCCATGACATTCAACCCCGAACTGAACTCAAAACTGTGCTTTGTTCATTTCAACCTCATTGGATGACGCCTGAGTTTCCCTAAGGGGCTCTGTTGCACTGCATAAGATTTACACAATTTACTAAGACACAAAGCACTGCCTTATGACAACAGTAACAACCGCAAATGTTCTTAGATGCAAATATCACAAAAAAAGAAGTCCCTCTTGGGGGATGTTACCATTTGGAGCCATAATGTTGCAGAGAACACAGAAAAGGACTTGCTAAACGCGTCCAGGCCAGCTCGTCAAAGCAGAGTGATGCAGACTTTAGCCCACGAGCTGTTCTTTTCCAATAAGGATAATGTTAGTCATTCAACATGACATTTGCTGAGCCACCACAGTGACAGGTGTATCTAAACGAGCTGGTCGTTAAATCTTATTTGAAGGTTGCAGAATACTGGGCATCAGCTAATGATGGTGGAAGCAGCCATAGGCAGGACTTGTCAGTCCAGAAGAAAAACTGGGTGATGGTAGGGGTGAGAATGGGACATATTCTCGAGGCCATCATGATATCATCAGCATATTGTCTTTCCTCCCGCAGCTCTCATTAGACACAAACATTTTCTTTTGTCTTCTCCCTTTCACAATTAAATTTAGCTTCAAGGATGAGAACAATGTTTACCTTGTCTCCACAGTTGTTGTTTTTTCTCACTACATCCCTGTGCCTTTTTGTTTTAAATTGACACCCAGGGCTAGCATGACCACTGAACCATTGCTCTCGGATTTAACCATCCCATCAGTTCTGACAGTTGATGTTTTGTTGCTCTTCTCCGCAGAAGAAGTGAACTTGAAGCAAGACTGAAATGAGGTGCGGCAGAAAGAGAGCAAGCAACTGAAGGTGAATTGAGAGAATAGGAGAAAAGGAGCTGGATGGAAAAGGGCTGGGAGGATAGGAGAGGGGAAGGTGCACAAGGGAAAAAAACAAGGGTTATATCAGACTACAGTGAAGTAGAAGAAGTTAGGGATTGTGTATTATAGTTACATGGGAGAAGGTGGTAGAGACAAAAGGAGAAAATATGACAATGAGTAAAGAGAGGGGCACAGAAAAGCCCTGAAGAAACCAGGGGCTTGACAACAGACAGCATGGATGTAGAAGAGCATCTAACCACTTGTATAGTGGGATACCACTGTAAAACACATGGATGTAAAACACTCAAAGAAGCTATTTCTAAAATAGATTGTAATTATTCCTAAAGTTTGATTACACTCTGTGCTATTCTCTAATCAGCTTTGCCCTTTTGACTACTCTCTTTCCTTTTTTTCCATTATTTAAACACCCACATCTGCCTTTTTCGGATCACTACATGCACCTCCACTACCTCTAAATGTGTATCCCAGACTTTAATAACACAAAAGCTGCTTTGTCATGTGCAAATTGCTTTCCTTTTTCATGGAATACATGCAGTTTTGTTTGTAGGGTTGCCTTATATAATGGCAGTTATGTAATATTATTAAATGTTGTTGTTTTACCATCATTGCATTGCCTTTGCGGGCTCTCTTCATTTGCCAGCCAAAAATCCTGAATCAAGAGTTGTCTTAGGCTTGCTGTAATCTGTGGTTATATTTAATACCAGACAACATTGAGGTAATTTATTTGGCTTACATCACCAAATGCATCCAGTTCCATTAAATTGCATGTCAGGGCTTTAGTGGGGAATTAACTAGATTTCTCAACACCACTTACCCTTGCCCCTTGTTATTTTTGGACCAGGGCTAAAACACAATTAGTGTTGTTCTTATGAAGTAATGGAACTTTAATAATTGCATTTGATAACTGTGTCATGCAATATTTAAAGTTGCAAAAACTAAATAGGTACTCTCATTAAAGTTGTGTGCATAACTTCTATTCACATTGCACTTTCAACTTTTGTGCAGCAGTGATGTGGTGCTTCTGGATTCAGTGACCATATCTGCAGCAGACAATCCACTCTTTGTAGTAATACAACTGGATTTATGTGGAACAAATTTGGCTCGTTTGCTGTTTTGTATTCTTTTATTCCAAACAAAGGCCCTGGCTTCAGTTTTGCTGAACTAAGCTAGTTGGCTATGCAGATAGTAAACACTGCCCAATTCTTGAAGGTCAAAGCATAAATACTCTTGGATCCAACGTGGAAAATGTATTTGTATGGTTTAATGTGAGGCTATTTAGAACTTTTGTTGATTGGAAATTACTTTCTTTACAGGGTATTATCCAAATGTGTGTGCTGTCAGCTGTCCTATTATAATGTAAGCACCAGTAGACATGTTCAGCATTGACCCAGGCACATGCACATACAGGTACGTATAAAGCTGACGAACAAAATAGATTTAGAGCTACACTTTGGCGAGTGTTATTTTATTTTCTATGCACGAATGTGCTTTATGCACATATGTGCGTAGGATAGAGTGTGTCCTACCTAGAGCTATGTTTCTCTCCTTTTCACTGCTATATATCACAGAGTAAACTCACATTTACCACAGTCAGAGCAAGCATCACCTGGTTGTGGTTTGTCTAAATCTTGCGCCCTGTTGCACCACAACACCGTTCCCCCTTTAGGGATTCAGAAGGGCTCACTTGTGTTCATTCTTCTCTTATAATATTCTTTTACCCTACTTCGTTTTCTTATTCTTACTCTCGGCCTGTTCCAATCTCTCTATTTCCCTCCCTTTTCCAAAAACCTTTCGGACTGTTCTTTGTCAAAACCAATAGTTGCTATGCATATAACTAATAAGCTCTGCAGTTCAAAAGGCTACAAAGCTTACATCTGCTCAGCCACACATTGCCAATTTAATCATATCTTGTTACCATGACATGCCCCTTTGAAACCTTCTATTCTGGGAGGGAAAATAGCCATTCAAAGGGCATAAGTTATATTGAATTTAATCACAAGAGCATAACTCTTTTTTTTTTTTACTTCCTATCACATTTTTCTATTCCAGAAAAATGCACTATGGACTTTCAGGCAGAGGTTTGCCCTGTTCTCCGCTGGGATTACCCTGCAAAACTGACTTCCTGAAGGTATGACACAGTGCTGGCTGTAACCTTAATAGATGTGTTGGCTTGTACAGGTACAAAGTATGATTTTCTCTTGAGTCCAGTGCCTTTCCAGTTTCAAGAGCATAAATCAATAAAGAATGTACAGGTTAACACGGTGTGACTGAGGAAAGACAAGGTGAAACATTGATTGGATGTATAGATAAAACACATCATGCTTTTGCAATGTAATTATTTGGGGATCATCTCAAGAAATACAGATTTGAGTAGAACATGATTCTTTGCTTCAATTTCTGATATCATAGTTTCACATTATGAAATAATATATGCAATGATAATAAATGTAGAAAAGCATCTTCACCAACCTGGGCCTGCACAGAGCCTTTTATCTTTAGATGTATGGTTTTGCTCTCAATCTGCTGGTCTCTGTGTGTTAGACAGCACATTATGCAATGAGTTGAACCATAAATCAAGCCTTGATAGACTGTGTACACTGAATCGACACATATCTCACATCACTTCTCTAGGGATGTATTGGAGGCAAATGCATCCATCAACAGTTGGGAGGTTAAAAGCTGGCGAGGAAGGCAAATTGATCCTGATAATACTAGAAGAAAATCCAACCATATGGTGCTCTCCTCCAGCTCGGTTTCTAAACAGGCCGAATAATTGTTACAAATGCAGTCAAAAGATATGATGTGCAGGGTAAACACTGCGGCTTGTTATCAGGGATTTGACAAGGCTAAATGTGAAAAACATAACTAGGCTTGAGACCTGCTTTAGACTTTATTGCTGACTTGACATGAGACTTGAAAGGAAAAAATAATTCTAAAGTCTCATGTTTTGAACATGAACTCTATTTATTAACTTCTCATATGCCTTAAACGTGAAATAGAAATTATAGATATTTTTTAAATATTGTATATATCAATGCATTGAAATGAAAAACAACGGCAATGACCTTATGATCTGATGGGTTGCTCAATGCTTGTGTTTTGTTAAATGTTAAATCCATTCATAAATTGGCTATTATATTATTATTGTATTTTATATCTTTTTATTTTATTTTTTTATTAATTTTCAGCCATACAAGGTTATGATCATTAACAAAAACGAACAAAATGACAAAAACTAGGTGGCAAAAAACAACTGTTAACTAGAATAAAAACGAAAATGAAGCATTACAAAAAAACGATAACTAAACTAAAACTGTAATGTCTATTTGCAAAACTAACTAAAATCAAATCAAATTGCGGTGTAAGGTGCAGAAATATGTGGACAATTTATTTCAGGGAAAAATCTCACAAGTGTGAAAGCAAATTTGAGAAGAGCACACAAGGAGGCTTACCTAGTTTACCTTAACAAGGTAAGCCCCCTCCCCCGAAACAGAAGCTATGGCAGGCAGCATGACGGAGACAGCAGAGGGACAGAGAACAATTTTAAAAACAGCTGAAATATTAATAGTAATAGTACAATGTTCACTCACTGATTACATGAACCTTGTTTTTAGGCAAATGAGAGAAATTGGTTTATTAATGTTAGGATAGTCAAGTATGTTACGGTTTTGGCTAAGAGACCAGGCTTACGAAAGAGAACCAATATTTAATTTTTTTTACCCATGGTTTTGTGGAGATTGCTTTGTTTGAAGTTATTCAGAGATTTTAAGATGGGCAATAGAGGGAATTATTAGAAAAACATGGTTCAATTCTGTTATAAAATACAGACGTACTATTGTTGTCTATGGGCAATCATTTCATATTACATAAGGTTGCGGTTGAGACTGAAAAAACGTGTGCATGCTGTGTAAACTGTACATGGGAACAAATGACTTACACACACACACACTTGCACACACTTGCACACACACAAATACACACACAGCCGTCAAGGACGTATAAATCAAATATCCATCATAATTTGACCCAGTATAATTGTGTGGTTGACTACCCACTGCCACATTTTTCAAAATCCAAAACTTTTTTTGTTTGTAACCCCGCCACTCTCTCTCTTATACATACTCACTCACTCAATCACTCACACACACAGCTAATGCTGATGTAATTTGTTAATGTTGACATTTGTTCCAACGTCGGGCAATTTTCCCTCTTCATTCAGCTCTCATTGTGTCATCTGGCATTCTTATTAGATAGATAGATAGATAGATAGATAGATAGATAGATAGATAGATAGATAGATAGATAGATAGATAGATAGATAGATAGATAGATAGATAGATAGATAGATAGATTTTCTTTGCTCTTTAAAGCACTCAAAGCATCAATCCCTTGGAGAAAAAGAAAAATATAAATAAGATAGATTAGACTATGAAGCGAGAGAAAGCTTAAGAGGTTAAGAAAGTAGGAGACTGAACGACTAAGATAGGTAGAGATAGAGAGAGATAGAGAGGTAGCAAGAGCATCTCCATCATTCATCTGTTCATCTCACTGCAGTAGATCCAGCAGGGGGAGGTGTTGCAATATTTGGTTGCTGACCGTCTGTTGCAAAAACCCAACTAAATACACAATCCAACTTACATATAATACACGATACAATACATGCAATTTTTTTTCACACCTGAGAAGAGTTTCTCAAACAGAGGAATACAAAGCTGCACAGGGTAATTAACAGAGTTATATCAATGTCTCTTTTACTCCCTGTTTCTCCCCTCTTTTGTGCTGAAGTCCATCTCACTTGGACAGAGGAAAGGAAGGTGTGGAGCAAGGTGGAGAAAGAGCTGGTAAAAACCATGAAATGTCTCCACTCCCTTGCAAAGGTCTGACATTTTGTCTGTCTTGAAGGTAGGGCAAATGGAATGAGACAGAGAGAGAAAGAGAGAGAGAGAAAGAGAAAGAGAAAAAGAAAGAGAAAGAGAAAGAGAAAGAGAGAGAGAGAGAGAGAGAGAAGGATATTGGGATATAAAGACATAACTGTATCTATCTGTCATGTTATTGTTGCATTCAGTAGGTGGTCATTGTCACAGAACAAAAGAATAATGAAACATTTGAGATAATAGTTTCCGGTCACACCGAATCAACTTGTTCCATATGACAGTTCCCGTTCTTAACTTCCGTAGACTTTGTTTTGCTAGATCCTGACTTTTTTACGATATTTTGAGTTTCTTTTGCAAGATCTTGACTTTTGTTTTGCGAGATATCAAGTTTTATTTGCGCAAGCTCACAAATTCAACAAACAACAAGCCTAACCTAGCTAGCTAGCGCAACTAGGTTTGACAAGCAAGGAGATGTAATCATGTTATACTACTACCTACTACAAGTTAGCTACTAAGGTTAGCCTGCAGTCATTGCCATCAACAGTCAACAACAATGTCCATTATATCACTTCACTATGGCATGTATACTGTAAATTAGTAATGCTTATCAAAATAAACGTTGAATGTATGAAGATGTAATCATGTTGTGCTATAGCTAGCTAGATTAGCCCTGTTGTTTGCTGGATTTGCGAGATCTTGCACATAAAACCTGATATCTTGCAAATGAAACTCAATATCTCACAAATGAAACTCGATATCTCAAAAATGAAACTCGATATCTCGCAAAAGATCTCACAAGAGTGTTTGTCCCAAACATATATTTTTGTTAATTTCTTTTTTTCCCCTTCCATTACCCCTTCGGGGCCCCAAGGGCAAAAATGACTTCTGGGCCCCTGTTGAGCCTCCCTTTGCTCTGCATTGTCTCTGAGTTGTGCATGCATTGGTTGAAAAAATGTTTTGTAACTTACCAATTGTATTCAGATAATATGCACCATGTAAGCACAATATTGGCAATTTGTGTATGTAACATTGGTTCAAAAAACAAATGAGTCATGTGACGCACTCGCACACGCACACACACACACACACACACACAGTGTGTTTTGCTTTTTTTCTGTGTCATGAAGTCAAAATCACATCAAACAAGCGGCTGATTATTTCTTACAGGTGGCATTTTTGAGATTAGGTCTCATTTTATCCTACATTATTAACACATTTTCCAGACACAGCAGAGCCATGATGTGCTTTGGGTGTTAGCTATTATTCTAACTCGCCATGTGTGTGATCGTGATTTCTGCACAATAAATAAATCATTGTTGTATATCAAACCTGACCACTGACAAATGTCTCACTCTCTCTCCCCTCATTTATTATTGTGTTCCAAATTATGTCTCAGAGCCAAATTCATAACATTCTTTCTTTTGAATTTTTCTTGAATTGTTCTGAGAGGAAATGCTCCCTCTGACTGAAATTCAATTAGGTGAATGAAGCAAATCGTGTTTCATAAACATGCTGGGCAACCAAATGTCTAAACAGATGGGTGTGTGTCAACATAATCTGATTAGTATTAACTCACAAGTGCCAATTAACTGCCATTGAAGATGACAGATTTGGTTTAAGGCCACTGATCTTTTTATGTTTATTGCTTTTATACTGTGTTTAGGTTTCTTTAACTCTTTTAGTATTCCATTTAAGACCTCATTTTATTATTTGCTGCCTGTGGCTAAATTTAAAAAGCGCTCATGAAGGGAAATTGTGAGAACATGAAACATATTACTTTTAAGAGCAACTGCAGCCTATTCCTTCATTTTCAAAACTGTAAAAACAAAAGGCCTGTTTTGCTTAAGGAAAACACTAGTTTGTGTTCCAGTTTGCAAAACAACAAATGCTGCAAAAGACGTTCTCAAAATTCTGGTTCTACTGGTGGCTACATAGACAACACTCAACCCAAGACCAGTAGCCTTCTTTCTTCACACCTGAAGTCATTTAAAAAACTGAAAAGAGAATAAAATTAGTAATGTATTTAAGTCAATCTGTTTGCTACTCCATTTACTGCACTGCCTGTCATTTACATCAGCTCATATATTTTAATATACATACACCAATGCTACCCTGGTCACTGGACACTTTAGATACTATAAAATGATTTGCATGACATGACAGTTATACAAGGGCAGGACTCAGTGACACACAGTATTCGTTTTTTGTAAACTTCCCAGTGCCACAGTGAAGTAAAGACAGACCATTTGTATTGTTGGATGCACTTGGAAACTCTCCTGAAAGACAGCTCTACTGTCGGATTAAGTAGAAAAAAGAAGAGATGAATGAATGAAGAATGAATGAAGAATGCCTCATTAAAGATATAGTGTGTAGTTTCTGTCTTCCCCATTAATGAACTCTAAGTAATGACAACCACACTGTCGGCACGTCCACGTGATACAGACCTTACGTGATTGCGCATGCCACCCCACACTACCTTCACGCAGTTGCTAGAATGCAAGAAGGACAAGGAGGATTAAAAAAAAAAAACACCATTGACTGCGTGAGAAAGTCACCGGGCAACACAATCTTCTGAACATAGCCATAACGAAAAATACAGAAAGAGTTTTGTGGAGCTGATAGTGTTAATTAGCTTTGTAGAAACCTATTTGGCAATGGCTTGAATGTAACGGACGCTTTTTAAAAACTAAAAGTTAAAAGCTTTAAACCTCATATTGTCCAATAGGACAGCGCAAAACTAACAAAGCTAGTACCTAGCAAATGTTTTCCCACCTTTTATTTATTCAACCATACGGTATGGCTACATGTCCTACTCTCTCTGATTTCAGGTTGGTCAATGCACACCTTTAAAGTACATATGGTTTCACTCTTTGAACATTTTAGCACACTTCACTGGGATTAAAAATGGCGATATTGTCAGCACTCACTGACTGCAATTGTGTAAATGTTCTCCAAACCTTTATATGTAGTTGTGTTAAAATTTCACTGAATGCTAATTTATAGTTATAATCGCTTCATCACTGCATTTGTAGTCTTAGCAGAAGTGTATTAAATAAATGGAGGAAAACTAAATCTTTGTCATATAAAATATCATTCTATATACGGTCAAAAATGTCTTAAACCCTGCCCTTTGTTCTCTGCCAAAATGTCTGTTGTTTTATCCCAACTGCAGTGTACCAGCTGTCTTATTTGTGCCTTTGTATGCCTTTTGGAACTTATTGCCTCCCTGCTTTGCTCCTTCGGACTTGGTTGCTTAATGGGACTGCATGCTTGTTATTGAAAAGAAAGCATTTGAACTTTGTTTTCACATAGATGAAGTAAAAAGAATCCTGGAAGGTAAACATAAAAATCCAACCGAAACAAACTGAAAATGGAAAAGATCCATTGTAATGTATCCTGAAGGCACTGTATGTACTGAATCTCAAATAAGGTCCACGGTAGGTGAGCATGTGATTGACAGAACATCAGATAAACGACTGGCAGGGCATGGCGAAACCACCGTTATCTCATATGCTTTGTCTCTGCAATCTCTAGTGACACTTCCACGCTGTCTTGCAGCCTTCCAGGCGAGTTTCATATTTAACCCAAGTGGCACCATGATAGCAGTAGAAGTAGGGGTGGTACAATGGATGGAGAGACAGAGGAAGAGATACAGGGTGCGGAATGATGGAGGGAATGTTAGAGATGGAGGAAAGTTGCAAAAATCTAATAGAGTGCTTTCCAGAAAGGGCATTAAGAAGTTACTTAGCTAAATCCATTATGCTTCAGGATGTGGCTGCCTTTATGCTCTAAATCAAATCATGTGTCCAGGTAATTGTTCCCACATTAGAAAAACTGCATCCTACTTTCATCCCCTGAATGCTCAATCACCCTGCTCCATTCATCTGAGATGGGGAATCGATGAAGCATGATTCAGATGTTTATGGATGTACTGTTGATGATGAAATAAACATTTGTCATTCAGGATTGTGTCACCAATATTATTTTGATGAGGCTAAATCAAGTAAAACGAAGCAGAAACAACAACAAATATAGCCGGAAGCGGCAACTCGCGGGTGAAAACTCTTTTTTCAACTTCTCAAAGTCCCTTCACGTTCATTAACTTTCAGATCAGACTGTTGGGCAAACGCTCTACTGCCTGAGCTTCAGCAGGTGCCAAAATTCAGAAGTCAAACCAGCAAGCAGCATTGAGCAGATGCCAAATCGCCAAAGTCAAAGCTGCAAACACAGTTGAGCGATTTTGTAGCTTCAAAAGCTGAGCAAAGCCAATTGAGATGGTTTAATGCTCTATAGAAAAATTGGTGAAACTCACCAAACACCTGTAACATACAAAAGTTGCAGCAAGTCCCGAGGAATTCGCCCCTTTCATCAAATTTTAAAGAAACTTGGTACAAGCGTTCAAGTTGTGGTGTTCAATGTCTCCATCAATGTTAGACAGGATTGCTACGGCAGAACATGAGTATTAGGCAATTCCCTGCTAGCCCCGCACCCTTTAGGAAGTTCTTTGATCGATGGCGGCCATATTTCATGACAAATCTTGCTATTTTATACTAGGAATGTGTATCTCAGTCCCGCAAGGCCATATACCATTTTTTATGTTTTTAATATCATGCGAATTAGCTAAATATCCTCATTGCAGACGTTTATGGTCCAAGAGGCATTTTTATAGAGCACATTGAGATGGACTCACTGTGTGAGGGGCGTGGCCCAAAACATTTGACCTAAGTTATGGCGCCATCATCAGACCGAATTTCATCTTATTCTTTGGGGAGCATGAACACATCAGCATCAGTTATGATGACAAGTTCCATGTCTCTAGCTAGAAAATGCATAATTTAGCATATAATGATAAATAGGTCACGCCCACATTCACCAATCACTATGACACTTTAGATCCTGATTACTATTTGCCCCCAGTCCATGTGTACCTATTTTGGTGAAATTCCGTCTACCAGGTTTACTGTACACACTTGTGGTATTTTGGTGTCCCCTATGGGTTAAACTCATAAACCTTGTGTCAGCATATTCCTCACGATGCACTGAAGATTTGTTTTTGAAATTGTAAGAAGATTGGTCAAACCATTGGGAAGTAATGGCCAATTTACTTCTAAGCCCCATCCTTGACGTAATTCTTCAATTGATGGCAGCTATGTTTTTTCACCAATCATACCACCAACACTTAAAACGTGTATCTCAGTCCTGCAAGGCTCTATACCAATGTTGGTGTTAATAGGATCAACATTGACAAAGTTCTATTCATTTTACTGTTTTTCCCATTATGCAAATTAGCCAAAAGTGTGAGAAATATTAAGTCAATCTAACTTACAGCCTGAGGTTTTCTTTCCAAAATAGCTTTTTTGATCATTAATTGCAGCGCCACCATGTGGCAGATTGGGCTCATATTTCCTGGAAACCAAATGCACATCATTTCAAGGTTTATTCTATTTCTATTATTCTACTCCATTCCCGCTCATGGGAATTTGAGCTGCGGTGGAAGATGACAAATAATCCTAAACCTGGGGTAAAACAATAGGGTTTAAACCCCCTTAATTCTTCAGTGGTTTCACAGTGACACACTGTTATACAGTAGATGGAGGCTCCCAGAATACAATGGCATTCTTTCGTTTAGCAGCACCACAGTGAAGGATAAGTACCTTTCTCAAAGTCAGCATAATATTTGCTTTTAGAGGATTATTGAAAATGGAACCAGAGAGAGGTTTAGAAAACACAAGTGATTTACAATGTTAATAACTTACAGGATATACTTTTTAGGTGATGTTCTTTGAATTACATTTCCTATGGTCTTCCGTTATGGAAGCTATGAAGAGTTAAAATTCTCTTTCTTTTTATTGTTTCAAGGTTAATGTTTTCTGGTATTATGAGCTTTTAACTGTATCTCAGCGGATAACGTTTGCTCGGTTTTCACCATGTCTTTTAGGGATACTTTGCCAATTTGAATTCAGCTCAGTGTCATCTTTGTGTGTTTAGAAGAACGGTGCAGAGCTCCAGCGGAGACGCCATCCGGCAGATCTCAACTGACCTCAGTGACGTGCTGCTGCAGACTGCAGCTGCTCCAAGCTCTGTGCATTGGCACCATAGAGGGAAGGCACACGCCTTTCATCTAAACATACCGCCATGACACAGAGCTGGGTTAAAATCAATCTTTATCTCAATCTTTAAGTATGAGACTGTGGTCACGTTATAAACTGCCTGAAAGTGGATTTTCCATTGGACATGATTCCAACACTAAATGAAAAGTTTGTTAATATGCATACTTTAGAAATGCATAAGTTTATACACTAAGACACATCAGAATTTGCCACACACTGCAGGCAGACCACATTAGTCCTCATTCGTTCTGCTGCAAGGAAGAAAAATGACTGTGCCACAGGAAATTAATTACTCAAACTTTCAATGTTTGAAGCCCAAATTGACCTTTAAACGGCACCTATCTAATAAATGTACACTGAATCTTATCAAATTTCAATGTAGAACATAAACAAGAGTTTGGACTCATGTACCTTTGCATGTGTAGAGCCCCTGGTGATACTTGGAATAAAGTTACATGTTGTGTTGAGCTACCGTAAAAGTGCCCCTAACGCTCCCATTCATAAGGCCATTTGACCAAAAAAACAAGAATACGGTAAATCTTAAAGGAGGCGCTTCCGTCCTAAACATGCTTTTAAATGAAAGTTTGACTTGGGTATATTCACAAAAAGACCCTGAGCTGCATTTTGGTGAGAGTTACGCTTTAAGTCAAAGTGTAAACTACGTCTCTATGACCTTGGCTCATTCTGTCTACCTTTGCAAACATGAAAAGTTCTCTGAAAGTCACACACAAGAGAGTGAAGACTAATATTTGATGTCATCAAGCAACACCACCTGGAGCTGTTTCATTTGTCGTGGATGGGCCAACTTTGTGAATTGTATGACAGTGCCAAAGGCTATTTTCTGGGGGTATAGGCACGTGTTTTGGTTCAGAGCACTCAGTACTTTCATGAAGTGTACGCATTTGGGTGTATAATTTCTAACAGTTATTCTACAGTGTCAGACTGCAGAGTTGGTCCCCCCTATTGTTTAACAGAACAGTTGCTGAAGAAATGTGATGCTGATTACATAGTTGTGGTTCTGGATTTTAGCTTTGGGGTTTACTTGTTTGTGTTCATAAATATTAATTGAACTGTCAAAGATGATAAGTGTGTTGGAATTTATTTTAAATTTAAATACTAAGTTTGATCTCACTTGAAATAAACATTGCATGATTTAACAACGTTAATAATATAACTTGCACATAGAAAATAGAAAAAACTTCTCTGCGGCTCTATAATACAATTTTCAGGATTCTTTTATTCATAATATTTTATATTTTATATAATATTTATACATACATTTATTTTGTATACAAAGTTTACGAAAAAAGGAGGACGAGTTAAATGAGGAAATTCTTCTAATCAAGTAATATTATAAATATTATATAAATATTGCAGTTTGTTGTGCTGGTCTGTCCGTGTATTTAATGCTGGAAAATAAATGTTCTGCTTGGATGATTTACTCTCAAACAATTTACAGTTATGAGTGAGAGTAAAATATTGACAAATTAAGGAAAGATAACCATTTGGAGGCTTTGTGAATACAGCAACTCATCACTTAAAACAAAATAAAACATACTGTGAAGTCAAGCACTCACTCAAAGCCGAATCGTAGACAATACATTTTCACCAAATGCATTGCTCTTAGCCCAAGACACTTTACTGTCTCCTTAAATTAGAAACAAAGCACGTTTCAGCTCCCATGATAAGAGTAAATAGCCTTGGTATAGGCAACAACCATGAAGACCTTTCAACCAATCCATAATACATTTGGCTGATATATAAACAAAATAACTCTTTGTAAACTCTGTGATGTATCAGAGGAATCACAGGATGACATTTGTAACTATATCAACTTATTTGATCTCTTATTGTTACGAAATACCTACCAACAAGAGTTGTCTCCTGTTTAATAGCATATCCAGCTTTTACATATTAGGTTTTCTCTACAGTAACTGTGTATCACTCTTATTCTCTCTCCCTGTTTCAGGTGTGACTGGGGCTGCTGGAAGAATCTTTGTTCTTCATATCTCAAAAACCACAGTCCTGTCCTTGGTGTGTCTCTAAATATCACCAAATATCACCCCGGCAATGCACTTCACGTCTGTTAACTCTACTGGTGGTATTTATGTATGAGGAGCCCAAGGATCTGAACTCACAGAGACATACAACACACGGTTATAGCTTTGCTGTTCATATAGCCAGCCCGGACTGGCACTGGGGACCCGCCAGGGCCTTTACAGGCTGCTGATCAGAGGAGCAGAAAGGAATAAGTTTTCACTGACTCCCCACTGCTCATCAGAAAGGCATAAACAATACAAAGGTAGGCTGACATCTTGCACTTACCAGGTTTACAACCAAATCTCTGGATACACATATACAGCTGTGCACAGATGCACTAACAGGTTGTATACACACTGGAGCTGATTCTGCATGTAGCATGAAGACAGCAGAAACTCAGATAGACACACTGTACGCTGCCTGCCACAAAGTGGCAACCAGTTTATTCCAAGATGGGTAGTTTGGTAGCTAATGAACCAGATATTAGTTGGTGGAGACCAAAACAAAGCTAAAAGAAAAGTGACGGTGTCAAGAATGTGACTCCAAATAAATGCTTATGTTTCTCCATGTCTGCTGGATGAGTAAATCGACTGTTATTCCTTACATTTTTTTAGGCAATAGTAATATTTTCTCAATAAATAAATGTAAAGGTAAAACAGTATTAAGGTAATGTAAATGTTGAAAGTTTCTACAGACAGACAAACAAAATTAATTATGTGTGACAAACAAAATTATGGATTTTGGTTAGGCTAGCCCATCCTAACTTTTTTTGGAACACTGAACATAAGGTTGGACAGTGTACAATGTGCTTCAGGAGAATTTCAATAGATGTAGGATATGTTTTTTTTTACTTTTCTTCTTTTGCAAAGAACTTGAGTTGTCATTCAAGTCCACTGTAACTGAATCCAAACAGACTACAAATGCAATCCCCTTACAATGAGCCAGGAAAAGAAATGTATAGCCAGATTTCTAGCCTACAGGGGTAGAGTGTTTAAGAGATTCCATACAGACTGCGGACAAGTATGTTCTGAAATTTAGGAACCGCATCTTTTCCATGAAGCTAAAGGTTCTAAACTCTATGTCAGCCCTGGCTATTGATATTCAATTTCTCAGAGACAAAACAGGAAGCCCCTCGACCATGAGCAACAAAGCTGAGTAAATTAATCAACTGTTGTTATGAGTAACCAATATGCAAAATGAGATAGAGTGCTACGGCTCGGGTTGAATAAGTTGTTACATAAGCAACCTGATGGATGCTTAGAAAACAATGATAAGCTTTGGATAAAGCCTCATCCTAAACAATGAATTTAAATCAAAGGCATCAAAAACTACTGAGGTGTGTGAAGATGTAATGCACTGATTAAGTGAGGAAGGCCCGATATCTATAAAAGAAAATGAGGAATTTGTCATTTTTTTCTCCTCTTGTCCTTTTGGATGTCATTGTAAAGGGAAAGGGATGTGAAAATAATGTGTCCAGTGAAAGCCACAGTTACACTTTTTATCTTTATTCCTTCCAGGTAATACTTTATGATAATATATTCCATAGGCAGTTTAGGGATTCAATTTCTACTGGTTGAAATGTTTTTCTCATAAACAAATTATATTGTCCACATTATCCGTACACATTTTCCCATCAATCATAGCCCAATCAAGTTGCCATATCCCATGACATCATTATCATGTTACTAAAGAATAAATAAAGATACAGTGGTGCTCTGTTCTGCAGTATTGTGAGTCACAGTCTTCGGCCCCCATCAAAGTGAGACCTAAACAATATTGCTTTCAGAATTACTTATTATTAAATACTTATAATTATCTTTAAAAGAGTTTGTATTTTATTGTTGATGTGATGGTGAAGTGTGACTGTCCATTTAGTGACACTGGTTGCCTATCTCTCTTTCTGACACACACAAGCAATATAAAGCTTATGTATTACAGTAACTGTGATCAAAGTAATATTTGTCTTTATAGCTATTTTGATCTCCCGACAAAACATTGGGCAGACAAGATAATAATGATTCTTAAACTAAGTTTTGAAGTTTTTTGGAAACTCCAGCCTATGATGAATGTTCTTCAGATGACAAAGTGGGGCTCTGGCTCATCTTCATCTACAAAAAAGGTAAATGGAAACAGAGAGGCCACCTTAAAGGGGAAAATACCAGCAACACTTGCTGTGCTGTGTAGATAAACAGCTTTATTTTGGAGGAATAAAAAATCAGGGTGCAATGAAGGCCACAGGTTGATACGCATTTGTATATCACTATAAAGTTCTTCCCTACAGCATTAAAAGCTTTGGTGGAATTTTTTATGGCATTTGCATTCTGACAGGGGAAAAGATAATCTTGATGGCAAATGTTGTGTGATGATATGGATATTTACTTTTGATAGAAAATTGCATCATACTCCAAGTACATCCCAAAGCAGAAAAATATGTTGGCATCTGCATCCATTGTGTGGAAGCATTTCTATTTTGCAGCTTTCTCACTTTTTTCTTTTCTCACAAAGTGGCTTTAGAAAAAAAGTAGACTAATTCCTGAGGGTTTGACGCAGAAATAGCCTAAACAAACAATCAACATATTCCAGTATCCCTCTGCTTTAATTTACTTGGCAGTGCTATGCATGCAACTTTCACCACTTTTGGCATTTTCTCCCTCATATGTAATCTGTAGTGTCTGCATCAGTGACTTTGGGCTCAATTGCGGTTTGTGTTTAACAAAGCGGTGACCCTAAAGAGAACATAAAAGCCTCAGAAATAATAACAAAGCTGAAAGGAGAAACTCTCAGTGATCTACCTTTGGGAGTGGAGATTATACCTGCTTAACGTCAAGCAGACCGAATACCATATAGAGAGGCTATGAAATCAGACAGCTAAATTTCCCCGTAATCACAGTGGAGGGGTTAGATGCTGGCAGGCGCCTCACAAGCCACGGTTCAGGATTGTGTGTGCATGCCTCACGGAAAGCAGACAACTGAGCTTGACTGTTACAGGCTTAGCGTAAACTGAATTTCTAAATAATCCTCACGGTTTGTTCAATCCATACAATGGGTGGTTTACTGGATTAGAGCAATTTAGATAGAGCCAGATACGTTGTCATTTTGAACTTTCTTTCAACTCAGTAATGAACCTAAGATATTATTTATTTTTTCACTTGGTTGATATCCTCTCCTACTCTTACTGTCATTTCAAAGTCATTCAAAGTGAGTAGCCTACAGTTAACTAAGACAATATATAAAAAACGTGATTTTAGACTATTCCGAACATTCCATTACAAATGATGTACGTGCTAAATCGGCCTTTTAAACTTATTTTCAAGAATTTGACATTCATTTTTTTCTGTAATCTGTCAAAGCAGCTTCTAAATCCTCAAATCATTAATCAGCCTAGTGTAGTTTTACTGCCAATTAAATTGCCTTTGAGTGGAAATTCTCTTACAGTAGTTTACTGCATCCAGCTAACTGCACCATTGTCCTCACATGTCAATCATCCATCACGTCTGCTTACTCGTGGAGTCATCCTCCTCAAAGACCAGTATTTAAAGTGAGATCCACCCTCAACCCAAACACAGTCCACGTTGTTCACTAGGTTAAATGCAAAGAGTGTAAGGGTAAAAGCCTGTTAAGGGTGCCATTCTGCCTGAAAGGTGATTGATTTCTAGGTTTGTGCCCCCTTCAGGTTGACAGATCTGAAAGCCCACAAGTCAGACACAGTTCCCACCCTTTACACCTGCCTGTCCACAGTGAGGTTGGGTGTTGGCATCCTATCTCAAGCATATAGTGGTATTATCCTTCATAGTGATAACATGGATGTTCAGCTGCCAACCTCCACACTCTCAAGCTGAAACATACAGATTTTGAAAAAATACAATTTAAAGTTACTATACACAACTTTTAAATCTTTCTGAAACTGTGTAATTTTTCATGTGACTATCATAAATGACCTGCAACAGCAAACAAGACTAACCCCCAAATTCTACAAGAAGCGGATTGGCTCCCTAGCTTGACGGCTCCGTGCTCCGCCGTCCGTCAACACCCACCAGGTCTGGATTTGTTGGGGAACGGCTGCAGCCATGACTGACAGCTGAAGTCATAAAGACACATGAAACAACTCTGTGTTTTTAAGATGTAGTGCAGGGAAATATAATCCGTCGTAAGCACGATCTATTTTATTTTGAAAAATAACTGGGTGTTTGTTTCTGTACTCGACTTCCTGTTCCGTACTGCCGTGTGCTGAATTACTTGGGAGCGCTCCCGCATCAGGCAAAATAGCTCTGCGTATCTGCTCAGGAGGGATGTGGATTGCCGGAGCTGAAACGCAGCTAGGACGCAGCCTAGAAAACCATGGACACCAAGTTAATCCTCAGCTGTTCCGTATCCTGTTGAATTTGGGGGCTACAGTGAAAAAAAAATGCTGTTTTTATATAGTTTTAATTAATGCCTTTGCCCCTGTCCAATTTTTCCCACAAAGTCATAAAATGATTCAGGGCAGGTAGAACAGCTCTACAGTAACACATTCTGGTGGGTCATAGAGGACCCAGCCAGGTAAAAGGTAGCAGGAGATGTCTTCATGTAGGTCTAATTGTATTTTTATTTTATTTTAGAAGCTATTTGTTGTAGTTATGGCTGATACTGGGTCACAGAAAAGAAGGAATTTAAATGAAGAACAACTAAAAACTAAAAGGGAAAGTGAAAGAGGACGGGTGAAACCGAGTCTAGGTGACAACAGATGAAGACATGGGATTGTAGATGATTCAAAAACGCCCCTGAATTGGTCCTTAGGTATGTAATAAGTCTATTTCATTGACAACATCCTTTTAGTCTGCGTGATGTGGTTGTACATCAGTAGCCAGTAGCATCAGTATTGACACAGTGACAATGATAACGTTACCCGTTTTAGCTCACAATACATCTAGGCTAGGTTACCGTATGCAACACTTGAAATGCAACAATGCACATGTGACGTTTTTTCTTATCGTAAATTAATGATCGGAGAAAAACATTCAGCGCAACAATATAACTTCCCGGTAACGCTAACTCTGTAATCTACAGTGGGCAATAAAGGCCGTACAGATAAACCCTCTACAACGAGAGGTGTGGTGAAAACACTTAGCTTACCTGAACAATAACCCTGACCCTACTCCAAAGGGGCCATCCAGAATCAACATGTACATATAGCCACTGATGCAACATTAAACATTAAATGGTAAGAACATAATGATGTGTAATCCAGGTACTTTAGACACTTTTAAATATTCAGTCAAGAAATTATTTATTTTCAAAATGCCTAATGGCATTGTCCACTAGTTTACTCCTGTAATCACATTGTGTTTCTAGTTAACATGATGTATAAAGTATGACAGAAAAGTGGAATCAGCTTGAAGAACAACACAGACTGCGGTAAAAGAGCTGCAGACATGTTGCTCTTGATCTCGGCCCTTGTTAAATCAGCAGAGGCCACCAAATAACTCTGCACGACATGTTAGATAAAGGACAACCTTTCTAAATGTTGTCTAATAAAGACCAATATTTAAAGAAAGGTGCACTATAAAACAGGCATGGGACATAAATAGCTAGAATCACTTGGGCTAAGGACAAATTAAGGACAAGGAGGAAAGTAGTCTGGTGGCATTTCAGATGTGGCTCAAACATTTTAGTAATGTCAGACCACAGAGAGTGCTTATTCATGTTCATGTTTGAAAGCTCTCAGTAAGGAGCGATGCTTTTGCACATTTTCAATGTAATAAACAGACTACCTGTTCTTAGACTGCATCTGTCTTTTCCAGTTTCAATGCTCTTTGCTGTCTATTTTTGTTTTTGTCATCCCCGTTGCCGAATCCTCTCTTAAACTTTCAACATTTATTGTGTATGTTTTTCTTCAACAATCTTTTGTGTATTTTTGCTCTGATGTTACATCATTGTGGTCTGAATGCCAATTATCATATCCAATAGTGCTAACAGTAAATCATTCTGCTGCCACAGCTTGATGCGAGCTATGTAGGGCTGTGACAGCATATGTGTGGGTTTAAAACTGGAATGATAGTGGAACTGGGCATCTGTGTGTTCAATTATGCTATTATAGAAGACTATACCTCCTCCAGTTCTTATCTAAAGATGACACAACATAGCATCACAGCCAGAGTCACACATGCCGCCCTGTCTACAGAGAGAATGAGTACCATTAGAGATGAGGTCATTGTTGAATTTCTTTTAAGCAGACATGTTACTAAACTAAGCCACATCCCACTACTGTCACTGCTTACAATGCACCCAATCTGTTTGATGACACTACTTCCACACATAAGCCAGGGGCTCTAGAAGAATTATGAGTTGATGCTAGAAAAGGTAACTATCTGCGTGCATTTTCTCAATGTATAAACTCACACAGATAAATAGAGTTCTGGAGGTAGGTCAATGCATGAGAGCCCAGGTGCATCAATGATATGGGGATGTGCCATTTTGGCCTAAAATTACTGCTGTGACTATTGAACCAATTGGATCTAACCTGACATCTCTCTTTCACTCTCTCTCTAACTCTCTCTCTATCTCTCCCTGTTAGTGTGTGTGTGTGAGAGCGAGAGAGAGAGAGAGAGAAAGAGAGAATGAAGAAGTGAGTATGAACAAGAGAAAAAGTGGCAGATTCTGCTTGGGTTGCCTTGTCTTATCAAAATAAATGTCCCGTTAAGCCACAGAGATTACAAGTAAACATCTAGTAACATGTTGTACAGTAAGAGCAAACAAGTACTCTAAAAATAAATGACTCTTTTCTTCTGCACCAATTCTTTCTTTTGTGTATCTAATTATCACCCAACTGAGAATGTCCCCCACTAACAAAATACATTCAAATCGCTCAATTAACTCTTACAGTTACTGTAATAGATAATGGATGTGTTAGCATTTATCTAAACCTCTTCCATTTCAGCTAACTCAATACGTCCTACCTGACAGGCATGGCTAGAGTCTCTGACAGCTGCGGTGACATGGCTAAAGGGCAGAGAGAGATAACTGGCCCTGGGGACTGAATGATATGTGTGTGTGTGTGAGAGAGAGAGAGAGAGAGAGAGAGAGAGAGAGCGGTGTGCAGTAGCCCCGGTTTAGTTTAATTTACAGTATTTGTACATTTACAATTTTATTTCCAAAGTTGTAGATATGTGCAATATCTCTATATTAAAAAATGTGGGGGCAAGAGATGATTTTTTTCTGCTATTAACTCAGCTACTACTAGCAGGGTTTTAACTGCAAATAAAACAGCAAAACTCATACAGTTCAATACTATGGTGTTTTTTGTGAGTATTATAGTCATATTTATTAACCATAAAAAGGATGTCAAAACATGACCTAGATTGCAGACGTGTTGGATTATGAAACCTATATCCACGGTGAAAGATGTACAGTATGGTCAGGGAACATGCATTGCAAATTGGTTATAAGAACATAAATATTAAATATTACGAGACTTCCTCTCTTTATTCAGTGTATTCGGGAGCGATTGCTGGTTTACTCTGCTTTGAGGAGGGCTGCCTGCCTGATGAAGCATCTGTCAATTTCCTTAAGATGATTAACCTACGCTGAGCCTCCCTTACCACAAATAAACACATGATGGTGTTTTTTAAAATAGATCATCTTCTATGCATGTCACACTTAGGCAGCACAATCAACTTTGATTGCCAGAGTCAAATTTTAATAACTAATGGCCAAAAAAACAGGAACCAGAATACGGCTGGTTGTCATTCTGTGAATGACTTTATATATATATATATATATATATATATATATATATATATATATATATATATATATATATATATATATATATATATATATATATATATATATATATACAGTGTAACAGTTTACCATGGCTGTCACCTCATAGGACCATAAAAGTGATAATGCGGCATGTTCACTGCCTGTATGCCCGTGGAATAAATGTTCAGAGGGTAGGTTGGTCTAATGCACCATGACAAGATGATGACTCTGCAAGCACCTGCTTGTTTCACTGCACCTGCCTCGCTCCTTGGTGTTCGTTCCACCACTTAAGCTTTCATGTTGGTAGGTTGTAATTTATAATGGGATCAATTAACTGTATTTTTTATGTTTGTTTGACAACAACATTTGTACAGGTAGGTAGGGACAAAATATAATAAAAAGCACTCGGTATGTTCACTGAGGAAACAGAAAGAGAAAAATACTATAGACGTCACCAATATTGTCTTGTTTTAGTAAATTTGTTACCGATTGTGTTAATATATTGTATATGAAGACAAATTGTTATTCCAATCTGTCAGTGAAGATGGCAATGTATGATAAATGCAGTTTAGAAGAAAAATATCTTAAGCATATAGTGTAGTGTACTCACTTGTAAATGGCCACTTGCCAGATGTGTCTTTTGATTTAAAACAGATTTGGAGCAATGCTGAGGAGGACACATAACCTACTTTGCTCTTGCCATTCAGGTCACACACACAGTCCTAACAAGCACCAATAGGAATATGTGTTTATTTGTGTGATGCATTTGTCTTGATATCCCTTCAGACTTTTAAAGTGGTATTAAAAGAGTTTAGAAACATGCCATTCAAGCAATGTATGTTTCTAAATGGATTGAAGTAGCAAGAGAGAGAGAGCGAGAGAGCAAAAAAGAGAGATTGCGAATTGTAAGTGCTTTTAAAGTAATGTATGAGGCAATGTGAGTATGCTACCATTTTTTATTTGTGTACCAACACATATTTTCTCAAACATGCACTCAAGGAGTCCTTGGAAAAAAAGTTACACCTCACTAAAGCAGGAGCATTAGCATACTTACATAAGGGTATTGATATGGGTGCTATCTTAAGCAACTATATATAATATTATCAACTATATGTTGTATAGTATAATATCAACTATATGTTGTATAGTATTGGTTTTGTTTTGCTGTTGTATAGTATTTGTTTTTCTGTTGTATAGTATTTGTTTTGCTGTTGTACAGTATTTGTTTTGCTGTTCTTAATTTATGAATTCCCTGTGCGGCGTCCTTGAGTGCCAAGAAAGGCGTCTTTAAATAAAATGTATTATTATTATTATTATTATCTTACATTACAAAGGACAATGCAAACCTCTACTTTTTGTGAATGGTTCATAAAAGTCACAAGACTTAGAAAAGCACATATATGATATATGACATAAATGTATCCTCTGGTACAGTCTGCTTAACCTCATTCAATCCAATAATCAGTACAAGTACAAAATAAACAAGTAAACTAGTCAGCATTTTTGGGGGGGTTGACAGTTTTTTCTTTGTTTGTTTGTTTTGTTAAAACAACTGGGCTGTGAGATCCCATATTTCCCCGATTTAAGTAGGAACAACCTGACTGAAGCTGTCCTTTAACGCTGATTGGTGGTTTGATATGCAACTGAAACTAATGGAGCTGTCCAGGGTGCTGAAAGCGTGCCTGAACTCAACTTACGCCGGCAACTCATTTAGGCTTCTAAATGGATCTGTATGGCATCGAAGAGCACACACACACACACAAACACACACACACACACACACAAACACACACACACACACACGCACGCACGCACGCACGCACGCAACTTAAGCCGGCAGCTCATTAACGGTTCTAAATAGATCTGTGTGGCATTAAAGAGCGTGCGCGCACGCACGCCCACGCGCCCACACACACACACACACACACACACACACACACACTTATATTGAAATGATGTGTGTAATTACGTATAGAAGAGTTTCTTCTGTCTGTCTGCATATAGGAAAAGTGCCAGTGAAACATGAACATGTAGATTGAGATGCATAAAATCGTGCTCCTCATAACTCTGTTAGGGACCCAGGATGTTACCTTAGATTTCATTTTTTGAGCCCTCTGATTAATTTGTGTTAACTGCTGCATCACTTGATTTGGCAACAATTGCCAAATAGGGCAAGTTTTACACTCACAACAGCATCCAATACTAACATCGTCACTATCTTTTATCATTTTGTATCATATTAAAAATAGATGTCTTAACAGTCATCACGTGACATACACCAATTGTGTGCTAGCAGTAAATAATAAAACCACTTTTTTCCTGCAGCACTAAGCTAAGGCTTTTTCCTATGCTTTTTCCACGATTCAGTGCAGCTCTGCTTCCGCTTGGTGAAACCACGCATGTGTTGATCCGTGCTGCAGCAACGTGCATCAGTTCCTCTCTGACCCCAGTGCTAATCTGCATTCAGACTGAGACTGCACAGTTTTTTTTCAGCTGCTCGATATTAGAGTAGCATATTCCGGGGGGCTTCGCCGTCTGTGGCAGTTTTTAAGGCCCTGCTAGGCTGACGATTCGGCAACAGACACGCAAAAAAATAATATTATATATAAATAAATAAAAACAAGCGACGCGAAATCAAGCTTTCGACTCGCATCGATTTTGTTTTGGATGATTTCCCTCCATCGCACGTCCGCCCCGGGTCTAGATTTGCAGACCCGCTACTGCTAACGTGCGTAATGTATGGTAGAGAGAAAACACAGTAAATAGACGGAGACGTCCATCTGCAATAAAGAGGGAACGAAGATGGTGATGATGGCTTCACCAAATTTAGCCTTCAAATGCTCGACAGCAATGGCGAAGCCTTCCCTCTCCCTGAAGCTGTTTCTCTGGGTGTTTATTCTCGTTAATCTCCCTTCAAGGTAAGATATTAATGCGTGATTGGTCCTCTCTAAAATATAATTCTATGTCGGCTTTGTCGGGTAGCATGTGTCTTAATCCAATAACACATAATGTTGCGGTGCCTCCCATAAATGCCAACATAACTCTGCTTTTAGTGGGATCCTGGACGATTTGTGCAATCTAGTTGTATTAGAAAACCAAGTCATGTAGTGTATGTTTAACACGTTTAATTGCGGTTTGACATGGAAGTGTGATTTTTTTTTTTTAAATAGCCATAGCGACATAGGCATCGCATTAGTATAAGATTTCGTGCATCATGTTGTATTTTCTGGACAGCGACTAACCGCTTCAGACTGTCTTAAACATCCAGCTGTGAAAATAAAATGATTTAATACCGGGCATTTTTGCAGATTGCATGTCTATGAAGATCCCAGCCTATCTCACACAATCTGTCCAACGTTAGAATAAGCATAGTGGCAGGCTATTTAGCTTGAAGCTATCTGCTAAGCTGTCTTTAAGGATCAAGTCTATTTCTTCTAAGAGCCAAAGCCTTATTAAACGCAGGTGTCGAATGCGGCCAAACTCGAATAGCTTTATGGAAACCTTCGCTTGTTATACAGGTAACATGAGTCTGAATGTGGGGAACGTTACATACCACGTATTTGGAATAAAAAAGCATTTCAAAATGGCAGACAATCACACAGATAATACAAGTGTAAAGGCACAATAAGGACAAGGATAGCACATATGGACTCATCCTTGTCTTGCACACACACAGGCAAAGGACTGCCATTTCAGCTTCAACTGAGGTGCAGATTTGAGTTTGTTGAGAGAAGATGTTTGGCTTTCTCTGTCAAGGCATTCTCGTGTACTAAGTCAAGAGGAAGGATGGCAAGGCTTCTCGCTTTGCTTTTGTCTTGTGCTGCTGGAGGGTGAAAAATGGAGGCAGATAAATCAGTTGACGTTCAATCACCGTCACGCTGATCGCAACCTCAGGGCTCCCTGCCCAGCCTTCATTGTCAGGCCTGTGTGTCTCTAATTGTATGCACAAGTAGTGTTCACAGAATGCTTGAGTAAACACTGCACCTTTCCCCACTGAATAAATTCCAGAATTTAGATTAATGGACAAGTTATGGATTGTATAGGTTGTGCATGAGTGGTTAAAACCTTATGAACGGAGATGTGACATTTGGGTGCTTCTAAAATCCTCGTTACAAGGCCACATGTGAGCTCTTTATGTTAATAGCTCTACATGTATTAGACTTATCTGTGGCTCAACCCTTGTTATCCCTCAATGACAAGGAGAAGGGTTTTCTTTTCAAATAGTTTATATACAAGTGTATTATGTAACAATTAGAAGATTGCTTTTGCTCGGTAAAATGCAGTGGACGTCATTTGTGATTCATGTATGAGACCTCTTACATAAGAAATCTCTCAAGGCCTTTGGCATGCTTTCAGTAATCTACGCTACTTTGTGACTCATTGGCAGTTACTATGTGTAGTGATTGTTTTATCCACCATACATTAAACCCAGTGCACAGTCAGTCCTTAAGTAGAAGAAGAAGACATTCTGTTACACATGTTATGGTATATATAGTTCCATCTGTTAATAATTAAGACTTTAGATGTAGGCCCAAAATCCACTAGGAGAGTTCGTAAACCATGGTATTATGGCCAAAACAGGAGGTAGTGATATGAGAGTGAGGAAGTGCTGTGCTCAAGTTTTATATTATGCCAATTGCTGTTTACTGTACAGCAAACTCGCTTCAAGCATTTACGGTGGCAGATTAAATTAATTATATTGTCACAAAATTGGGACCCACAACAATTACTAGTTTTAGTTTTGGATTGCATCCTAGTTGTGGCTTACAAGAAACATCCCACAGCAACCTAACAAAAAGTCCTCTTGCTAAACAAGTAACAGATCATTTGCAAACAACATATACACCCGCACAGTCAACAGCCATTGGCATGATTGCAGATATAACAAAAGGTTTTCTGGCTAAAAGCATCTTGCTAGCAACAACATGCTATGGCCAAAATATATGAACATATATATGTACATAACAATAATTGCAAGTGATAAAAACTAAAATAGATTAGAATTATTTTTGAGCTGCTATAAGTTTGCAAGTCGTGGAAAAAACGTCAGAAGAGAACAAATTCGATTGCAGTTTTATGAATTCAATCCTGAGTCCAACATGCCGTTTATTGCATTCCAGGTATACTTCTTTATTAGTAAGTGCAGTTCCTTCCATCCATTGAAATGGGAAACATACAGTGTATTGGACTCAATCAAACCCTCAATTACTCTATACCTCTTGTCATCACTTGGAAAAAGGCTGGGATGTACAATTTTGACAAACTGTCAATCTGTCATGTATACAGTAATGACTATCATATGTATTCATGTCTTAGAACTCCTAAAATGTTTATGATAGCACACAGATGTCAATCTTCTTTTTTCCTATCTTGATTTAAGACAGTTTGACAGGACAGTAGAAGATGACAGTCACAGCAGTTCTGGGATAGAGTTGTGTACTTTAATCAGATCAGTAAGCACCACAAGAAACCTGAGGTAGGGGCATGAATTGGTATTGGTACATAACATACCTTGTCATTTTTCATGGCTTTAACTAGGCCTGTCTTTATAGTAGGAGATGGATAAATATAGAGCTACTACCCTTAGTCCAAAAGGGTTTGTTCATTTCATTTTTAAGGATCTAGGTACACAGTGGGGCTGAACGATATTGTGTTTTAGCATCGACATCGCAGGGCGTTGCGATGCTGACACTAATCCTTTTTTGCTGCTTGATAGAAACGTAAACTTTCACCGTTCTCCTTTTACCGTCCGACCCTTCCCATTTAAGACAGGTTGCCATGTGGACAGCGTGTGTATGTGATGTTAGTCTGATGGGGTTTATTGTTATGGGAAGTGAGGCTTTCCTTGTGTAGACAAGTAGCGTAGGCAGCAGCCGCCGCTGATGCAGTAATACACATAGTTTCAATGGGTAGTCAGTGAAGTTACAGTAGGCAGTGTATTATGTTCACTGCAATCACCTGATTATTGCAACATAATAATAATGTCTCCCAAACATTTTCCCCTGCAGAAAGCTGCTACCAGCTAGGCTAAAGCTAATATAGTTGGCGTAACACTAATCTGCTACAGAAGCCTGGATCGATAGTATCATATGAATACTATGGTGTCATGCTAGTCAACCAGCGTATTTCTACCTAGTTTTCCTCTCCAAAACCAGTTCAGAAGAGTAGTCACAGCGCTTACTTGCTTTGGTGTTTGTAAAGCATCAAAGTTTAACAAAGAATGCTTCACATTAGAAAAGATCCTTTTTCATTTTTATCTTCTATAGATGCACTCCCCTACAAAATCACCAAAGTAGTCAAGAATGATTTATTATTTCCAAATAGAGCTATTTATGTCATCTTTCAAAAATGACTTTTTCTTTTTACATATCGCAATATTTATTGCAGGGAAAAAAATATCCCAACGTTGTTTTTGCCCAATATCGTGCAGTACAAAGCAGGTAAATGAGGACACTAGAATAAAGAGGGGATACTTTTAAAACTAGTCCACTGATGTTTTGTTTCCCTCTATGATAATATGTAGGGCCAGCTTTTAGGTTATTTCTAAACACTCAATGTTGCATTAAATGTAGACTCACTGCAATATTGCTGTTCATATAAAACTTGATAAAAGGTAAATGCACTGCCATTTAAATGCAAGTTCACCCCACCCCAAATTGGACCTTGCTATCAATTAAAGATTGACAAGCTCTTTAATCCAACAACATCTGGCAGCATCGTAATTACTTATTTATATGTTAGGTTGTTGCTGCTGCAGTTATTACTGATTTGTTCACATTATCTATAAGTCAGACCTCACATTTAAATATACCAAGATATTAATGATGGGCCCTTTCATTCAATACACAACATTGGCAACATTACAAATTGGCCTAACCTGCCTTATTGTACTTGTTCGCTAACAAATCAACCTTGTATGCCAATATCAGCTAATCACTGTGATCTGGTGCACATTAAACTGAGTGGTGCCTGTTAATGCACTGGTTCTCACTACCAGAGGTCAGTTAAGTAGAGCAGGCTGACACAGTCCAGGTAATTAGTTGTTAACAGTCCTGCATGTGAGTACCACAACTGCCCAGTGTAAATTGGTGGCCTGGTTGATTAAGCAGAAACACAATACTAATCCACAAATTACTACAGTTTGTTAATTAAAAAAAAAAAGTCACAAATGTATTGTGTTATTTTGTTTTCGTTAACAGAATTTGTGAGAGGGTTGTAGCAACAATGTGATGCAAGAGTGGTTTGTTGTGTTGTTGCCATAGGTGCAGGACCAATTTCATGTTGGTTGATGATAAGCATGAGGAATCGGTAGACTTGTTGCTTCATTAGCTACAATTTAAACATGCAAAGATGATTATTCAAGGGAACTTGATGTAGATGCTAATGGAAGGCACATAGCTGTTTTCATAGCTGGTGTTGCTATAATTACCCTAGACTATCTCATGAATGTGTAAAACTGCAGATGATGGGCAGTTTTCTGCTGCTGTACATGACACCTGAGATTCGATTTTAATGGAGATCTGTTTAACGGTAGAGAGAATCTCTTGGCATCTCACGATTTTTATACCGATTATATCATGTGTATATGACACATGTATTAACATATACACACACACACAAAACTTTTGTTTTTCCTTTTGGCCATTTTTTGTTGTCCATTTTCCAATCCTCTTTCAGTCCTTCTGCTTTCTGATTTGTTCCTGTCTGGAGTAACAGTAACTTTTAAATCAACACATTATAAAAAATTAATAACAATACTAATAACATTTATAGTATTGTTTTAATAATCGATTATTAACTTATCAGAATCGAGCATTGAGTTGTTTAATATGTTGCATCCAAGAATCGATTACCTTTCCCACCCCTAAGAGGCAGGCTTCGACAGCTGCATATAGAGCAGAAATGAGTGTGTATTGATGATGGTGATAAATATGAAGGTGTAGAATATTTTAATATATCAGATTGTCCTTGATGATAACACTCAATTCCAGTAGTGTCCATCCTTACATACACTGCCTCAGACATACATATTCATGATTAACAAACACACACACTGGCACAAACCTCTCTGTGGATCTTCAGGTACTGAATTAGTAGGCACAACCTCAGATCTGCCTGCAGTGAACACATGGCTCATCCTTTGATCTACTTGTCTTTGCAGCATTTCCATATACACAGAGATACTCTGCAAGATGAATACAGATGATGAAAATGCAGCAAGTTTCAAGTTCTTACACCCTTCACTGCCAGGCTTATCTATCTATCTATCCATCCATCCATCCATCCATCTGTGCCAGAGACAGATATTCCCTGAATATATTGTTTTGAAATATCCAGTAAGGCATATCTAAAATGGTCAACCTGCGTAAAACTATTACGATTTAATGTTTTAGGCATTAGTGTTGTGGTGGAGATGGATGACACTTAATGGCACTTTATGCAGTCTAAGGAAGAGTGCTGGTCAAAACATTATTTCAGCCTCAGTACATGAGAAAGCTATCAGGGCCTCTATCCTTGTGCTTTGCCATGGAAACGGTGTATTTTTCCCCCTTACCATTACTGATTCTTTATTATTATTACTATTTTTCTCTCATTGCTCTAAAGCTTGGCTGAAAGCTCTCAACTGTTTTACTGTTGCTCTTCTTTGCTGGTGGCCGATTTTCCACACTCTTCTTTCT
>NC_048419.1:18091418-18127742 GCF_013103735.1 Etheostoma cragini | reverse complement strand
CCCCAGTCGCTCTCTCTCTGTGTATCTATCTTCTATCACTTTTCTCTTTTGTCTCAATCTGGATTCTGAGGCATCATGGGTCTGAAAAAATTTGTGTTAATTATCAAATCCCCGCAAATGCAAGTTTTCTTTCATCTGAAGCACAACTTTTTTGTAATTAGTAAATTAGGCTTCTCTTTATACATATGCATACAAGCTCACACACATAGCAGGAGATATGTGGTTGATTGCACGTTCAATCGTATATTACCCAGGTCCTGGGTTAGCTGCATCCAAAAGGTTTGTGCACATTTACACTGGTGTATTAACAGAAAATTTCAGTAGGAAAATAAATGTTATTTATCCTGTATTCTATAAAAAATCGTAACAATTTCCTTAAAAACAAGAAGAGCTTTTTTAGAGCAATAAATTACAATATCTGTGCATTTGCTAAAACTAAACAAGGGAATGGGGGTTGTGCTTTTATCATTAACAAAAAGAAAAGATCTTCACTCAACTGCTGCATTACAGCGATCCTGATTGAACTCTTGATACAGCAAGGCAAGATATCAAGATTAAAATGTAATCGGTAATAGAAGCCTAAATGATTTTGTTGCTTAGTTTAATTGGAGGCTTAGTGAGTATTTTGGAATATTGTTACCACTTCGTGTAACATTATCTTGTGACTTGTTTTTACGTTCTTTTGAGTTTGTTAATCTTATGAAAATCCTACGACCAAACTATACTTTTTTGCATGCACAAAACACGGCTAGAAGGCACTGATTGCATAATGAACTGCTGCCTTAGTAAATCACATACTAATTACACTTGGATAGTGCTAGAACAAATTGAATGAAAAGATCCAGTGCAGATTTGCTCTGTGCTTTTATGGGCATAAATCTGGCCTACAGTCTCTTTCACCAAAAATCAAACATCACGTTCATGCTTTCCCGTATACTCTTCTCCTTCATTTCACCACTGCCCTCTGGCAGTACACATATTTCCTCTTACTGCAGACAGCATTATGTAGTACTCCCGACATACTATAGTCCTTAACAATTGAGGCATGCGGTTGTCAGCATATTCATTTGCACTATGTATTGTTCGTTCCTACCCTCACCTATGTTCATGAATGCTGGGTCATGACCAAAACAACGAGATCCAGGGTACAAGCGGCCAAAATGGGTTTCCCCAGGAGGGGGGCTGGCGTCTCCCTCAGAGATAGGGTGAGAAGCACAGTAATCCAAGAGGAGCTCGGAGAAGAGCCGCTGCTCCTTCTCGTCGAAATGAGACAGTTGAGGTGGTTCGGGCATCGGGTGAGGATGCCTCCTGGGCGCCTCCCTAGGGAGGTGTTCCAGGCACGTGCAGCTGGGAGGAGGCCTCGGGCAAGACCCAGGACTAGGTGAAGAGATTGTATCTCCAACCTGGCCTGGGAACGCCTCGGGATCCCCCAGTCGGTTAATTTGGCTCGAGAATGGGAAGTTTGGGGTCCCCTGCTGGAGCTGCTCCCTCGCAACCCAATACCAGATAAGCGGATGAAGGTGGATGGATAGAATATGCATTGTGATACCTCCTTCTTCGATTCAGGTCTCAAAGCTGACAAATATCTATTGTGACAGACACTTATGTTCATTCCGGACATATCATTTACAAAGATCACACATGTTTGTGGGAGAGGTGGAAAAACATTTACAGCATCACTGTGGTGGTATTTGGGGTCGGGGGCTCTTGAGACATTATTGTCCTTGCAGTTTAAGCTGTTGACGTGAGAATTATTTGTAGGAAAATGGGCTTGGCTCTCAGAAGCTTGGGGGGCCCTTAAAACCCTATTTACGAATCAAACAATTCTGCTGTCAAGTTCCTTAACTTTATCATCATGCTTACGCTGCTTACGCAGTTGAAAACTAAAGAAGAGCTTTTGCTGTTATTAAAGATGATCGATTGTTCACAGTAATAGTAGGGTATATGCAATTATTTCACTATATAGGCCACAATCTAAAAATTAGTAGCAGGTTATTCACTCCTACTGAGCCTTTCAAAGTTGTTTGTTTGATTGTTTCAGATAGTCACCTATATTTATCAGCAAAAATAAGATGTCCCCCATCACCACCATTTCAGCCACATTCAAGAATAAACTAGTGAATAGATGATATCCCTATTGCTACCACCACCAACCACATGTCCCAATTGCCATAAGTGACCCAAAAAGGTAATCAACAATAACTATACCTGGCTCCTACATATTTGTTTAAAGGCATGTCCCACTAATCCATCAACACCTAGGGCCCTATTTTAACAATCTAAGCGCACGTGAGTCCTCATGATGAATCTCTACAGGGTGGCATTTAACATTACGTCCACTTTACTGGATATTAATGCTAAGATCAGCTGTCTAAACTGGGGTTTGCATGACTGATGCTGACAAAGTTGCTGACTATCTAACTGGATTACTTAAATTGAACATTAGCATAACCTGTCCATGGAGGAAAAGTGTGTACAAGATGTCCAGAAGGACAAAATTAATGATGATGTATCAGATAGATGATAGTGGCTCTCAGCTGCTGTGTCCGTGCACACTAATATGCATTGATTGGGTTCCACTGAAAATATACAAAAAGTGTAAAACTCAAACAATGAGTTTTCTTTTTTAAATCAGATAATGTCAAGTCACCTCAGAAAAAGCAGAATTTCTATCATCCATAAGCTATTTTCATGTCTATTTTATATCCTTTTAGAAGAGCATTATGTATGAGCCTTTTGCTATATTCAAGCTATGGTTGCTTTGTTCTTTTGTAATTTGTGCATTTCCTGCAAGGGATCTATCACATGACAATAACAGAACCAAAGGACTATGTCTTAAGTGTCTCCATGAAGGGAATTCAAAGATCTGAAGCAAATAAATCCAGCCCTTAAATCAAATATTCACATCAAACATCAGATAACAATTTGACTCTTTCTTATCTGATGTGGACTAAATGCATTATGGGATTGGTCTTGAAATACCGGTGGGTTCTTCACCAAAACACTAAAGTGCTCTGGGCTGTAGCTTAAGTAAACATATTTGATAGGAGTATCATTCTAAATCAAACTAAAGAAGCAAGTTTGAAGGGACATTTGTTTTGCAAATCTGATAAATGCACATGAGGGCATGGCCGCAGGAATTCTGACGTCTCACAGTGAACAAACAGTACAGTGTAGACAGGTACTTATTACAATGGGAATTTTGTGATAAAAATTGAGAAAATGCGTGTTCTGCATTACAAGTGTTGCACTGAATGTGTACAATAGTTGTTGTTAATCCTAGAAAATTGTCACTTTATTTCACTATTTATTTCCTATAATAGCATTTTAAAGTGGTGCAACTACAAAAAGGGAGATTAAGCACTCGTATATCGGTTGGTCTCTGTAGTCACAATGATGTGGTGATTTAAAGCCATGAAAATAAATTCATAAAGAAGCAGAGCACACTGGGAACAACACTGCTTGCTCTTATTTTTAAAATCAATTATTGATAACATGCATTTATTTTCTCTCTTCAGTTCCTTTCAGACTGATGACGATGATGAGGTGGCTAACAAGACATGGGTGCTGACGCCCAAAGTGCACGAGAGCGACGTCACACACATCCTAAACAGCCTACTAGATGGATATGACAACAAACTAAGGCCTGACATCGGAGGTGGGCGCTGATTTTACACAGTTAATTTGTTTTGTCGCAGAATCACAAAGAAATACACCCACGTTTGTGGACACATTTGCAAGTGAACATGTGTATGCACTTATTAACTGACAAACATGCTATTACCTGAGCACTTTATACTGTAAAAAATAGAGACGTAGAATCTGTGATGTTCCCACTGATTTCTAAAAGGAGCATGGAGCCTGCCATATTCTCATTTGTTCAAAATAATCCATGATTGTGCAGCGGTGTGAAGCCTGTAACACTTATTGAAAGTAAACCAATCCCCATAGTACACCCCTCTTTAAACTTTATTGAGCTACTGTATATTCTCAAAATTGTCACTTAGAAATGCATTATACATATTAAGGGAATACTGTGAATTTCTCCTTTTTTGGAGACCAAAGCAGCAATTAGGGGTCTTAAGGCACTTCACACTGAGAGGACACATTGATACTATAAAAACAGATCTAGTGGCACATACTTACAGATTCCATTTTTTTAAAATGAAAAACAGGAGCTGAGAAAACAGCCTTGTAGTTAGGTTAATGGGCTTTCAAAGGATTTCATTTGTCCAAGAGGTCATAATTTTCCCTCAATAAGTTGCTTTTCACACAACAGCAATGCCATGTAAAACATTTGACCTCAACGCTTGTGACCCATTACTTTACTTAGATTCTAGCCTCACGGCTTGTACTCTCCTTAATATTCTTCCAAAGCCCAAATATGAAAGATCATGTTACACAAAGTACTTTTTATTTTTGAATTAATCCGCCACATTGCAAAAACACGTGGGAAAGGTGCGCTACTTACTTTTAGCTGGAGCTGACCCTTTTCAGCCGGTTTAAATGACACATCTCCAGTGGCAGATTATTTCACCTGTAGCTTTTTAGTTAACAGCATTTCTGTCATGTACATGCCAAAAAAGCTAATTTGAAATCTGGCAGTTGATCATCTTTCTCTTAAATGTTATAAAGTTTATTTGAAAGACGTAAATACACACTTTAAAAGCATGCATTATTTGTTAAGTGTACTCTACTACTTCTCGTTTACATTCTAAATGGCATTCAATTTAAAGGGACCCATGATTTCTCAAAGACTCAAAGCAAAGTTTATGACTTGGACTCAGATGGGACTTCATAGCTGAGACTTGTGACCTACTTGTGACTTACCTCACCTCTAATGGTAGGAAGTAATAATGTTGGGCATTCCACCTGAAACATATTTGAATATGTCTGCAAAATGTAAAATGATAAGGAACAATTACTTTGTAATGACATGAAATGACAATTGAAGGCCAGCTGCACTGGATGGTGCAAAAGATCATTATTATGCCATGCTGGGTAGTACAAGGTATCCTTATGTGTTTGCCTGTGTCCATTTTATGTGTGTGTGTGTGTGTGTGTGTGTGTGTGTGTGTTCGTGTGTGTTTTGTGTTGTGTGTTGACAGGCAGCCCGACTGATTATAAAGAATGTGTGCCTGTGTTTATGTACATGCGTGCATTATGGTGGGGATAGCAGTCCGTCATGCTTCTACAATCCCTGTCTTGTTGACAAGTACTGTAGCATACTTCCTTCACTTTGACAGACAGCTGGGCAGGGCCTCCTTGTCTGCACAAGCGCACATATATCCTAAAGCCTGTCACGTCCATCTGCAAGAGCAGAATAGGGATACATTCAGGACCCTTGAATACTTAAATCATGGGTCAGTATTCTTGGGACAACTGGTTTAAGTCAGAATCTGTCACATACACTTACAGAATGATAAAGATTTACCACTCTCTATGCCAGGAAGGAATCACTTGTACATCCACTGTAGGGGCACAGAGTAGTGATGTATTAAAGCAGCAAATGGCAATAATAGTTTGGAAAAATGTCCCAGTCTTATCAGTCTGTGTCACAAAGTTACAGCTGAGACAGTTACCATTTGTTTGCCTAAATTACGTGTTGAGTCTTGTAGTGGTGTACAAACACAGGAAGAAGGAAACAGCACCTGACATACTCAACCTACCCCCTACACAGAAGAAACAAAGTGCTCCTTCCAAAGAAGAAAATATTGACCCCTTTTTCAGTATTCCTGCCAAAACAAGTGATCGAAAACTAGGGCTGTGACAATAACCGCGTCACCGCGTTGATGTGACACTACCACGGTGATGACATCATCACCGCCATCACCACATTTATTATTTTATTTAACTTTTTGCTCGTGAAAGTTACATGAGAATGTTATTCTCCGTTATTCTACGTAATTTTGTGTGTCCTGTACTTATGATAACATAACATATGACATATAGATAGCTTAAGTGAATTATTTCCACAGAAAACATTTGTTATAATACACAATAGGAAAGGGAGCAGCTGAGGTGGACACAATACATTACCGCTCCAGTTTTTTACCAATGCACTATCAGTTTTCTTCTGCTTATAGCTTAATTCCAACAAAAAACGCTCAGTTAAATTTTAGTCTGCATGCAAGTTTTGGAGCTTAAAACAGAGCAGCTTATATCGGTAGAGAGAGCCACAAGTTAGCGGACTGTAGAAGTCTGAAGAGTCTGTGCCTCCTGTTTACCCATTAACCATTTCTCCCTGTTTTCTTCTAATTTGGAATGCGCTGTAGTATTTGTCATTGGTATTTATCACCTCCACTGTTGATCTAGGGAGCGAGTATATGTGCTTCCTCATCAGCTGCTTCTTCAAACCTGCCACGAGAGGTTCTTGCTATCTCCCACAGATGCCACCCCCTTCCATAAAGGCCCACCGGCCAACAAGTAGGGAGCCCTAGTGCATCAAAAAGGACACAATCCCTCACTGGCTTCCCGACCGAATTTTTTTGGTGGGAAAAAAATTGACCAAGCCAGAGGTACAACTGCCGGGAATTATTGTCCTGATGCAGCTTTAAAGCAAGACTTATGAATTGACTGAAATTATTGTACCAGATGAAAGCAGCTGAATAACATGGATGTACTGTATATAGTAGATCCTTTACACTTCTTTCATGTTTTTTTCACACACTGTCCAATATGTACAATGCTGCATATAATGTGACACATTTCATTAAGGGAAGGCTCTTTATTTTTAAGACTTAGAAGTGGGTTGTGCTATAAATTAAAAACCAGCTAAGATCTGCTTTGAGGTGCAGCTTCAACCCAGAGAGCCGCTGTGTAGCTTGGCGGCTGGCTGCCACTGTCTTAACCATCATCTTCAAACATGCTATGATCTTGCTCACTCAGTGTTGGTATTCCAGCTGCAGCCATGTTACACAGCTACAGAGGGGTTATAATTAGCTGGCTATGCTGTCATCTGAACCACCAACCAATCAACCAACCAACCAACCAACCACACCAAGACAAAGAAAAGATTCTCCTTCAGTCTTCAGAGCGCTAAAAAGCTATGGATTTATTATACATCCATGGCTTTGATCAAGATCACTTAATTCTAAAAACAAACAGATAATAGGTTTAAATTATTGCTAATGCATGGTGATGAATTGGTCAGAGTCTATTAACTAACTTGATCACCCTTGTACCAGGATGCATGTTGCCTGTGGTGGGTGTGTTGGCATGTATTATGTCATCTTAGACAGCAAGTTAAAAAATCTGAGCACATCCATTTTATGTTCACTGGCACATTAATGGCACAAGCCATCTACTTGGCCACTCCAGTTGGCTGTATAAAATAAGAAATTTGTTTTTATTAATTAATATTCTATTCATGCCATGCCTGTTATTTTATGTGATTTTACAAATAATCCAATCCTACATACATGCTAGTTATGCCAACTCAATAACATGCACTAGTATTCCTAGCCACTCACTGATATATCTGTCCAAAAGCAACACTGTGCAATGTGCAATCAAGTAGGCCTATGAACCATAAAGAGCAAGAGAGAGAGAGAGTGTGTGTGTGTGTGTGTGTGTGTGTGTGTGTGTGTGTGTGTGTGTGTGTGTGTGTGTGTGTGTATCTGACATGAAAAATGGATGCAAACCTTCTCTTACTACCTCTGTCTATCTCTTACACTCACACTATAGCTCCCACATCAAGTCTTAACCTGACTGTCCTCTCCGATGTAACGTCCAGTCATCCATTAACATACGCATTACATAGCAAAGTGTAGTGATCCAGGCTGACATAGAGGATCTGACAGAGCATGGGCGTCGATTTGACACCAAGCTTCCCAGTGTGCTCGGTCATACTTTCTTTTAGCTCCGTCTATCCATATCACTTGGTGTATGGAGCAGACACCAAGATGTGTTCTGCATGGCGGGGGACAGATGTACACATGCAGGTGCACAAGCAGAGATAAAAATAAATACATGGAAAGATGAACATGCAACATTTAATAGTTTCCAATGTAACTGTTGTTCTATGTGACATATTTGTTTAGTTGTTTCTTCTGGTCTATGAATTGTAATATTCCCTCAAATCTTTTCAAGTCAAGGATTTACAAGGCACTTTTAACCTTGAAGTTCATTTTTGTGGAAATGCTGAGCAATAGCAGGTCTGTGAGAAAAGACAGTAACAGATTGATTATCAAGAGGAGCTCACAGGCCTAAAGCATACAGTAGAATGGTGGAAAAGGGATGGATGGGATGTTGCAGAGGACACGTAGGTGTTGTGGTAAATGGGACAGGAGTTTGGCTGTAAACAGACAAAGCATTTGGTTCTCTGGCATTGGCAGGAAGGCTGTTTAAAGATGAGGTTGGCCCTGTAGGCTCTGATGTAGTCTCCTTGCTATTTCATCAGCACTATCTTATGTATCTCAGACCTGATAAATTCTTGAGTGAACTGAATGTCATTAGCATTCACAGTAGACCTAAAATGAAGAAGAAAAAAAATGAAATTTTTAACATATTTCTACTGAAGCCCTAGGTTGCAACAACCAATTACAATCAAATTATAAACACTTGCAACAGTTACAACATTAATATTTGATTAAAAAAATTCCTGAAAGGAGACAAACAATATATATCTCAAACTCTCGAGATTGCTTTTTACATCTGTATTCATTAGTAGTTCATTGAAATATTGGCCTATATTATAAAACAGTAGACATGAGATGTGCTTAACATTTGTACTTTTAGCTAGATACTTGTATTTGCAACATTATATAATTTAGTTCACACTGTATTTCTTTAACAGTAGTTGATTATCCTTGTCCTCATTAGAAGACACCTTGACACTTTTTGGATCCCCCCCTCCTCTCCTCTATTGGATTTATTGTGATAAAAAAATCATGTTTCATTGAAATGAACATCTATTTTTTCTTTTTCTATTTGCATTTATATATTGTGTTTAAGGGGTCTTAAAATATATTGCTTGTCTCACATTAACAATGCTTTTTATATCCATAGTATAGTCCATTGTATCTTTATCCTTAGTATAAAGATGTTGTTTCATATTTTGAGTTTAATGCCTGATGAAAGTCCATGACAAAACATTGCATTTTCACTGAATTTTTATGTGAAGTATTCAAAACTTTCTTTTGCTTGATATTATTATATGTCTTGCGTGTCTTGGGTGTGTATTAGATCAAATTGAAGCAGAGGAGTGATTTTTTCCAGCAACTTTGTATTCACACATTCACAATAGAAAGATTATGTCCCTTGTTTTCCTCTTTGATGAAAGAAGTAGACAAAACTGATAAACTTCCTAAAACCTGTACATATGCATGGTAAATCATTGCTCATCTCTAAAATGGATTGTCTTGTGCTTTTTTGCAGTCAAACCAACAGTGATCCACACAGACATGTTTGTCAACAGCATTGGTCCAGTAAATGCCATCAATATGGTGAGTAATACTAGAAAATGGTGTTAATGTCTCATTGATGTTATCAATAATCGGACTAAAACTGCATATATAAATAAAGGCAAATATGAATTTAACAAATGTATAAGGATCCAGAAGCTCTCTTCTCTGGACTTGGCAGGGATTCAGTGTCTGGCAGTGTCAAGCACACTTCAGCAGGGCAGATGCTTGCTGTCATGCTGGATTGGTGAGTCCACCTAATCACTATGCTGCCCCACTGCCCTTGTAGTGTAGCAACACAATACGTGTGTCAATCAGCTACTTAACTACTGCTCTCTCCTTTGCCCCACAGAGGATAAATAAGGTCCATTTAATGCATCTGTTTTGCATTTAACACCTACTATTTTGAGTTCGCAATACTGTTTACCAGTTAACCAATTGTGTTGCTTAACACACAGGTCAGATCTCAAAGCAGCATATTTGTGAATGTCTGCATGAGTTGGAAAATGTTGGAAGTTTTCAATTGAACTGCATCAGCAGCAATCTGAGGTGTAACCTGTTCAAGCTTTTTGTGGTTTGTTAAAACATTGGCAGCTTGTGATTTTGCTTGGATCTGGTTTGAAGACAAGTGTCTTTTGGGGGGCTGTTGAACATGTTTGTCTCTTGCTATGGTTGTAGTGCCACATTTCAATTGAGTGCTGGTTGCACTACATGCATTTGTTTATACCAACTGCAAATATGTTTATTTTCTATTATTTATGTATATATATACACACACACACACACAGACACACACACAGTATATAATGCATAATAATTTGAATAATATTACAGTAATCTATGTAGGAACAGCTAAAAAAACAATACAATTCTGGTGATATATAGTTTAACCTTACCATGAACAAGTACATACAATCTCTATCGTCTCTATGGTAATGGTCTAATAATAGATGCATACAATTTATTCAACTTAATAGAGTACAGCTGTTTAAGTAGCAATAGAATAAACACAATAAAATAATGTTATTTGTAACCACTGTATTACTTTAAGTTGTAAGAATTTATGTCTGCAAAACAAAGTTTGTGTAGCAGTGTTTCCTCTAGATTGATTTTGTAGTGTTCACCTACAATTCACCTACCCTGTCTCGCCCTGCTAGCTGCCGTCCGAGATGAGTGTGTTCAGCCGGGGATTGGTGAAGAGTATCACACGTCAGTTCTTTGTGTATTTGTAGCTTATCCATTTTGATCAATCTGGCGTTGGTGATAGGAGGCTTGGCACTGGCGATCTGGGTGGGAGTTTTTTCAGCCAGGCTAGCAGGCTCGACCGCCATCCTTGCTTCTGCTTTCTCTCCCATCTCTGCCTTGTCGCCTCCTACTCCCGACAACAATCCACTGAGCGCCCGCTGGTCTGTCTATGTCCGCAACGCAAGGGGACATGTTATGCCTTCACAGTGAAAAAGTTTATTCCCCCTCAAAAATAGGTAATTTTGGTTCTGATCATATCAGTGAATGGTTATTTGTACAGTACCACCTTCCAAAAACCATATGTATCAGTACATTTCTATTATTTAAAAAAAAATAATGGAGTAGGCTGGAAATTTCAGCTATCCGTTTCAGACAAACACCATGTTTTTTTATTATCATTGGTATTATGTTACAATGCACAGTAACTGAAGAAAACTGAGGAATAGTAATAGAATATTTAGATGTCACACTGCAGTGATGACTAAAAGATCAGTTCATCTGATGGTGGAGAGGAAAAATGTTTGTTGGAGTGAAAGCAGGATTAGAAAACGAGAGTCTCTTGAAAATCTCACATCAGCGTTGTTTTGTGTCATTGTTTTTTGTGGCACATCCCTGCTGAGATCCCACTTCTATTGTAATTCTGCAGAGCAGCTTGCTTTACATGGTGGTGGCGTTCCATTTCACTTAGTCTTAGCTAAAACACCCACTCTCAATAACAGCAGTCACAGTGAAGTTGGAAGGGTAGCATTGATGGGATCAGTTAGAAAATGTGTCTTTGCATTCACATTAGGGAGTCAGCATGCATGTGTGTGTGTGTGTGTCGGTGTATATATGTGTGGGTGTGGGTGTGTGTGAGTGTGAGTGAGAGAGAGGGGGGGAGAGAGTGAGATGGAGAGAGGGAGAGAGGGAGAGAAGGGGAGGGAGCGTTTGTGTGTCTGTGTGATAAGGGCATCATGCTGGCTTGAAACGATGACTGATTGCTTCACATTCATATGTAATCAGCATGGTTAGGCCAGTATGTTCACACTGTGACATGACAAATGTGGAGCAGTTGGGGTATTTTATAAAGAGCATCAAACCATCATCACATTTTTTTATTTTGAATTACCGTATGCAGGAATCTTTGAAATATGATAATACGCAACAGAGAGGAAAGGCATTGTACAGACTAACAGAAAGAAAGAGAGATTGTTGAGATGTTGCTGTTTATATGCATGTTAATTCTTGTTCTTTGGCAACACAGATGTATTTTTTTGCCGATAAAGCAAACTGAAATTAAAAATGAAAATTCAGAAGGAGAGATTTGAAGGTGCATGGAATAGCCACTTAAGCTGAGCAGTTCTGAACTGCTCTTGGATGTGTGCAGCTGTTTGAATTGAAAGTAGTGTGATTCTGTTAAATAACCAAAAGTATATATAGGTTAAAGAAAAAAGTTAGATGGTCATCCCACTCAGCGGGGGCTAGATGAAGATCCTAAGGCATTTAATCTATCTTCATCATTGGATTTGAACCGTCTGCCTGTCCGTTTTGGAAAAAAAAGATGTTGAAAGGATGGGAATGTTGCCTGGCGGAAATTTGGGTTTTGAATCTCATTAAGGACTCTTTGGCATGGATTTCTGCTTTATTGTTGGGCTAAGCTTTGTCAGGAAGTTAATGCGCTCTTGCACACAAATCCCCAGATTTTTTATTTATTATTCTCTCCTGCTGTACTTCACTCTGAACCTCAGGGCTCAACCCTTCCAAATAAAAGAAAGACTGATAGCTCTCTCTCACTCACCGTGTCTCTTTTCACTCTCACATTAGACCACATCAAACCTTTGCTTATAGCTCTTTAACACTGGCCATGCTGCTTTTCATCCCTCATATGGATGTTCTAACACAGGTGCTTACAGGTGCTGAATAGGAGACAGAGGATTTTGCCAAGCTCAGGACAAAGTGCTGCCAAAGCAGCAGGTTATGAGTTTAGATAATACTCGAGCCAAACAAGGGGTTTTATTAATTTCCCCATTTAACATTTAATTTTCAGGTTGAGAGCATCAAGATGGTCTTTTTCAACATGACTCTTGAGTTGGGACAAAAGAACATCTTGGTCTGAATAGAAACTGTCTTGTCTGAGAAAAAAAAAAAAAAGCCTGCCAATGTGTTTCTGTGAACATTTCCACTGGCATAAAAAGTTCCCCTCAGCCAGAAGAAACAGGAGCGCTTTGGCAGCCCACATTTCGATTTGATCTTATTGCATCTCACTGTTAAACGCCCTTCATGGGTGACAGCACTGGTTGCAAACAATACTATTTGCAAAGTTTTCCTGACAAGCAGAAACATTTACGTGGTGTGTTACGTAAAGCATTTTCAGCTTTTAAACTGAAGTTAGACATAACAATTTGGGTAAAACTGTGTTCTATGTGTCGTCAGGAATACACCATCGACATCTTTTTTGCTCAGACCTGGTACGACAGGAGGTTAAAATTCAACAGTACGATGAAGGTTCTGCGTCTCAACAGCAACATGGTTGGGAAGATCTGGATCCCAGACACTTTTTTCCGAAACTCAAAGAAGGCCGACGCCCACTGGATCACCACACCCAATCGCATGCTTCGAATTTGGAACGATGGTCGAATACTCTACACCCTCAGGTAAAACGTCAGGGATGCCTGAGATGAGATGTTAGCATTACAACTGATTTTGATATTTCACATTCATATGTGACCCACAGATTGATTGATTGACTGATTGATTGTGTGACTGGGTGGCAGAGTTATTCATCTCACCAGTTATCAGTCCCGTGTTATCACAGCTTAAATGTCAGTTATGATTATCTCTGCCATATTGCATCCATTTTATCTAAACCAAAAGGTAAACAGTGCTTACATTTTTGATGATTTATTGGAAAAGGAGCATTATTTTACTACGTTTGAATGATAGCCAAGATAATTGGGGAGTTCAAATTTCTTTTACATAAACAATTAATGTCAGTACTCCCAGTTGAATAAATCTGTCAACAAGAAATAACCCTGAAGGTACAGTACATGGTAACTAGTCTCAACTTAACAATTGGAGCATTAAAGCTAGAGAAATACCCACTGCACAGCATTTAATTTTTCATTTGGGTTATTTTCAATTTTATGCCACTAAGGTTGTTCCTGTTATTTCTGGAATCCCCACCAACAATGTGTGTACTTTGGAAAGTATTCTGAAGTACCGAACAATTTATGGCCTCTCTACATAAATGATTCATGGTACAGATTATACTGAATAGGCCCTGGGCAATTTTGAATTTCAGCATTTTAAATTTGACGTTGATTAGCGTGCCGGAAATCTGTCCTCCTGAATGAGGCAGAAAGTTGTTAGTTACAAGGGAACACTAGAACTGCATTGCCCTAAACTGAGATTTGTATGCCCTGTTGCATGTAGCATATGGCTTAAAAGGCAACATTTCTAATTCCACTATTGTTTTTTTGCATAAGTATGATTTTCAAAAATGTTTGGGATAATTTGTTTTATTAATAAAAATATTATAGGTTGGGGACAATATAGCGATGTGTCATCGCTATATTGTCTAATGTCCCATTCTTCCCTAAAGAGATATATAATATATATAATATAATGTCTGAGAAGTTACTGTTCTGATCAGTTGAAAGAACTAGCTTTTTAAAGTATTGACTACTCAATAATAAAATAGCTATAAACTGTATGAGTGTAAAACCCTCACAGCCTCACAGCAAGACGGTTCTAAAGACATGCATGCTGGGTAACTAGGATTACAGTTGAAAATTAGCCAACTAGCTAACACTGGTGCATTTGCAGAAATGTTGATTAATGTGCATTGTCGTAATCAAATAAAGAAACGCTCACCTGTGGAACTAAATGGTGTAAAACAGGACAATAGGTTGAGTGGAAATATTAATTGTACTTATTATCATCTTTTTCATGCCATCATAAATACAGCGGACGTTCAAACTGACACCTCAATATATCATTGGTGATAATAAGAGAGAAAGGGAACTATTCTGGACTCAATCGAGCCGTGATGGATGTTCTGCTATGCAGAACACTACCCCTCCACTTCATTAATTTGTTAAGCAACTCAGAATTTAACCACTGGTTAATTAGGATGACCGCTGTGATTGGGAGGACAATGATACATGACAATAGCAAGTCCATTGATGGGTAAAGTCATTTAAGGTCATTCTCTCATTAAGGGGAAGTTTAATGACTTAGCGTTCAAACTCCCTCAAGTGTGAAAAAGTGTGTGTTGCTGTGAAAAACATCAATTTAGTTTAGTGAAACGCTAATTAATGATTCCTTGTATTAATAGTGATAAGGTTAGGGGTTTAATTTTACCTTTCCCAACACCCATTTGAATGTACGCTATTGTTTTGTGAGTGACTGGTATGCAATTTTGAATTTATGTTTACACATTTACATTTTTCTATAAGCCTATTCAATAGAATTCTATTGCTGGACAGCAGCCTGGGTCTTTGTTAACTTAAGTTTCCTTGCACTGCAACAGGGATTACACTGGGACACATTTAGAGTGTTTATTTGTACAAATGGTCTATAGTAACTGAGTCAGTGGATCCAAATATTGTGTCTCTGCAGGTTGACCATCGATGCAGAGTGCCAGCTTAAACTGAACAACTTCCCAATGGATGAGCACTCATGTCCCCTGGAGTTTTCAAGCTGTAAGTTTGGCCATATGCTGATCCCCTACTGTTGTACCTCTTACTCTGTTTCATTTCAAACACACACATGCTGTGGGCATAAACGAGCAACATATGATCCAAATACATACATTATCTAGAGATTAATTAAGCTAAATCAAGGAATTCAAGCTAAAGTAGTTTTAGGATTTATTTCATACCACGCAAATCTCCAATCAGATGCATTAGAAAGAATGTATCATGAAATTTGCATGTATTTGCATTCCAGTCTTTACAGAGCTCTGTAATAGATTAGAAAAATATGACAATTTGTAGTTATGTGGAACAATATGAGATATTTCAACAAAAACAACTGCTGTAAAACAATTCATTCATGTGTCGTGTACTGGCATTCAGTAAAGGGATTTAATAATAGATATCTTTTTGCCAACTCATCCAAAGGCAAAGTACTGATTGATTTTTCTGCACTTTGTCATTACTGTTCTAAAAGATATTTCAACTGGTGACACAAGTCCAAATGATTCAGTCCCTCTGTGTGAGGAGCAGATGAGGGTAAGTTATGCTAATGAGCCCGCTATGAATCTACAGAGAGAGATGCACCATGGGTTATTCTCCAGAGAGAATGCTTCCTAAATAGCTCCAGAGCAAAACAGCAGGAAAAGCAGGAGGGTAGCAGAGCTATAAATGGAACAGAAGCATTAATTTTAATTTGATGAAAGCAATGGATGTTTTCAGAACTTTGAAAATCGCTTGATGTACAGTACATGAGCTCAATCTCAGAGGCAGCAGGCGGAGCAGCGTGCAGCAATTTATCACATGGCATATTTTCTCAACACGTGCCACAAAGCATTGTAGATTTTTCAATGCAACCTCTTTTGCAGCAGTTTTGGAGAATGCTTTACAGATACAGATGATAAACTATATTATTTCAGTTTGCTCCAAATTGCATATTAATTTTGATATCTTAATTGCAGCAAGTATTTAGACAACAACAACACTACTCGTTGGAAAGTGCTTTCATAACATTACACTCCAGGAACATTGTTGTTCTAGCTTCCCAAAAGGACAACAAATCAATAATTTGTCCTGGATGCATTGCCAGAGAAGAAGCAGACGGACTGGCTGGCTGTAATGTGGAAAATGAGTTGATCTTTCCATTTCCTGCTCCTCAGAGGGCCTGCATTACTGGATGTCTGAGAGCACTTCAGTAATAAAGCCATTTAAAGTCTGCACTGAGGAAGTTTCATTTGCATTATTCAAGCCACTCCCTCTTCAGCTGTACACAGCTCATCACTAGACTGAAGACAACACTAAACAATTCACATAATAAGGAGTCCATTTCCAAATTCAACTTACTATTAGTTTTAAAGAAGCTTAACTTTACCTTTTTTGTTTCAAATTTGGATACCAGACAGAAATTCAATACCAACAACTATAATTTGATTATGATAATGCATCTCCACTCAAGTGATTCTTCCAACGAGAGAGCATCCTCTTCTGGTAATGAAATCACTGGAATCCAACTCATGGACAGACATGGATCAATTTAGTAATTTTTTATTATAAGTCAGTTGAGTGTTTCAGAAAAAGAAGTTTTCACTCCACAGATGGACTGCATATTTTGTCAGGAGTTAGTTACATAATGGTTCTTTCATGTTTATATGCAAGCTAGCTGACTTACTGTGTGTAGGGCTTACTCTGAAATAAAACATACTGTGCTTTATACTTTAGCTTTTTTTTTTTAATGGTTTTTCCAACTCATTGTTTTACACAGCGGAGCGCATCTCTAAAGAGTCATGTCTTAGGATATTTCCTAAAGGAATTAATGTTAGTCTTGGTTGAACCTTGTGTTATTTTTGGACCAAGACTCTCTCCTCTCCTCTCCTCTCCTTGTTTTAACAGAGCTCCATGTAACTGTGTTATTGTCTGTCCAGATGGGTACCCCAGGGAGGAGATTGTGTACAAGTGGAAAAGGAGCTCAGTGGAGGTTGGGGACATTCGCTCGTGGAGGCTCTACCAGTTTTCCTTCGTGGGCCTGAGGAACACCACTGAAGTTGTCAGGACTGTCTCAGGTAAGAAAAAAATGTCTTCTTTTTTTTCTGAAAAGACTCTTGTTAAAAAAAATAAATAAGAAAGTCTTACACATTCAGTAAATGCCGACTTAAAATATCCGTTCTAAGTCAGTGACGTTCTGCTTGTGTCATTGGCGAGTCGTGTGAATGACAGAAGTAATTTCATGAACAAGCTGCAGTGGAATAAAGATTCCACGGATACTGCACGACACAACATCCATGTTGAGCATGATATATCTAATCTGATGGAAGGCAGGAAAGTTTAGGCAACATAAACTTAATGTAATGATATGGTGGAATTTCATATCAAAATATGAGAGGCATTATTATTATTATTAGTATCTAATAGGCCTAACCATGCACGTCAGTAACTCTACACACATTATTAAATATAGTGAATTTCTCTCTTTGACTCTCTTAAAACTGCCACTCCTCCTCCAAGTCTGCAAGAAATCACTGCTGATCTGTAGACTGATCTGGCTTGTGCCTGTTGCTAGGGGTTGCAGACAAGATTCATTGTGTTTTCATTCACTTTTAAGTCACACTGCTTCAAGTAAAATCCATATGGGCTACCTGCATCAATTCCTCTGTGGGATGGTATTGTGCATTGTTGCGCTATACATTTTTTTCTGTGGCTTGTCCTGACTTTTTGTTTCCCCCAATTTGATTGATGGCTTTTAATTATATACTGGACCTTATTGGTCAAATTGTGACTTTAGAAGTCAATTTTGATTGGGTGTGATGACTGTGAAATCGTCTTACTTTCCCAGTCACTTCTGTCATTAAGTATGTGTATTTAACTCTTTCTGAACCAGAGGGGACTGTGACCTACAGTACAGTTCGTGGCCGCTACTCCAATATCGTCCCGTGCCGATGCTTGCAAAGTGATTTTAAAATATACATTTTTTTAAACAATTAACATATTAATAAACATTTAAGTGTACTTTTCTGTCACCATCTCTATTAAAAAAACGATTCACAGAATGAATATGTAGTTACTCTTTTTGTTTGTTAATTTAACAGCCTGTTATGATGTATGTTCTGTGTGATGTCTGTAAGTTACTGGGACCTTGAATTTCTATCATGTGATTGCAGAAGACATACTGTACAACAACAAAAAAATTGGAATTCTATGAATCGATTTTGAATCACGAGTCTGTTTTTTGCACCCCTCTACTAAAAAGTTTAAAACAAGGCCTTGCAATAATGCTTTTATTCAATAATATATGACCTTTTATAATCTGTTACATATCTATCTTTAATTCAGCTACATTGACGGTGTTGATGTTTTAGTAGAGGGCCATCGTGTGTGCATGCGTGTGCTTGTTTGTTTATGTTTATATTAATGAGATGGCAGTAAGTAATGTATGTAATGTATCGCAAGACAAAATGTTTTTTACACGTTTCTATGGTGTGAATCAAAGAAAGTCTCCCAGCAGAGATTAACTTTGGCCTGAGAAGAGTTCATTCTCATCAGATCAGCTGCATTATTCAAAAGGAAATAATGACAATTTAAAAAAGGGTGTATTATATATGTACAAGTAAAATATTGTACATGTATGAATTGTACATGAATCCTATTGTGAAATTGACTAACACTGATTGATTAGAAGGAAATATAGCCGTTTCAGCCATTATTTTCTTAACTTCCATTACTAAACTTGAAAAGTCATGTTTCCGTATGACATTACAGCTTCAATTGAATTATATTTTCATGAGGTATTTAGTTTTTCCTAGTATTTTTTGCTGTGCTAGTATTGATCAGGGGCAATATATGTTTTTGGGCTATACTCCATCTGTTTGAGAATATACTTGAAAGAAACTAAAGACTGGTTGAAAGAAAGTAAAGTCATTTTTCAGACATGTGGCAGTAGGGTCAGTATTCTTGCTATAATTTGTAGCTCAGCATGTCTAGTCATATAGTATACTGCTTCCCCATCATAATAAAGGCTATATTGCAAAAAGCACGTACTGTAGCTAAGCAAGCCATTAGTAAAGTAAAAGAACTAGTATACACAGTTTTGAATGCTTTAAAAACTCTTATGATAAACAGTTGAGTTGAAGATAATATTGTGTTTGGAGTGTTTTCGATGGGTTTAATACCTGCTATCCCCATAAGGTAACCCGGTGCTCAGTAACTGTAACAGACAAGGTGACAAAACACCATGAACTATTAGCTTTCAAAATAAACATTTTATAAATATTTGATTGCAGTACAAGGCTGTTATAACATATGTAAAGAAACACAAAGTAAATACAATAGCCTCTGCGATGTTGTTTATTATTTCAAATATCTCAATATATTAGTCATATCAGATACATAGTATCCGATTTCTGTCTGAGTAAAATGCTCACTTTTCATTGGCCGACCAACCAAGCTCTATCAGACTTACACAGAAATATGTATGCATGCACTCTCACACAAAGTAGCCATGGGAATAACTGAATTTACCCAGTTGTTTTGTAATTCGCCACAGTTCAACAGAGTGTCACTGCAAAGAAATGCTGACACACACCTTACACACACAGGGAAGCAGAGAGAGGGTTGTGCTCTGTACAGCACATGTGCAGTGCAAGATCAAATGCAAGCAAGGGTGGAAGTTGATTAAAAAAGAAGAAAAGAAAACTGCTTGTACATTTTCCTTCTGTTTAGATTAAAACATTTTTCAAGTGACAACTTGAAAAGGCAATCTGTGTGGGAGGGTATGCTGTAGCGGAGTTTTTGCAGGGTCCTTTGACTTTCTCGCTCTGATCTGGTTTGTTTTTTCCACAAACAGCCATCTGCTCTCTTGTCAGAGCAGAGAACCGTGGTTGTGGCTAAGAGACCTCTTGTGTAATTTTTCAGTCTGTTTGGGTATCTGGCCTGCTTCAAGATTCATGAACACAACATCTGTCTCAAAAAGCAGTCAGTTAGGGCCTTATAATTAACCAGTCAGCTTAAGTACTCGCTATGAAGTGTAGCGCTCCTGAAAGGTGTGCTGGAAATATTCCTAAATGTGCTGTATCATTATCAGCTTCCTTTGTGAATTTTAGGTGTAGACAAACATTATAATAATAAAGAGTTACTGTTTTCGAACTACATACAGTACTTCTTAACACCATTCCATTTAGTTAAAAAAATTAAATATTAAGATAAAAAATCTTCTTAGACCTATGTTTTTAATTTGGCTTTTAAGTTGAATTCATTATTTTGTCTTCTGGTGTTTCCTATCAATGTAAAAGTTGAATATGCAAACTATCTACTATTCTACATATCTACATCTATTAGTTTTCCTCATTTTAATCGTTTTTGGATTACCAAGTGTGAAGGGGGTCCCGCTGGGTTCGGACAAATACTTAGAAATTATTTTCTTTTTGTAGTGAAAATATAGTGTTAAATACAAATGATGGACATAATGTCTGTGTTAGGCTACTTCTTGTTTAATGCTGGGCTTTGTTATTTATGGGACATACAGGCAAGCGGTGACCATGGTAACAGTAATTACTTGACATGGAGACACAAACTCTGTGTTTCACCTTGCAGTCCTTGCGGTCTCATATTGCCATACCCTCCGCGCTGCGGAGGAGGGTCCGGTTAGTCCACACAGAATTTTGGGGGTGGAAAAAAACACCAGACAGAGCCATGGTGCCGCTGGAAAATAGCCTCAAGAAGGAACTTGTTTTGGTGACAAATGTATATGTCCAAAAGTTGATTTAGTCGTGCAACAGAAAACCTCAATTGGACAGTTATTCTAGCTAGCGGTCTCAAATTATCCTGCAGAGATCTGAGGAGCAGTTAACCATAGTCCTCAGAAATTGACCAGAGTTTAAAATTCCAACACAAAGAAAGGTAACGGACACCCAGCCCCAAAAAAAAGGGACATCCGGACAAATTTCTGGCGGCAACAGAGCAATCCCAGAAGAAGAAATGTTGTGGATATAGACTATTATATGCGTCGGGCCCAAGTCATATCGGACATAAAAACCAGAATGCTTGTTGGGTTTGGCTCGGTTACTACTTTGACTCAATTTGGTTCAGACAGAAAAATGCGATCTGAGCCACACTCTATTACAAATATTACAAATATTAGTTGTTTTGTTTTTTTTATAACAAGGACAAACACTATAATGGTGGTTGTTGTTACAATGAGCTAGAGTGAAGCTTGAACACTTCAGCTGTGTCAACTGCTGCAATTTCTCATCTTAACTAAAAAGAGTGTTAGTACTGAGGCCGCCTGTAGACTATAGAGTAGTGAGTAGGGAGAATGTCCTTCAACCAGATGTCCCTGGGCGCAAACACTCATTCTAGCATCTGCTAGTGTATATGATACTGTGTTGTCTACAAGCAAGACACTTAATCCCTACCAGCTAAAGGGGTCTGTGTATTTGTCTGACCTGGACGGTTATAGTTAGTTTCAGTTATTTCTTTTTTTAAATTACCATTTTTGCAGTATTCCAGTTAAAGTACTCTGCTGAATCATGTGCTTTAACTGGAATAATGTGAAAAGGTTCAAGTTAAACTGAGTTAAAAATGGGTCAGGTGAGGCCACAGAGGGACACATAATGTTAAGATGAACAGACAGGAAGGCAGGTGAATTGGCTGGATCCAGACAATGAAGACTGTAGCAAATAGTCAGAGGAACAGGTTCCCTCTCATTCTATTAGACAAGCCAGTCTCTCCCCAGCTCAACTTGTCACGGTACTACTCTACTGCATTACTGTGTATGTGCTCGTATTCTCTAGTTGTAGCTTTTTTTCAATGAAAAGTTGTAAATGATTAAATAACAATTGAGTGGTATTGTAATTAAAAGGGGGCGGGGACATGCCATCTGCTGCTCTCATCCAGTTGCGTTGTAGTTTAAAAAAAAAAGGCTATGTCGGTTTTTATTTTGTTTCTCTTCTCTCCCTCAGCCAGTGTCCAAAGGCTTGGTCTCTCAACATGTCACTTTGCATCAGAGCCGCCTGTACTGCCTGGAAGCCGATACCTGCATTTACAAACACGGACACACACGCATTTGCATGCATGCACACAATCTCAGGCCAGTAAAGAGAAAGAAAAAGACATTCACTGCTGCTTATGACAAGCAAGGACCCTTAAAATGACAAGTGGACTGAATAGAGAGAAACTAATAGAGGATGATTTTGGAGGTAGGATAGCCAAGGCACTAAAAGTCCACATAACGTTAAATTAGCCTCAAAGTTAACCCCTCAGTGACTGGTTTAGGCGTGATGTTGGGAACGGTTTACCCATCTGCCAGGCTGGAGTTCAGGGATGAACATCATAGTGCAGACAAGGACAGAGAAAAAAAGAAGAAGAAAAAAAAAAGGAGAGGAGGAGGGACGGCAATAAAATGGAAAGGAATGGTAGTTGGGGCATTGTATTGGTCCTGCAAGGGAAAATGAAACAACATAATCCATTAAGCAGTTTACAGAGGTCAAGTGTGGCGGGAAGCTTTGAGCAAAATATGTGGATTTGCTGCATCTGAGGCTTTATTTTGGAGGCTATATTTTGGTTACTAATGTCTCAGTATAAGCAACATTATAAACTAAACATTATTTTACAAGCAAATGATCATTAGAAATGCGTTTGCTTTTCAAGCTTCAACTCTGCTGTATCTGAAATGTAGTTTGACTTGGAAAGAAATATCTGCACTGTGTGTAAAATGTAGTGACCTGAAATGGAATTTTACTAACACAATCTCAGAGTCTGACAAAATATCAATTGCCACTAATTTGCATCCAAAAACAGTTGTGTGGTTGCATTATTACATTATGGGTGGAAGTGTACGAATGATGAGGAGGTAAAAGAAGATATATTGAGAGGAAGAAATGAGCGATTAGTCATTTTGTCTAAAGCCACTGATTAATGTAGCCAGTGTGGTGCATTTACATCAACTATCAAATACTATCACAGGGATCTCTGTGAGGCCGGTAACTATCTTCCCAGCACATTAGGGGAACAAATGAGCTTAGAAAAGCATTGCTTAGATTGCCAAGAACCTTTTCGTTTGAGCATGAAAGTAGTCAATGCCATTTGCTGTCTTTCTTTCTTGTTTTGCTACTATCTTCTCTTTTCTCAGCAGCGAATCCTGGGATTGTTTTAGCAGGACATGAGAAGCTTCGTCTGAGCACAACTGTATGCTATGTGCATCAGCCAGTGGTGCATATTTGTGTGTTTGACAGTATTCAGAGTGCTTTGGTCTACGCCTGTGTCCATGAATTAATGCATGCCTGCACATTTAAGGGTGTGCTCTCCATTGGATAGTCTTTTTTTACATATTGAAAGCTATTCTTAGAGTGACCTTCCAAAAGCCATGCCGTGCAGCCCTGTTGTCTGTGTGCGCCGGCCTGTGTGATCCAGTTAGAGTGGAGAAAGCCCAGGGACACATCATTGTCCCTCTCCCGATTACAAAGCTCCACAGTTTGCAGATGATTCTTTGATGGGTGAATCTGGAGGCATTGTGGTTGAAAGGAAGTGGCCCGTCGAGAGGAAAACAGACAGCCACACAACGCCCATGCACACGGTATATATAAACACACTCATGTAAGCACAGTCAGTCTCTGACATGCCAAAGGATTTCCCTTATTTTGTGGCAGAGTGCAACGCTGCTCTATCTTTGGGCCCTCTGCACTGCAAATGGGGAGATAGACCATAATTTAATCCTCAGCCACACAAACACACTTCATACGCAACTATAATAGATACCAATCTGCTGCAACGTTTTCTCTATCCTTTCTGATATCACATTTGGTGTCCATATATCTTCTAGAGGAGTCTTTGTAGATAAACTGTCAGTTATTGACTTTGGGTCCTTGGATAACATGTCAAGTTAGTTTTTTGTCCGGACTATTTAATGATTAGTTGGGTTTAAGTGAGTTTGAGCTGCATTATCATTGCACTGCTAAACAAAAAAGATGTTCCATTAAGGAAATCCACTTAAAAAAGAGGTGGGACAGACATGTGACAATATTGTCTTGGCATCAGGAGGTTTGTGAAATCACCCAGTGATGGTGTGTGAACAGGCACCACATACGAGTTCAATAGCAGAAATCCAAAGCAAATTAAAGGGAATATGTTATCAAATTCCTGGAAACAAAATTATGCCACCAGGACAGATGCCTGGTTTAATCAAGAAAGATCAAGGGAGACAAAAAGCAATAAAACCAAAATGCCAATCTTTTTTTATTGTTGCTGAGACATTGCATCCCTTATCAAATAAAACACCTGTGGAAGCTCAAGCATATTGTGCAACATTAATCCAGTTTCCAATTTATACGTTGTCTTGACACTTCTTTCTCAGAAAACTTCCCAATACATGTAAAAAGGAGATTCAATCAATATGAGACTGAAGAATATGCAGATGCATCCAGTGCAAAAGAATAATAAAATATGACTTTATGGTCATAGGGTTGGGTAATGTTCACAGTTTACAGATACCAGTACCTGGAATTGGGAAGTACCCAAAGTACCTTTTCTGGTACTTTCCCTCTGTAATAACCAAAAAAAAATTCCAGACCTAATTATCCTATTTACTTAGAACCCTTTATTTATTTAGAACATTTTACACTCCACACAAAACTACCTCTCCCCTCCCAAACCCGTCCATACAATCTATCAAATAATTATTAATTTCCCAAACTGCACTGCATCTTTTATTTGTATCTTATTCTATTTTATCCTGTTATTATATTCTCCCTTTTTTTTAAACTGCTTATTATTGTTTTTTGTAAAGCGTTTTGAATTTATTTATTGCTTAGTCTATGGCCACTGTGGAACTTCCACTTGCGTGAGAGCTATTTTCTGCTCCAATGTCCGTTTTCAGATGTCCGTTACCTTCTGCTTTCTTAGTGTTGTAGTTCTAAACTCTGGTGGATTTATGAGGGCTATGGTCAACTGCTCCTCAGATGTCTGCTGGGTAAATCCGGACATCTAGCTAGACGATCTGTCCAATATGAGTTTTCTCTTGCAGGACTAAAACAACCTTTGAACCTACACATGTTGCACCAAAACAATTTCTTTCCCAAGGCTATTTTTCAGCATTTTTCTACCCAGACCCTCCTCCGTGTGCACTGTGGAGGAAGGTGTGGCAATGAGAGACTACTTGTTGCCATAGAAATAAGGTTCCCTAGCCTTGCCCTACAAACTCAGCCTGTCAGTCGGTCAACAGGGAATGTGAACACTTCGTTGCCTGCGGTTAACCATAACATTCATTTTAGAAACTTGTGAAAACTTCCCAGAGTCCAATGTCACAAATTCAGATTGCTCGTCTTGTCTGGCCTAAAATTATTTCTAATATTTGACCAAAAATAAACTAACCTACTCTAGATGTACAATAAACTTCACTATTTATAATACTGGTGTAAAGTTACAAATCCTAATAAAAACATAATTTGTTATAAATTGACCTGTGATTAGGGATATATGAGACCACAGTCAGCTAATGTTATTCAGTTGTACGGCAACTGCGGCTACGCAGGCGAAGTGTTGCTCCCCATGTGAAAAGCCCTTGATGGTGAGAATGATTTTTCAGAATGACAGCTGCACCAAGGAGTCAAAAGGGACGCATGGTTTGGTATTGGCTGAGCATCCTCTTCTTCTTTTTTCTCGCTTCCTTTTTTTTTTTTTTCCTTGCATCTCTCCGCCTCATGAGCTCCATCTTTTCCTACCGTCATCTTAACTGAACCAACAGGAACCAACAACAACCTCCCTTATTTACGTCCACTTGCTATGCCTTCTTCCTCTCTTTTGCAAATTACATGACTTTAATTGTGTAGTCAATGTATCCCACTGTCCTAGTTTTGCTGAAGCTCATATTGCAACTGCAGTTGTGCTGTGGAAAGATTTGGTGTCAATGAAGTGGATGAAAAAAATAGATCATGAGAATATTTATATTTACATATTAAGGTGCAAGAGGTTACAGCAGAGGATCAGTGGGTTGAATATTATTCTATTTCTCAACCTTCACTCACTGTCTTCAATCCATATTCTTTTGTCCTTTATGGTGTTGCCTCCAAAACAGAACAAGCATCTATACAGAACAAAGAGCACTGACACTAACATTCCACAAAGACAAAAATAAAATCTAGTTCTCTAAACCTGTTCCCCTCTGCTGTGCACCACAGGCACTCTTTTATATGCAGGTGGTGGCCAATAGGGAGGAAAACAAGAGCCTTATTTTCCCAAAGCAATCTCTTCTTATATGGCCTATCAAAATTCTCTGTTGCAGGTTTTAATTACTAGCTTATTAGAGTGTCAACTGTGAGAGAGAGAGAGCGCAAGGGGGAAGGGTTGGGGGTTGTAAAATGTAGGACACAGGAAAACACAGGACACAAAATGAAAAAAATCATCTCTTTTGCAAGAGTAAACAGGGAAGACGAGGTAGGGTGCAGGGGGTTATATAGAGCAGACACTTGTAAATGTGAATGCTGTTAGTGTATTGGGCGGGTTAGGATGTGTGTGTGGAGGATAGAAGAGGGGATGGAGGAGTGTAAATTGGTATTTAACTTCACAAAAGGAGGATTCTGGCTGAGTCAGAGCATTTTTCCTCCCACTCCTGCCCATCACAACTATCACCCAGAAGCAAGAGGGAGAACGCACAGAGAGAGGGGTATAAAGGGAGGGAGAGATTAGAGTGAGCAGTTATTATAGATACACAGTCACACGGCAGTTAATAATTGTTTCAGCGCTCATTCACCTTTTTTAATTCAGCAAAGATCGAGTGATCATCATCTGATGAAAAAAGAAATTGCGTATTATTACTGTCATTAAATAACTTAATAAATACAAAAACACATACAGCATAGAGTCATGGGTGACCTATTGTACACCTATTGTGTATATGTTTCATCATATGTCTGATTTAAGATGGACTTAATTTTTGACAACATTAAAGTGGTCATATTTTGCTAATTTTCAGGTTCACAATTAGGGTTCAAACCGTGACGCTGTCTGTTTTATTTATTATTAGTATTTGTCTGCCATGCCAGCTCAAATTCCCATGAGCTGAAATTAGCTAGAAACATGAAACTTGGGGCAATAACTGGAAATGGTGTGCATGTACTTCTGTAGAACTATCAACCCAATTGGCCACACTGTGGTGCTGTAATTAAGTCTTCAAAATGCGAACTTTGAAAGGCCACGCCCCTCACACCGTAATTCTGACTGACTTGGAATTTGTCACACAGGTGCAGCTGAATGTGCCTCAAGGATCATTTAGGTCTGCCTAGAAAATCTTTTCACCATTTTGAAATTTTTGAAAAACACATCTTTTAGATCTCCTATTGCACCGTAGCTCCGATTGGATAGCTGGAAAGCGTAGCTTTTCTCAAACTGCCTTGAGCTGGACTGAGCTACATATCACACAGAATTGAAAATAAATGTTTTTAAAAAAATCAGTTGTAGGCATTTTAAACAAAGTGCACTGTTTGTCCAATCGTTACAAAGCTTGCAGGATATGTTTTATAACGACGTTGGACCACATGTGTGAAATTACTTTAAAATTGCTATAGAGAAAATAGGTTTGATCGCGCCAATCGCCGCTGGTTGCTATATTTGTATTTAGCTAACGGTCAATGAGGTCCCGTCAGAGTCTTTCTAGCCTATACAGGTGATTTTCTATCCAGCCTGGAGCTTGTGCCATTTTTCGGAGTCGCTGAGCAGTAAATCCAAACTGTTACATCCAAAATAGAGTTTGTATATGTACTGAACATGCTAAACAAAATGAACAGTCCCTTCTTTTTGACAGACATACTGTAGCTGGTTTAGAGGCTAAAAACATTAAAAGTTGATGCACTATTGTTCCTGGGCCAAGCCCTAAATCACTCAATAAACTAAAATAGGTTTGGTCCTAGATACTATTCTCATTTAGCATATTGGCCTTGTTTAATATTCTGCAGCCGAAGGTTTCAAAGTAATTAGCCATAAGAAATAAGGAGAGAGTAGATGTGGAACATCTTTTGTCTGTTAGGTTTATACATGGCATCAAGTGGATGAATCTCAGAATCGTAATAAAAAACAGAATGAGCAGTTTCCCATTAATCAAAAACTGTTCAGCACATCATCTGAATTCTAGGGAAGCACTTAAAACACGTAGGTGCTTTTTTCTGTAATTTTGGTATTAGAAGTCTGCAGAATCATTCTGTATATGTTATGTGTGGCATTTTATATTACCTTGCTAAGCTTGGAAAGAGCGTAGTGAATCTGTGCATTATGCTAATAGATGTCAGAGATACCTGTAAGTCCTGCAAAGGCTATAGTGAAATTAAATTTCAAGTCTTCTAAGCTTGGACTTGAAAACGCGCTACCTTCAATGGAACTGTCCATGAATCTTTATGCGGGGATACATGTTTCATATTAATGCTGAATTATACATGAAGTAAACCACAAAGAGCCCATTTGCTTGTAAGGCTTACTGAACTAAAAATATCAATTTATTTAAGTGTACATGTGACTTTCTGGGAGTGCCGTTTTGGCAAAGCTTTGTGATTATTGAGCTACTTAAAAGAAAATGCTACTTCGTCTGAGTATGCACAGGCATATATCAGTGCTGTAGTTTGGGGAAATTCATTCAGTGTGTTGAATATGATTAATTCGATTTCAAAGCATTAAACCAGAGATCCAAAACTCTAATCTGTAAAAGGACTAAGCCATTTGCAAAGAATCAAGGACTGATTGTCTTGGCTTATACAGTGTTTGTCTGAGCTCATCCATCGAATTTAGATTTAAATGAAATTGTTGCTTTTGTAAAGACCAGTATATTGTGCCTTTAGAACTGAGAAAAACATCCTACAGATATGATGTAATAGTGAGTTTTTCATTTTTGTTTTTGCTGTTAGATTGTTACTTAGTTGTTAAAACAAATAACAAAAAAACAAGAAATAACAACAAAAAATACATTTGCCTCTTTTTCAATTTCATCCACAGTGGTTATTACAACTAAAGCTAACTACTCAGTGCTTCTTCTATTTATTGCACACAAAGTACTGTTTCTTCTGCAACACTCCCTTTTTGGTGAGAGCTTTTTTTCTGGCCAGTATCTTGCACCAGGTGTGTAGATCAGAATAATGAAAGCTAAAATGTAAATTGAATGTAGTCTTGTTTTATTTCACTAGGCGAAAAAATCATACGTTGCAAAATATTACAAAAAATTGCAAATACTGTCCACATCTCCATCTAACTGCTTGTCTTAACATAACAAGTAATCTGTCCATCCATCTGTATTTTTAGGTTGTTTGTTATATTTTCCTTTTCAAGCATTTACACACAAATCCAAGCCAAACAGATCCCATACCCAAAGACCTCTGGAAAGCTTTTTATCTTATGTGCTTATCTGTAGTTTTTTTTTTCTTTTGTCAACCACAGCATTGCATTCTCTCTTCTCCTCTCCTTGCATTTCCTTTCCCAGAAATCAGCTGTTTCATTTAATAAGCATTTGAATCTGTCCTTTAAATAGAAGCACAAGAGAGAAAAATAAGTCTAGCCATTAGTGCCATGACTGTTGAGTGCGGATAAGTCTTGTCACCTGGCCAAATTGGTTGGAACAGAAAAAATAAAAAGAGGTGATGTATTAAAAATGGCGAGAAAGGAGAGTGAGAGTTTAGAACTTGGAACTTATTTAATGAGTGTGAATAGCGTCTCTCATCAGTTTGTAAATAGGAAATAATGAAGACAGTTTTAGACAAGATAAGCTGGACCACGGATAACAGACTGCGAGAGAAGTGGCTTGTAAATGTGTTTGCCTTGTTTTTAATTATATGGTGTTATGAAAGTAAATTCACTAATGGAATTGTCTTAAATTGTTGCAAGAAAAGTACAAGAGTTTAGGTGAGGGCAAGAAATAAACAAGATGTTTGGGGCCTGAAATAATATTTAACACCAGAAAGTGTGTTTTTTTGTATGATGGTAGCTAAGGAAAACTGTATGGAGATGTCCCATGGTCTGCATGGTGATTTCTGGTGATTAGACATACTCCATATGTGTTTGATAATATGCACCACTAAATCCCAATAAGAACTGGCCCATACCTTGGCAACTGTTAAAATGTTTACCAAACTTACCCTGTATCCCTGTATTATAGAGAGGTCCAATCAGCTAATTTGGGTGGGTAGTACTGGGTTTTGTGTGTGGGGGGGGCTCAAAAGGGGCCTAAGGGTTTACTTTGTCCCGACATAATAGCTTGTGACATCGTCATCTAAAAAAAAATTCTGTAAACATCCTTGCTCTCAGTAATTTGAGAGCTATTAGTGTGTAGCGAGGGATATTCATCTGTCCCTGTCACATTCAACACAAAGTTAACAACAAGGCAATCAAACTCTGCAGACTCCTGTCTAGTGTTTAATCATGCTGTTGTGTTCCCGCAGTTACTCACCATGACAATGCTGTGCCTTTTTTGCCGTGACATCATCTTGCCTCTTGCTGTTGGGCAGGAATAGCTGCAGTAGCCTGTGGAGGCAAAATGTAAAGCCATAGTTACTAGTTAATCACTGGCATATAGCCCCTAGTCTGTAAGTATAGCATAACCCTGGTCATTAGCAAAGCTCCTGTCTTTCTCACCAACACACACATGCACAATTGCATCTCATGTCACCTCTGATATAGATCTTTTACAGGAGAGAACCTCAGTAAGACAGCCTGTCTGCGGCTCTGCAATATGTCTGGCTCGTCTCCCTTCACTGGATGGCCAACATGTGCCTCAGGTCTCTCCTGCCCATTCATATCCACAACAATTTTCAGCCTGGCTGCCTGCAAAAGGATATTCACATGTGACAGTTTTTTTTTCGTCTTCTGGTCAGCAATCCTGAATTACCATGTTTCATTCCCATAAAATCCCCTTTGGCTATTCTGCAATAATGAACAGCCACATTGGGATTAACATTCCTTCTCACAGGTTCAATACTCTCCCTTCAAATATAGACTATTGTTGCAATTTCTGAATTCTAATAATAATCAAACATCCCTGTGTTTTTGTATTTTAAGGATTCAAGGTGTTTGTCATTACTATAACAAGTAATGCAATGAAATGTTTGTACCCCGCCCTCCCCGACAGTGCAACAATAATAATGATAAAAAGGAAACTATCTAATAAATAAAAATAACAAATAAAACAACCTATAAAACATATAAATAACAATTTATATTGTTACAATAACACAGCACAAGGCTCATACTGGATAAATGATTTTTTTTTCTAGCTCTGCTGAGTCTGTCTAAATTCCGTTAGTGAGTTGTCTCTACGGCTTTTAACACAAAAGATACAGTGTTTTCTGATGAATGATCATCCCCACCAAGTTTTTATTTCTTTTTGTAGATTACATCAGATTGTAGTAATTCCTTTTGCCAAGGAAAAGTGTGATCCTAATAGAAATGCTTCAAACCGTATCTTCATGCAAACAATAGTTATGTTTGCTGTTGTGTGCATAGTTGATTTTTTCACACAGCTGTCATCATCATTTTTTATTCCCAAATTACAAACAGAAAGGTTCAGATTAGGTTGACAGAAATGTAATGAAAGCGATAAAATGATAGGAATTGAGAAATGTAAACTTTCAGGAATTTTGAGAACAAACGGAAAAAGTCCGGAAAAACAAAAGGCCTTTACAGAGATCTGAACTTTTAGTGTGTTCTTGTTACTGGAGAAATAAGCACATTAAGTCTAGTTGATAATTATGAAAGACTTCTTTTGCCTGTAGGATCATAGCAGATGTGGGCATTGTAGCAAAGGGGTGTGAGATCATATCATCTCATGTATGGCAACTTTTTTATATTCGTTGGTGATCCACAAAAGGAAAATTGTGACCTTAGTGGTAACAGCCATGTAGAAAAGAGAGAGATAATAATATGTAAACCCATTTGTTAAGGATTCCTAAATATCTATAACATTGGCAACTCCTAGGGGTGATAATAAACATTAATACATACAGTACCGCTAAACCCACACCTACACAGCGACCGCACCAATTTTCCCCAGGATTGTGCACTTTTCTTTATAAACATAAACATGGGCCATCAGAATCATTTGAAAGATGTGAGAATTTTGTAAAAGCACTCAGGCAATCACGCACAAATAAACAACTTGTGAAAAATATGACATGTTCACACAGTCCACTGATTGTGTTGGGACTGGTTATCTGGAGCACTAAACTATTTGCTCCTCCTATGGTAATGTTGTGAAATTCTGGCCAGACACTTAAACCAGTAAAGGAACTGGAAGCCATTTAGTTTTGAGTGGAATCATGAAGACATTAACAAAGGAATGCATCACTACTGACTTATGACAGACATGCTGATCCAAATACATCAGCCTGCCAGAATGGAGGCCATCGGTCAAAGTGTCTTACTGGCAAGTGCTGTGGCCTATAATGAAACTTGCGAACAGACGGAGAGAAGCGTACGGAAGGAGGGTGTAACACCAGCCGACCTCACTCCTGTGGTGGAAATCCCATTATCATTAAGAGTCCGAGGAAATGTGAAGGAGGCTTTGTGCTGCTGACCGAGCTGGAATAAGTGTATTAACCGGCAGTTTCTCAGCTGTCAGGGGTCTCGGTTTTGGGCCCCTGCTAATGTAATGTTAATAAAAAAACAAAATAGTGGGCTGGGGGACCCCTGAGAGCAGCCTTCATGTGTCTCCCGTACTCCTACAAACCAAGTCGGCACACTGTAATAGATGGTGCACCTGCCTGCATCAGCAGAAAACACATGGTAAAATGAACAGTTATGGTTGTGCTGCAGGGGTTATTGCACTTGGTTTATTTAATGATGCTATCAATGGATGGGTGAACAGAGGTGCATAGTGGGATGGTTCAGAAAAACTTGGTCCCCGTCCAGACACTACAAAGACTCACTCGCACACAGAGGGGACATGTCCACAGATATAATAAACACTGACAGTCTCATCTCTTTTCCTCTCTGTCTCTCATTAACACACAAATACACAGATGTTGGCTGTTTTTCAATAAACTGCATAGGTGTTGTGCGCATGAGGAAAATTATTAGCCAGCTGTTCAATCCCCAGCTGCAGAGAATACTCCATGTGCTACGGGTGCTTAAACAAATACACACACACACACACACACACACACACACACACACACACACACACACACACACACACACACACACACACACACACACACACACACACACACACACACACACACACACACACAAAGAGTAGATACATAGCTGGGAAGTGTAGGTTTGTGCCCTGCAGGTTACAAGCCACAGCAAGAGGCCAGGGGAGGTTTCCGACACCGTTAACGGTCTAAAGTTAATCAATTAGCAGACAACTGACTGAGCTGGAGGCCAGGAGTGAACTGCCATTAAACACAGGGAAACAGACAGACAGGTACATTGGTAGACCGCTTAAGAGGGTAGTAACTATTGGCAAGCATTGCTGCATTGTTCGAGGTAGAAGGAATACTATTGGATTGTGTGTGTATTGAGTTTGTTATTGTAAACGCCTGTCTTTCAGTTTGGTCTTGGTTGAATTCAGCCTCCTTGCAAAGGGTGTTAGAAGCACATTACATGTTTGTGTGGTGCAAGAGGGTGCACATGCATTCGTGCTTATGATGCATTTTAAACAAGCGGGCCGAATGATCCATATTGTCAGGGTCAGTGTTACCTGGACTTGGCTAACCTCAACCTCTTAACACACAACATCTGCTTGGGTCAGACCGCCAGCCCAGGGATGGCTCATGATCAGCTGGATTCCAGTGTTCATGGTCCAGCTAACTACTGGCAGGAGACAAGGGTTTGTGTGTGTATCCAAGCACGTCCAGTGCTAGCACTCTGAAACACTCTGTTTCCTTTAAGATCTTGAGCTGCCTTGGGAAGACATGCTGTTAAGATTTTGGTTTCACAACATTAGGTATTGATCAGCCCATGACTTAACAGGTTTTTTTAATCCACGTTTCTGTGTTGAAAGCCTTCTTTGATCACAGTACGATAATGTGCTGTCATTCTTTTGAACTTTCTCAGTGCACTACATGTTAGATTAGCTTGTCCCTGTATTCTTGTATGGACTTTGAACATAAATACTCAAGATGAATCACTTAGCATTTTTTACACTTGTGTAAAGAAAATTCTATCCTGCATATAAACTTTACATCTTGTATGTTTTGACATACATTCTACAATGCCCTCACTCTGTTTCTTTCTTTTCTCATGTTATTTTTCACTCTCCAGGGGACTACGTGGTGCTGACCGTCTTCTTTGACTTGAGCAGAAGAATGGGCTACTTCACCATTCAGACCTACATCCCATGCACCCTGATTGTTGTCCTCTCCTGGGTCTCATTCTGGATCAACAAGGATGCAGTACCTGCCAGGACATCATTAGGTAAGACAAAAAAACGAAAAAGAAAAGTTGAAGTTATTTCTGCCGCTAGACATACATCATATGGTCATATTTGATCATATGATATCTATGCTGAAATTAGTTTTTAAAAAGTAAGGTTAGTTTGCACCAATAACAAAGAAAAGTTAACAATGTATATTTTACATTTAATTTCTTTTAGATCCCATTATTCATCTCTGTGACTTTTTCTTAAGCCTTGACAGAGCCTTTGCTCTAGTTCATTTTTAAAATCAGTCAACCTAGTCCAAACACACATATGCTGCAGTTACACCAGTAAGGTTCATTAGCCATCCTGGCCTTAATTACTCTCTACTGTGAAACACATCCAACCATGCGGTGTTCACACACCACCTCAAACTGAATCGGCTTAAGCTTCCTCCTTCCTGCCGTTCTTGCCTTTCCTTTTGTCTTCTCTTTCACCATTCTTCCTCCTCCTCTTTTCCCCTCTGAGACAGGGCAGCTGCTTAGGAATCTAGTCCATCTTGATTAAAAGAGCCTATGCTGGCACATATGTTTTCATGCATGCCTTAATGAGGCATTAATTATGCAATACAGCAGGGAAGATGCAGAGATGCAGCCTCAGCAAAATAATAATGCAGGTGGCCTCTTCACTGAATGCAATGAGCAGACACAGGAAAAAAGAGGGCAAGAGTGAAGATTGCAAGGAAATTTGTCAGCTTCTGAACTTGCCCTTGGCGTCCAGTGGACATCCTCAAAAGTTCACGCGTGATGCAGTTTCATACACATTGCTTAGTCAGCTTTACTTTTGGCCCCTTAAGGCTATAAATCCTGACCTCAAATCAATGTGATGTGATCATTAACGAGCATAAATGAATGTAAAACAATCCCTGCAGCCAGAAACCCTCATTCTAGGTTACTAACGTTAATGTGCCAATCATTAATCTCTCTAAAAATAGGTAGTTTTGTTTTCCTCGTGCTTATGCGGCTCCAGACATGATTTCCAATCAAAATGATAACACTATAAATTGCCTGCTAAAATTGTACTAAGAGTCAAAAATCTTCATTTTCTTTTGAAAGATGATGTGGGAGGTACACGAAGCCAGGTAGTTAGGACGTGGATTAATGCAGATGACATAATTCTTAATCCTTCAATGCCATCCAGAAATATATCAATTCACTCGCTATACTGCAATGTTATTCTTGACACAGACTGATGCCTTTCAGTTCATTTTAAATTTAGACATAAATAAACTTCCATGTACAATATAGACAAGTCCTCTTAAGCATGGTCTATTAAAAGGTTAAATTGGCGTTAAGTGGTTGTGATGAGGCTGTTGGTAATCTGTTGTAGCAGTGTATTTAATATGTATTTTACTTAAAAACACATTTCTTCATCATGTGGCATTAGCCTACTTTGATCAACATTATCATTGGAGACAGACAGAGCAAGAAAAGGGTTACCAGATGGTGGATAAAGAAATCTTTTATGTCAGTGTGGTGGTCAATGGCAGCTAACCTCGTGAACCAGTAAAGTATGTGGTTTAAGGGGACAGTAAAACAGCTGCTCACTCCATCCTCCTGAGCATCTAACTGCGAGCATGCAATTAAACAGCCAACATTAATCCTCTTAATCCTCTCTCTCTCTCTCT
>NC_048419.1:18072300-18091318 GCF_013103735.1 Etheostoma cragini | reverse complement strand
ATATATATATATACATATATATATATATATACATATTTATATACTGTATTTAGTACATATGTATAATTCATTCTTTTTGTTTTGTTATTAAACCCTACATTTCTGTGTAAAAAAATGGACTTTCATAAAACGATTAAAAAAATAAAAACAAAAAACATTTGTCACACCTTCCATCATATTCCAGCTTCAGTTATACAATTTAGTTCAGCAATATGTACACTAATATTCCACTGATTTAGTTTTTCTTCTAGGCAATACATATTTTTAAATATACAGTTGGTAGAGCAGGCGCACATATACATATATATATATTTTATACACACACACAGTTTTACTTTCTGAAGCAGCAGCTGTAGGTTAGACTCAGACCTGCGGCTCTTTGCTGCAAGTCATTCCCCCTCTCTCCCCCCCTTTCATTTCTTCATCTGTCCTGTGTAAATAAAGGCCTAAAAATTAAAATAAGATGACATAGTAATGCAGAATGTGAAAAAAACACCTACAATTTAGCTCTTTGCAGAAATAAGTCTGGCAGTGTGGTAGTTGTCTTTATTTAAAAAAATCTAATTTTCTCTGTTTTTCCCCATCTCGCACCAGGCATCACCACTGTGCTGACCATGACCACGCTGAGTACTATTGCCAGGAAATCCCTTCCAAAAGTTTCCTATGTGACCGCCATGGACCTGTTTGTGTCTGTCTGCTTTATCTTCGTCTTCGCCGCACTTATAGAGTACGGCACGCTGCACTACTTTGTCAGCAACAGGAAGCCTAGCGCCAAAAAGGACAAGAAGAAGAAAAACCCGGTGAGCGTCTCTCTAACTGAAGTGATATCTTTGTTTAGATTATGTTTTCTTGTGGTTTCAGAGTCTGACCAAGAAAGTTTGCTCAATTGTACCTAGCTACAAACATTATTTTAATTGATGTACTATATATTTTTGTAATATCTTGATGAACATATTTACAGTGTTTACTGTATCCTTTGAGGTGAAGTGTCAAGTACTCCCTACATGCTCTCTGTCCCTCCCCCCCTGTATTACAGTACAGGGATTAAGTCTTAGAAAAAAGCTATCCACTGTTTCCTAAGGGAGCATCTTCCCAGGGGCCACCACACAAATTACTCAATGAATGAATGAGCGAGGCATGCAGCTTGAACGTTTTTGTAATCCGTCACATATCTGTTACAGTTGTAATTGTCACATGACAGCAAAGGTTGAGTCACATGTTCCTTAAATCCCTCAAGAGATTATGGCAGCTCGGTTAAAGGGCTACTCTCACCATATATACAGTATGAGCACTGAGCTGAGAACGTTTACCCTTGACAGCAAGACTAGCACATCTCCATAATCAGCTAGATTTGGCTTATGATTCTAGAAATTAAGATTTTGCATGACAATTTGTTCAAATCTACTACTTGAAGTCTGGTTGGGGGAAGAAAAATGTTATTTGTTTTGCTTTTTAATAACTTGACCAAGTTGCAATAATTTTGAAAGGGTTGTAGGTAACTGAAATCCATCTTTGAAGTCATGGCATTTTTGGCGGAATTGGACTTGAAGGATATTAAATCTTTAAATCTTTAAGTGTACTGTGCTTTGGTGAACAGGAGTATTGAACTGGAAGGTGGGGCGCTCTAGTTTCTGTCTCTGTAACTAAGGTTTTGCACATGGTCTAGCTGTCCCGTGGATGAATAATGACTGATTGGAAGGTGTAATGCCAGTTTGCCATCTCAGAGGGGTTTTTCTAGGTTCTCTGCATTAATTCTCAAGATGAAGAAAGTGGGCAAGAAAAGGAGATCTTTGATGAATTCTTTTGATGTTCCCGAATTGTTTAAAGCATGGAAAAAAATAGGAACTTGAGGAAAAATAAATCAAGAACTTTGAAAGTTTCTCTTTCTCTTTGTAAGCTTATTGGGTACACGTGATCTTCTTAAAATGCAGAGATGTTTATGATCCTCCTCTCAGTTGATTTGTTGAATGCCACATTCTGGAACTGATAACAATGCTTAATGAAGTGCTGTGAAAGATAAATGCTTCCATGTTAATGTGAAAATGTAATAATGTCACACTCACAAGGAGTATTTGAACTCTGCTTCATGGATAGTGTTTACGTAATCTTTCCACTTTTGCATTTGTAATATTTTCTAAGGTGATTCTGGTGTAAGAATCCTGGGAGATACATATATCCCAACATGCATCTTCCCTGTGTCTGTTTGTAACATGTATGTCTCTCTACAGTAGATTTATTCTCTTTCCAGTTTGAGTTACAAAGTAGAGCGATTGTAAATTTCACACATTATCTTGTGTTTATTTATTTTTTCTATTGATGTTTTTTGTTCTCTGTTTACATGTGTTCTTTGTTTTTTGTTACTCTCTTTCAATTCCATGTATTCTTTGTTTCCTGTTTGGACAAAAGCTCCTCCGGCTCTTTTCCTCAAAGGTATATTGCCTGTGTCTGACTGCATGTGTCTGCTGCATTTTGGCTCTTTGAGCCCTAAGCACCTCACTGCTTTTCTGTCTGTTCTCCAGCAGATATGCCTCTATCCCCTCTTTATCTACCTGCATTCTTACTGTACTCCCCATCAGTTACTAAATAGGTATCAGAGATATTATTAAAAGGGGCACACTGTAGTGCACAGTGCGAAGGCAGCCAGCCAGACCTACTCATGCAGCTTTCTAAAATTAAATGAAGCCTCCCACACGTCCCGTGTCCAGAGAAATGTAATAGTCCAGGCCCACCGTGGACTCATTCTGGCTCCCTCTGTCCTGTTTCACTCTTTGTTGTTGTTGTAACCACAGTGAATTAGCAGCCGCTGCAACAGCTTCCTGTTCTTTCCCTTCTCCTGCCAGTAAATCTATACCTGCGTGTTTGCTGGGCTTCTCAACCTGACGCTTCTTACAGAGTCAGCAGAGCCTTAACAGACTGAAACAGACAACCCTTACCCTGTGATGAGTATAATTAGAGTTGGAGGTCCAATCAGAAGATTAACACGTTAATCTTTAAACACCCAAAAAGCATCCAGAGTGGGTGGGAGCTAGCAAAGATCTGAATTTAAACCACCACACAAGTCCAGACAAGATAATCTGCTTTTCCACATAGTGGTCCACATATATATTTAACTAGGAAAACTATTTTTAGGGTCAGATCGGTTAGATTTTCAGGCTGGACATGAGTCTAAATGTACTGCTGAAAAATTCACCTTTATTTTAACACTCCTATTCAACTTAATACAGATAGCCAAGGGATCCTCCAGCAATGTGTCCACCTTTTGTCTTCTCTAAGAGGTTGTCTTATTTCAGCCAGTTAAAGTTGCCAATGCCACTGTGTTGTTTCTTTGTTGTTGTTTTTCATTTATTTTTTGCTAACACTGACACAGCACAGCCCAGCTTGACCAGGCCATGCGGCAGGATGCTGTTAATGCTCCCTCTGGTCGAGCTTCCACTGCGCTTCCTCCAGTGCAACCGATCCCCTTTGAGAACTGACTCATAACCTCCTCTGCTAATCCCCTCATTACCCCAACATACTGTCCGTTAAGGACAAAAATCCTGAAAATAACCCGTATGTTGTTTCGTTTGTGGTTATGTATCGTTTTCAAAGGGACTGCAGATTTGTGCATTAGTGCTGGGCAAGATGAGAAGTTGTAGGGAATGAACAGTTCAATCAAGTTTAAGTATTTTAAGCTTGTTTGAGAATGCATGCTTACAGCAGATAATGTTACTGTATGTTCCAACCCGTTCTCAACACAATAAGTACCCTTCAGCATGAGTACGGAACACACCGGCCAGGGCAGCAGCTCTGCATTGCTTTAAGATGATGTTGTATTATGAGTTGCGGTTGCAAGTAGTATGGAAGCCTGAAATTCTGCATAGTGACAATGGTTGGGGTGGCAGATGGGTCAAACAACACATGACTTTCACCCTGCAACAAGCATGCCTAAATGGGGCCAAAAACATACATCAAAATAAGTATTTACTGTTTTATTTTGTGTTCATTGCAATTAAAAAACAATGGATTAACACACAACAATATATACCGTAGAACAATTTTCTAGTGAAATTGATGGTGCAGTGCTATATTGTGCCTCTTTATATAACTAGGCTTTTTTCCCTACCCGAAATGTTTTGTGCTGATCAGGGGTTACCGGGATGAAAACATATTTCAAAGGGGAGTACATTATTGAAAAAAAGTTTGAGAACCACTGCCCTAGTTTATTAGCAAGTTCAAGGAATCTCTGCCAAAGGGTGGGTGGGGGAGACATTTAATCTGCCAAATAGCCGGAATTGCAATTTGTGCAAAGGTGGCATGGTATTTTAAGATAAAAGCTGATTTGAATTCTAATTTCCTCCCTTTAAAATGACAGTGTAACACAACTCACTGTCACTGTCCTATTTCAGCAATTATTTATCACCAAAAGGGCATGTGCCCTTCAGTGGTAAGCACAGTTTGAAAAGGAGGTTCATTTTAGCCCATTTAGTGACCGAAAGAGTTGTCTGGAGAAATATTGAGCTGTGTGCACATTGTCCTCCTTAAGCTTAGCTTTATGATGCATCATAAGTCAGTTGTGTATCTTATACGCAATGTATCTTATATATGCATTTCAGAAGAACTGCTTAAAACATCAATAGATCGAAATAATGTTTTGTTGGGTTACAGGGCACTAAAAACATTTTAAAAATTGCTCAGAAAAATTACACAGTCATCTGTTTGCTACTGTGTTTTCACTGCATTTTTAATGTTGTGCAGCATCAGTAGCATAATCAGAATAAAATTAGTCATTGCCCAGCACTAGCTCCTTATAGCTGTAAATAAAGCAATATGGACGACTGTACTACAAATATGGCTGCTTCAGCCGCAAATGTGTAATTTGCATCATGGGTTCCATGGGAACAGACCCTTTGTCACTATAAGCCTCACTAATTACAACCATGGGTGGTAGTTATAGGTCAATTTGTATTTTCTTCTGACATTAAAGGGTCCATTGGCAAGTCAAAGGTGCAAACTACATTCTGCTGACTAATGACAGAAATTGAAGTGGGAGACAGGAAATGGCAGCTCAAATTAGGTCCCCTGTTATGTCAGTGAGGTCTTTATTTTGGCACTCTGGTGCTCTGATGGCTAACTGTGTCATTTTGTCCTGTTAAAAGCAGACACCCACGGTAGACATCCGTCCACGCTCGGCCACAGCCATTCAGATGAACAACGCTACGCACATGCAGGAGCGAGACGAAGAGTACGGCTATGAGTGTCTGGATGGGAAGGACTGCACCAGTTTCTTCTGCTGTTTTGAAGACTGCCGCTCCGGTGCCTGGCGGCACGGCAGGTTACACATCCGCGTCGCCAAGATAGACTCGTATGCACGCATCTTCTTCCCCACTGCATTTGGTCTTTTCAACCTGGTCTACTGGGTCTCCTATCTCTATCTCTAGGCGTGGGTGTGTACGCCTGGGTGTGTACCCAGCCTTATCATACAGTTCATTACATTCTACATATTCTCTTTGCCAGCAAGGGACATTTTAAAAGGAGGCGACCCACTGAAATACCCACTGATTTAATACATTTCCTTTAATTTCTTATTTTGAATCCCTTTGAATTTGAGTTAATTTATTTGATAACTTTGACAGACATTGCAAATGTTGTAGCATTACATTGAACTGGTATGAGGAGGTTTGTAAATGTGTTGTGAAAACATTGATTGTGTGGACAATTAAGAAGAATCCCAAGTTTTGTTTTCATGATTCGATGTTGGACTATTTATTTGGAATTTCTTCTTCATGTCTTCTTAATGACATTTTTAATTTACTTGCTGTATTTTGAGACTAATGAATGCAATTTAAATAAATAGCAATTCAGATCACAGCAAACACTTATCAGCAAAATCTAAATAACATTATAGTATGTCCTATCTTTTAATTTTACTTTAAAAGTATGTTAAGTTTCACTTAACATACACACAATCTAAGCACTTTAATAGAGCTATGTTAGACAGTGACGTTAATTTATTTTTTATTTATTTAGCTTTAGTGTTGGCACTATTAAACATGGCATTTTTCATGTGTGGTCAGAGAGAGATGATGCTGTTTATGGACAATGCTTAACTGTACAGACACTGTATATATTTTACTATTACATAGTGGTTTACATTTATTGCATGCACCTTTCAGGCCAAAAATCAAAATCTTTTATGGTCTTCTATTGTTGGCTATGGAAAAATAAAAAAATGAGCACTGTTGATTATCGTTCAAGATTTAATTATACTATTTTCTAGGAAAATTGGTAAAATTAATAAATAAAAATGTGCCCGGTTAATCCTTTTAAAGCAGCACTTGAGAGACTTTTGATATTGTGATTTGGCGCCCCCACAGAGTGTAATTAATTTATACACCACTGTTGTAAATATGGACTGCTGTACAAGTGCATTTGTTATGATTACTTTTGATCAAAACCTAGCGAGTGGACAACTTTGCAACCACATCCAAACATCAAGCAAGTGCAACAACACAAGACATACCAAGCCAGCTAAAATGACTCACTAGCCTTACTTTAGCAACAAGGAAAGCTTTCTGTCCATCAGGAAATTCTGTAGATTACTGAGTTAAGGCAGAGCAGCCAGAGGACATCAAAGGACAAACCAGACAACATTTTCTCTGTCAAATATCATCCAGTTTTACCAATATTAGTGGTAGTGCCGTAAAGCGTTACAGCAATTTCCTGGGAGATGGTACCCGCCCACCAAAGTTACATGCAAGAAAAGGCGTTTGGAGTACAGAGTAGGAATGACAGAGACATCATTCTCCCAATTGCATGTCATAGTAGCACTAAAATGCTGTTTTTATGGTAAAAAGTGGCATAATGTTGCTGTAAGTTGAGGAATCTTCTTTGCATACGGGTGGGAGGATCAGCCCAGAAGTTCAGGCCAGACAACTGGTTTAATAATTTTTCTTTCAGCTATTAGCTTACATTATAGACAACACTGACCTCTCATCCTCTTCTACATGTACTGTTAAAAGCATGCATTAACATAATGACACACTGCTGTTGTATTTTGGTTACGCAAGCTTTTACAAGAGAAACTGTACTAAAACAATTTAGGTGTTCTTATTAAATAAAGTTTTTCCCTTAAGTATAAATGCAACTGCATAACCAGCGGGTGAGTTTCAAACTAATCTACACTTTAATGTGACTGTCAATACAGACAGCTATTGGCAATTTAAACAACCCTGCAGTGGGACAGGGTTCATTTAATGTTTTATCCTTCTAAAATGAGCAATAAAAAAACTAAACTGAAACTAAACAACTGAATTGATATCAAATAAAACTTAAGAGCTTCGTTCAATTAAAAAGAAGCATCTGCTTGTGTCAAGAAGAGATGTTTAAGCCTTATCATCAATTATCTTTCTTTCTGTCTCTTTGAGAAGAAACACAATGAGAATGTACATGTAAATGATTACATAGTAAGGGAGCTGATTCACTGGCTGGGCCTAATTTCATTATTGTTTGACTTTTTCCCATTTAAATTAGCTTTGAATGCCTTGATGTTGTGTGAAGAGAATTGAGAACACTGAGTTGTAAATGCTGGGTATGACAACATGTAACACACGATTTACAATCCCTTACAGAGTACAATTTTGATAGACACCAGTATGCAACAAATGGAGACAGTGCTTCAGTATGATTTGTAAATTCACAATGGGTGTGAATCACTTTGTTTATGTACATAAATTATGAAGAAGAGAAAACACTTGTCATGCCCTTGGGATTTTTGTAAAAGGGTATATATTTTGTAATTTCAGCATTGTTACAGTATATCACCATACAGTATATTAGACTTATTGTATTATGCTGGACTGACCATGTAGAATACTTGGGGGTAATGGGGTATGTATTTATTTAATCATTAATGGTATTTATTTATTTATTTATATATTAAGAGAAAAAATATTTTATGTTCATGTAGCCCCTGAAAAGAAACACAGAATGTTGTCATTTATATCAAAGATACATTTTTGTTTGATGTGTCAATGGAGCTTGAGCTTATTTATCTTGTGTTTTCTATGTTGTGATCGATGTACACTACTCTCACAAAAGCCTGTCAAAGTGTTATATCTGTTGAATTAATAAGTTGCAACATAACCTGTTGTACAACTTCTGAGTAGTAAACTTGAACATTTTCAGGGGGGAAAAAACACAAAAAACAGTTCCCAAGCCACCAGAAGAAGAACATTTGCTTGTCTAAGTAACAATTAATTATTTCCACATTTTCCACCTCCACAAGGGTCTTCATTGGTCTTGTTATTTGCCATATTTAATAAAGCATCAGTGATGATACTAACATATGCATTTACCAGATGATCTCATATTTCCTGAAGTTCTTTCCCTTTTGTATTTATTGGTGTTTCTGTTGTGTTACGAAGCTGCCACTTAGTAGTCTATATCTGTCTTCAGTGTGCACATACTCACGTAATCTTTCACATCTTTAGGAACATAGTGTGTCAGTAGCAATGTAGACTGGTAATCATCAGTGTTCTGTAGTTTAAAGAAGTGTAAAAGAGTGATTACATCTTAAAAAGTGCCAAACTGACACACATGCAATAGAGAATATCAAACAATGATATCATTTGTGAATCCACTTTTACTGCCTTGAAGAAAAAAAACATACAGTATGCTAAAAGTGGGTTTTTACTTGAAGGAAATTATATACAGTGAAGGTTGGACACACTGATATTCCCTCAGACATTGTTATTGTTTTTTTTTTATTGATAGGGTACAGAACCAAAAACATAAGACAGCAAAGGTAAACAGCAAGACATTTCTGATTCAGACTATATCTGACATTATCAATAGGCTGGGGGGGAGCATTTCTCGTGCTTGAACAACGGTGCAAAAAACAAACATACTTTATGGTATATTCTTTTTTCCATGATGGCAAAAGCTTATTTATTATTTGTATATATATATATATTGTCTGTGCACTCTACTGTAAATGAGAGAGGTATAAAGGTGTATGAAAGATACTGTTAATATTCAGTATGTGTGCATGTTGGGTATGTTTTCAGAATTGGGACTAATTCAAGCATTGTTTAATCTGGTCTCAGTCCTTTGGTTGCACAGACATGGACTTTTTAATACACTGTACTTATTTTTGACAGAGTGCTTTTGATTTTTTTGGGACCCACAAATGAGACATTTATGTGAACAGCACATGTAGATATTTTCTATTGTTATGTATTTTGTCAAACTACAGAAAACAAAAAAACTGGAATTACAAAGCTCAAAGGTTTCCAAGAACAAAATCAATCTCATATGGTCCTCATACATACATTACGTTAGTTGTTTGCCATCTATGTACAGTATATTTGAGTATTGTATAAAAGGGGCACTGATAAATTCTGTTCGGGTCTGCATAATATACTATACATGTACTGGAAAAAATCCTTTTCATAAGGGAATTGCACATAGCTGTGGAATTTTACAATAAAATGGTTGCATTTATCAGTGTGCACAGGTTCATCATTATTATGTATTTTTAATTTTGTTAAACGAGACAAGACTAAATATGTTTGTCAACGACCTTTTTTTCCATGACAAAGACAAAACAATGGCAAAACTGCACCAGACTAAATTAACGTGCATTATTGCTGACAAAAAAAGACAAGACTACAATGTTTTGCATAAAATAAAAACTAAGATAAAATCTTTTATTCATTTTTGTCAATTGTCAATCAATTGTCTCTACTTTTTACAGGAGTAGAATCAAGACTAGAGACTCTGCAGGAGCCCTGGCGCTTATCTAACATTTGTCTGTGTACGATTATATTTGCATGAAGGAAGATGATCGATATAAAAACGCGTTTAAAAAAGTTGTATTTAACAAAAATCATTCAACAAGTGTATTTTGTCAAGTAATTATGACATTTAACCAATATTTGAAATGTGTTACGCACTATTTGACAGAAATGGTTATCAGAAATAATTTATTTAAAAAAGGCTAAAATGTTGACTAAAACTTGACTTAGATACCTGAGTTTGATTTTCACTAATAGTGGACTAAAATGACGAGACATTTAGTCGACTAAAACTTGACTAACAAAAAAACGTGTGAATGACTAGATATGACTAAAACAAACAAGAACATATGGCACAAGACTAAGACTAAATTAAAAATAGGTGACAAAATTACACAATGCAGTAGTAGTAGTAGTAGTAGTAGTTGTTGCTGTGGTTGTAATATACCATTGGTACTCTATATTGTTACAGATATGTGACATCATGCACAGACCAAAAACAGTATAGGAGTACAGGAGTATTATCAGAATCTCCATTGATTTATTACCGTATATGACATTATAAAATTGCTAATGCATTAATATGTAGGCAGCATTCTACTGTTAATTTGATCCAGTCAGGTAAAACCAAATATGCAGTAATGAGAAGTCCTGGCATAGATACTAAGATTAACCAAAATAGCAAAATAGAGTTTACCCAAATATACTACATGGCCCATTGCAGACTTCATATTTGATCGTATTTGAAGGGAAAGAGTGTTTGATCACGCTGTAATTAAAGGAGACTTTGCTAAACACATTTATTAAATGTTATTGTCATTTAAAAAACGGCTGAGTCTAATCTGTCACTCTAATTCTATGTTACTGAATAATTAGGATTGATGGAAATCATTCTTATTTTCTCCTTGTGGACACAAAACCCATTTAACAGTCCCGCCCTTCTCTGTGTCATTTGGCCATATTTACACTTCAGCATCTGCCACTTATCTTGATGAGCTGTCAACATTGAAACTGAATGTTTTCTGAGGCTGAGGTTACCAGCATCCATACAGCCACCGTTGGTTTTGAGGATGCCGATGGTGGATGCTACATATGTGTTGGAATGACAATGTGTATTGAACCTACAACGTAATAATAGATATGTTTATATTTTTGTTTCCAACTTTTGAAGCATCTTTGCAAACCATGTGTTACTTAGTAATTTGATATACACATAGAAACAAATGTCATTTTAGTACTAACCTGTTTTTAGGACATTAGTTTAGGCATTACTTAACTCTACCAGAAGCATGTTTTCATTTAATCGGACAGTTTCTCTGTATGAATAGCACAGCCTGTTCTAGTCCTGTCCTGTGACTCTATTCCTTCCAGGAAAGTGCACTTCAAACAGAGCAGCAGTTGGCTGATGGACCCCTGTGCTGGCACCTCTCCCACCACTGGGCAATGTGGCAGCTGCAAAGGACAGCCAGTGAATCCCTCTGATTATTACACAACCGTCTGCAATGTACCACAGCGGTGCCGCCACAGCTAGACCTTTCATCAGCTGAGGTACAGGCTCTTCGGCGAGTACAGAGCTGGGAGTGCAGAGTTCTGCATGAATAATGCAGTCTGCACATGGCTCACTTTTCAGGACTTCACCTTTATGCTTTCATCACTGTGTGCAACAAGATAGGATAGATTCTTCTAACAAGTACGCCTGACATAGCTTATTCTTGTGTGACATAGTCCATCATAAAGAAACAATGTATAACATAAATTAATTGCAAAACATATATTAAATAAATAACAAATGAATAACTAGCAAACATTGATATTTTATCAATTCCAACTTCAATTTCCAACTTACGGAGGTACATAGCTTGAACCCAGCAACACTATGATCCTGCCAATTACTGTAGGTACTCAATTGCCGTTTCCGACAGTACATGTATTTAAAGAAGCATTCTCTCACACAGCATTTCAAACATATTATAGCAAATCAAGTAATAAACTATATGATACATGAGAAGTATCAAAGTCATGAGACTGTGGATACCACTGTTACATAAAATAAACCAAGGACTTCATAAGGGATGACATTTAGTGAGTTTTGAACTGCTTCATCAATTATTCAAATTCTAAAATGTCAGCCATAAAATAATTTGACCTTTCACATTAATTTAGACTATGCCACCGTGTTAGCACTGAGGGCTGATGGAAGTATTCATCAATGTCTATGTATGCAATTTCAGGTGATGTTTCCGCCTGTGTGTTTGCGTCATGTATTTAACTGTGCGTGCATGTTTTTCTGCACCCCTCATTAACAGCTCAAATGTAATATGCTTGGGCTCAGTAACAGTGTAAGTGGGGTAATGGAGGGATGGTTGCATAACTTCTTCCTTTAGGCAAGACGGCGTATAAACAGGGATTAATTACCAGGGTTTATTGTCAAGATATTCCAATCCGCAATCATTACAAGCAGATCCTAAAGCAGATGAATATGATCCTAAATGCACCAATACAACTGCACACACACACACATACACTATATTTGAGACTAATGATAGAAATAAAGCAATTTTATTTATTTACTTCAAAAGTCTTGTATGTAAAATTTTCTCCTTGAATACATGTAATTTAATGTAGATTAACTATGTCATTGCCAAGTTCCACATCATAATGTTGGTGGTTAATATCTCCAACTTCAAAAGACCACAGAGGACAAACTAGTGAATTGAAGTTGAGGAAAAGACAAATAACTTTGGTAATTAACAGAGACTGAAATGCCTGTAGAGACAACTGACATTCATGCTTTCTAAATTCCCACTCAGCTTTACTTCTTACAACTGCCAGCAGTCTCCACCATAACAGTACATTTTCCAATGGGATTTCTAACAGTTTTCTGCAGTAATGGAAGAGGTATTTACTTACTTGTGGGAATATTCTAAGATGAACTATATTTACTATAAATTACATTGCAATGTATGCAAGTACTTTGGTTTATAAATATATGGTTCAGGTTAAGTGAAAGCCTCAATCCATACCTTTCTGACCATTTCAATAAAACCGAAGGTGGTAAAGCTATGTTTTTGCAAAAATGTATTATTATTAATATTATAATGTCATCTAGTTGTTCTATGTTCAAAGATAATCCCTGTTGTGTTTCAAGGTTGGAAAAGCCCTTTATTTTTAGGTGCTAATTGAGCATCTGGTGACTTAGAGTAGAGTAAACAAAATAAGCCATACCGGAAGCACTTGTACCCTTAAATACCACTGCAATTATCGAAAGTGTACAGCAGCTGATGTTTGTGACAAATGTTCATTTCAAATGTAAATGCATTTCAGAGTAAGAATTACCAAAGGCACTCAACATTTTTCCGCCCATTTGTTAAAAACAAATGTGACCGACTTAAAAAGTCTTACACGCTCTTCTTTTGAAAGTGAAAGCTTAGATCTTGCACAGTTTGACATCCTTGAACAATGTATTTTTGTAGACAAGGTACATTTACCAGGAAGTGAAAGCACCATAAAGCACAGGCTTTATGGGCAAATTAAATTTAATGACCCTTGATGCTTAGAGCTGCACACTCTAGGCTTCCCGTAGTCCTTCGGTAAAGTTAACCCTTGATTTTAATTTGACCCTCCTGGAGCTTTGGAAATGTTGTAGATGTGATTTCCAGATTTAAGGTAATTTGATCAAGGGGAAAAAGATACTATATAAAGTGCCATTGTGAAGTCCAGGAATAAACTGTAAAATATCAGATGCGTGTGCAGAATGGACATTAAATCTTAAAGATGACTTTTCTTATCCTGTGTTGTTTACTTTTACACTGATGTTGGTGTATATTTTAAGAGGGAAAAAAAAACAAGTACATTTGACTCAACTCAAATCCATACATTTTTGTACTACATCCATTAAATGTTACGAGTCATGTGTTCTCTCAGGTCCAGAAATGGCATCAGCAAGTGTCTAATTTCTAAGCAGAACATTTTCACTTTAGGCACTAGCTAAAAACACCCAACAGCTGGTCACCTACAGCCCAGAGGATAAATCTTGGGCAAAACATGCCTAGCACTTGGTCTAATGTAAGTGGTTCATTCTTAACAAATTTGACAGGCTCAGCAATAATGACATTGCCTTACAGCAAACATTTTTGAAACTTTTTTTGAAAATCTGGATCTGTTGTCGAGCTGAACTTGGCACCCGACAGGCAAAAACAGAGGCGAGAACAAGGACTGTACTTCATCCTGAGCAGAAATCTACCCAAATCCCACACCATCTAAAGTTATCGCTCTTCCCATCCCTCCAAAGCGCAACGTTCAGCATCAGACTTTTGCCAGCAAGACTTTACCACTTTCAAAACAGCCTTGGAAGTTGGAATGTGAAAAATGTACAGTATAGAGAAACCACTTTGCATTAGATATTTTCTTTAGCACACAGTATGGCCCATTAGTGCCAATCTCCAAATTGTAAAAGCCTTCTCTACAGCAGATATATATCTGTGTATGTATCGTCTCTCTATCCATTTTTACTCAACCTTTTTTGCTGTAACCTGAAGCTATTTGCTGATGCAGTTATACTTTACCCTCAGGGATCATTACACATTTGTCACATCTGAAGTATGAGGTGGCGGGGAAGTTGTTAAGTTGTTACTTGGGCTGAAGTCTTCACCATCTCACATATACTGTAGATTACCAATTAAGGTTGTGTACGGTCTCCTCTCTGTCCTGAGGTGTTGTCCCGACACAGGGAAACACAAAGGACAAGGAGGCAGGGGAACTTTTTATTCAGATTATAGCATATAGATGAATGGTTGGCTGGCTCTGATCAACTTCAAATGGGATTTCTTTGTATTCATGCATGTTTATTTATATCACAGTGATAGCAGCAGTTCAGTGGCAGATGCAGGTTGGTTTAGATTTCTTGCATACAGTCAATTCATGTCCAAACCCTAACTGCAAAACAGAAGGCAAATATATTTTTGATGTCAAGTGACTAAGGCTGCAAAATTTTAGGATAACATCTGATTGTAATATTAGATTGCAATTTAAATTTTGATTAAGATTAACTAAGTTAATAGATAAAAAACGCAATTGCTTCTTGTTGTTGCTCTCCTTAGTAACCTTAAATTATTTCCAATAGAATAAATTACCAATTTAGCTCACGTTTACTAAGATATTACATTACCTAATGATTTTCAAATATAATCTTGATATTCAAAAGTGGTGTTATATGTATTACTAGCAGCTGTTCTGTAGGAGCTGTTAGCTTAGCAGACTGACGGGACAGGACAGCTTTTAAGGTATTGGGCATAAAACGTGATTAAAAGCTTAACAGTCAAATATTCAGACTCATATTCACTATCCATCAGCTGTCATTCATTTGAAGTATTATACAAAGCAAACAATCAAAATGATACAGAGCGATGATTCCACGAAACCCCCTTTGACTGAATAGTAAAGACACCAGGAAGAATTACATTTTATAATCATGGACATTTATAATGTATTGTCTGACTATGTTTTCCAGCGACTGTTGTCAGCATACACAGCTGAATTGACAATTGCCTAGCAAATCTTTCACTTTTTTCAGTTGCTTAAGACATAATTGCCTGAGTAACAGTGTGAATTATGACTTGAAAAGTGCAATTTCCGTTAGCATTTGAGCTAGCATTTAATTTGGCACAAGAGGGTTCTGTGTTGAGTACAGTACAAGACTTATGTCTAAATATTGTGATATCAGCAAAGTGAATTGTATACACATCAGATCCAATCAGGACAACTTACAGGATTTATTAGAAAATACACTGAAAAAGCGTTAGACATTAAATAGGTTATACAGTGGCATTATGACCTACAACAGTCCTGTCAGAAGTCTTTACTCATTTCAAAAGATGAATATCCTTGTAATGGGAAAATAAAAGTCATTCAAGTTATTTTGTTGTGAATAATCCCACTTTCCTAAGAGACTTCAGAGCCATGCATGGACCCTGTGCTCTCTGGTTCTTTTTAGCAAGCTGGCCCTGCAGGGGGAAAAAGCTGCAGGTGTAAAGATGTTAAAAAAAAAAAACACAGTAACACAGTAACTGACTTCTTCACTGTGACTAAATCTGTGAAATTAAAACACTTTGTAGCCTTGGGTTATTCTGCAGATTAGAGTACAGTCTGGCTGATGTTGATTAAAACAAGCCAATGAAAGTTGAGAGACATTCATTATTTTGCATCCCCTATATATATATAAATATATATAAAGTTGTATGGCTATGATAAAAGATGTAAGAGTTGCCGCTGTGATTTCAAATTATCTACGCTTTACTTGCAGAGCAGACACATGGGGGGAGCCACCTGTTCTAATGTTTCATGTCAACCTACTGTAGACTCTCTGGTCTTGCAGGTCACCTTAAATTTGTTTTTCCTGTGTCGCTCCATCATGTTTTTCTGTCGTAACTATTTTTGTCTTATTAATATTTATGAGTAATAAAATAAGACTGAGTAAAACATAAGGCCCAGGCCCATCGCACCAATGTTTGCTCAGCATTGAGAGACAATCAGACAATCAAAGCTGGATGAGTAGAGACAATACTATTACCAGACCCGTTTCACAGTTTGGTTTTGAGATGAACTGTGGCAATGAGCTTTGACAATATTGCTGGAGCTTGCAAACAGGAGTGACATGATGTCACACGCTCACACACACGCACCCACGGACGCACGCACGCACACCCTATATCATTCAGTCCCCAGGAGCAGTTATCTCTCTCTGTCCTGCAGCCATGTCACCGCAGCTGTCAGAGACTTCCCTGACCCTAACCATAAATTATTTACCATGCACCAATAAACAATGACATAACCAACTTTTCCTCGCAAAGAGATTGTGTTGAAAAATTGTTTGCAATTGTACATTTGGTTAGTGTTATGAAACCGTCAAATATTGACGTTCCTGTCGGGTGATAGATTGGTTCTTATTCTTTGTTGTAAAACTATCACATGTGATTTGTGAAATCCACAACCAACATGTTTAAGGTGTCCTGCTGCAACTTTAAAATAAGATTAAATTCCTTCACATTTCATCAGATGAGTTTTCAGCCAATCTTGACATTTATTTATTTTTATTTTGAAGTTGCTACAATCCAGTCGCAAACAAATGGGCCCTAATTCCGACTGAGTTAGATTAATTCTGCACATACTCATACAATCTGCAAATGCAGTGACAAAATATACGGAGACCTTCCAAAAAGCACAAATGCTAAATAAGCCCTCGAGCTTATGTGAATATAAACACCGACATGTTGTAAATGAAACGTGATGTGACGGGAGAGGTAGGAAAGATATGTTTATATACCACTGCATACACATCAACAAACACCCACCCACAACCACAAACACACACACAAAGCTTGTTTTACAGTACCTTCAGCAGCTGTCTTTTCTAATCTATCAACTGAGTAGATGTCAGGTCTACGCTTGGTTGAGGCGGTGGTCACACAAAGGGCTGTCAAGTTTTGGTGTCTACATTTTCACGTCATCAGGAATCTGTCAAATGGGGAAAAACTATGTTATGGAACTAAAGTTACAAAAATACACAGTTTTACCTCTCAAAATATGAATCAATGAGGACTGCCTCGGCTGTAGGCTAGTCTTGGTTCCAACTAATAGGAAGTCAGTGCAGTTAGAGCAACAACCGAACATAGCCTGAAAACACTGTCAGTGTATGCAGAGGTTAAGACAGATAAATCAGTTGCCTACATGGGCAGCCATCCAGTGTGATATGGAGGACGATTTGAATGTGCTCTTTCCTGTATATGATATAGATACATACACTGAAGATTTATATGAATGATTTTTTAAAAACATTACATTCAATTGTGACCCTGACACATTCAAGTTGCTATACATTTTAATTGTTAAACAAAACTTACCCTTCAGTGAGACAAATTATTTTGTCGGTGTGCAGTGTGTATCTGCATATTTGTTGGTGTGTATGCAAATCCATGGCTGTTCTTCTAAATTTGCATGCATTAGACGGCTGGTGGAGCACACTTTTTGACCACACTGCCCTTGACACTACATCTCTTTATGTGACCGCCCCTGACCGGGCTCCCTGAGGCTGTGTCTCTCCAACGTCAGACCTGTCTAGTCGAGAAAACTTGATTTCTCTTCTCCCCACAGGGCTGAAGGCCCACGGTTGCGTGCCTTAGATATCTCCTCCACTGGCTGTCCACTCCCCCCAGGTTCCAGTGACTCACCGAAGCAAACAGCTGAGTCATTCCCAAAAGGGAAGCAGAGACAAGGCTCAGGAAAAAAACCTACTTAAACATTTTTAAATATATTTAGATAGATTTTGAATGTATGGTTTGCACAGAAATGTATAGATATAGATGACAATCAGTTCAAATTCTTGAGAAGTTGAAATATTATATTTGGTGTCAGCAGGACACTGGGAAAATGTTTCACCAGACACAAAAAATACTTCCATAGGTATGGTCCAGTGGGGTAAGCCAGTTCCGTCCCCAGAACTTTCACTAGGGCCTCCTGGAAATTCCTAAGGTGAGATGAAGAATCCCTCCAGCTTGTTGCATGTCTGCACTCAGGGTTTGGTCCCAGTTGGATCTTCCAAGACTACATCCACAGGGACCCATCCAGAAGGCATCCTGATCAGATGTCTGAACCACCTCAGCCTTCTCCTTTTAAACCAATGGAGCAGCAGTTACAGATGGCCAAGTCTCTTACCCTATGGAGGAAACTAATTTAATTCCTGTTGCAGTGATCTCAGTCTTTTGCTGGTACCAGGTGTTATGCCCTGCTCGCAGACTACAACAAAGTTGGGAGATGCCCGCCACACTTAGTGTTAACTAACTGAAATGTATTAAAGTAAAATGCAAACATAAGGACAATGGTGTGTTAATGTCCGGGTCAGTGGTGTATGAATGCAGTGAACAATGTGATGTGCATGTTGTTGATGTTAATTCTACAGAAGACTTTAGACTCTGTTGCTCTATTGAGCCATCTGTTCCTTAACTCTGAGTAGTGACGACTTTATGAGCTCCGTTAATGATAAAATTATAACAATTGTAGATAAAATTCATCACCTTTTGCCCTTGATCTTTACCTTTCACGGTTTCACCTGTTCAGTAACACTTGAAAATATATGTTTTTCTCGCCTAAAATTTTACCCTTAAAAAAGTGCGGCTGTTTCCACATGCTTTGGCCCTCTGGGATGACCCTGAGTTCATTGGGAAGTTAACACTCCCAACTTGTTGTTTCTA
>NC_048419.1:17944847-18072200 GCF_013103735.1 Etheostoma cragini | reverse complement strand
GCCTTCAGACAGCTGTAAAAGATCACAGGTATAGTTTTTGTTGGCCATGTTTGGTATCAATCAACTCGTCTTCTTATTTAGTTTTATGACCTTATCTTCTAATTTGTGGGCTCCACTGTCAATCTTTCCCACGTGGGCCCAATGGGGAGTGTGAGAATTCATTTGCTTAGCTTGGGGTTATCTTGAGATAGACTGATCCTATTGGCTGGGAACAACGTTCATTGCAAACCGAAAGAAGAAGTCAGCACTTCCAAAAAACGGCGAGTTTACGTCCCGTGCACGGGAACCGTCCGCCCAAGAAGTTAAATGCAGTAGCACTAGAAAGAATGACAAGACCTGACATATACTTAGACTGATTCCATGCTATTGACCTTAAACAATTAATGTCTAAGGTCTCCTCAGCTAAGCCATCTACCTGTCTCTTTGACCCCAACCCAACAAGGCTACTTAAAGAAGCGCTACTTGTGGTTAACACTCTTTTTCTAGATATGATATACCCTGAGGTCTTAGTAAACTATAGACCTGCAGTATATCTAATCTTCCCTTTCTCTCCAAGATCCTTAAGAAGGTAGTCGCTAATCAGTTATGTGATTTTCTACACAGCAAAGCAATAACATAGCATATCAAAGTTTATTATTTAGAAAAAGTTTTATTTGCTATTTATCAATCAATTTTAATTTGTTAATGTAACAATAAATCCTCCAAGTACGCTAAAGTTAGCCATGGTATTCCACAAAGCTCAGTGGTTGGACCAATTCTATTCTCATTACATACTGTATGCTTCCTATGGGCAATATAATTGGGAAACACTCAATTAACTTTAATTGTTATGCGGATGACACCCAATTACTGTATATCTATCAATCAAGTCAGACGAAACCAGTCAGTTAGCTAAACTTCAAACATGCATAAATTAAATGATGATTAAGGATGACCTACAATTTTCTGATGTTAAACTCAGACAAAACTAAAGTTATTGTGCTTGGCCATAAACCTCCAAACTTATTATATAAAGAATCAGCCACTCTGGATGGCAGGATTTATCCTTTAATGGCCATCTGAAGCAAACCTCAAGAACAGCCTTTTTTCATCTTCGTAACGTTGCCAAATTAGGAACATCCTGTCAAAACAATGCTGAAAAACTAGACCATGCATTTGTTACTTCCAGGCTGGACTACTGTAATTCTTTATTATCAGGATGCTCAAATAAGTCTCTTAAGACTCTCCAACTGATCCTGAATGCTGCAGCAGGTGTTCTGACAAGAACTAAGATATCCTATTTCTCCTGCATTAGCTTCTCTGCATTGGCTTCCTGTAAAATCCAGGATTGAATTTAAAATCCTTCTCCTGACCTACAAAACTATAAATGGTCAAGCACCATCTTATCTTGAAGAGCTCTTAGTGTATTATTGTCGCACTAGAGCACTTCACTCCCAGAATTCAGAGTTACTTGTGGTTCCTAAAAGCTCTAAAAATAGAATGGGAGCCAGAGCCTTCAGCTATCAGGCTCCTCTCCTCTGGAATCAGCTTCTGGTCTGGGTTAGGGGCACACCGTCACCACATTGAAGAGTAAACTTAAAACTCTCCTCTTTGATAATGCTTATAGTGAGGGAGTGATGAGTCGCAGCGTCTGCCAAGGCCGGCGAGGGAGGATGTATAGCTACAGACACGGCACCCCTTCTCTTCTCTGCTTCTCTTCATAGTCGTCAGATTAACTTACCATTTAATCAATAATATAATACAACTAGAGGGAGGCAGGGCAGTACAGCCCAACCACGCTCCGCTCTTTACCCTGTCTCTCTTAGTTACTCTGTAATAGTTTTAGACTGCCAGGGGATTTCCTTTGACACACTGAGCTTCTCTCTCCTTTATCTTTCCATTTGTGTGCATCCATGTCCCTGATGGTGTAGGGTATGATGTGGGAAAATTTTAATTCCAAAGGTCAAGGGAACTTTATCAGGATGCATAGTATGAAATAACTGGCTTTAAAAATAAAAATGTGCCTGCCTCTATGGAAATTTAACATTGGGATGTGTATACTACCCCTGTATTTTAAGTAAGTACATTATTCATTCACAAAGAAAATTGGTGTCCTTAAAAGGTTGTATTTTCCAATTTTTTTTAATTTAAGGCATTAAGATAAATTTCCAAAAGATGTTTTTTTATTCCTCTTTTTAATTAACTTTAGCATGGGTGTGTAAACTCATTTCAGCCATTGTGTGGGTGTTTATATATTGAACATTTTGATTGTTTTTTACGATTTACGATTAACCCCAAGGGGGTAACCAACACAACAAATGTGCGAGTGAGAGAGAGTGCAGCTCCTAACCCTTTCATGAGGGAAATGATTGGACAACTATGCACACTGCCGTCAATTCTGCACATGTTGATATATATTCAATTCATACAGTACATTAGCTTAGACAAACTTGCACACACTAACACATGACAATTTCCTAATGAGCATTACATAGTTAGTGATCAACCCTTGGCTTTTCTGTTCTGTTACGGACATCATCTATGCCTGCAGAGTCAGTGCAGTGCAGTACAGTATACCATGGATCAATTACATGCATACAGTATGGTTTGCGAAGCACTGATGCGTAACAATAAGTATCATTAATGTGATGTTTAAATGTATACTGGCATCGTCCTGGATTTTTCTGTTCTGCGATCCAGCCTGGCTGAGAGAGAGATGCAGGGAAAGGCATCTGGAACATTAGCTGCTTATATAACAGTGTGATAGTCTATTCCCTATCAAGCCTGCTTTGTTGTATAAGTGTGAGTATTTGTTATGTATACGTGCTTGTATTTGATTCTGAAGTATGCCACATGGGGACTTTTGTTGTTTTAATAAACCAGATGATTATAACTTGCCTAACCTAAGAAAATTAAGAGTCTCCACAGTTTAGATGTCATTAAATTCCGCACTGAATTTTTTTTTCTTTTGTGTGTTTATGGGTGGAACAGTGGCACAGTGGCAGCCTTGCCACCTCACAGCTAGTAGGTTTGCATCCCAGGATATGCTCCCAACGACACCACCAAAATTAACGAGTAACTTGAGATGCTCCCCTCATTCCAGTAGCATTATCTTGACGCCACTGTCACAGTCATAAGTGAAAAATGTTGTCTGTCTGATATAAACATTTATAAATGTAAATGCCAAAGTGGATGTTGGAATAAGCAAAGCTATTGGATTGAAATGACTGCAAAACGTCTGTCTTAATTCAGAGGATAAATCACAGGCATTGACAAAAGGTCAGGGGTTTAAGGTGCTTTTTATTTAATTATTTATCCTCAACCTAAAAATAAAATCCACAGTGCTTTGATATTGGATGGCCTTTAGGAGTATGCTCAGGAATGCAGCATTGATTGATGAGATTTCTCCAGATGCAGTTTAATCAGATTTGCTTCCTTTCTTGATTTCTTTCTTTCACTGTATGGCCAACATAGTGGCCATAATAGTGTCAAAACGCATTACGTTCTCTTGAATGTTTAGAAGATCCAAGTGGGAAAAAATATAGAAATGGAAAATTTTGACTGATAAAAACTGCAATTTATAGGTAGACATGAGCTTTGCACCTGGTCAACCTTTTAAAATATGCCTGGAGATTGCCTGCCAGACGGAAATGCCAACTGTTATACTGAGGCTATTTAAACAAAACAAACATTACACAACTCTAAAAACAATCAGTTGACTCAAGCATGACTTTTAATTGAATAGCATCAGTGCTCTACAATTTGCCAAAAAGCTGTTTGTTTCTGATGTAAAATAGAGTGCAGAGAAGTGTGCAAAAAGGGTTTTGGTTTTGTACATTAAACTTTTTCAAACGGCTGCTCCCCCTCGCCCTGCATTATTATTAACGCAGTATGAGGTTGGATTAGATTAGACTGATAGTCCAACCCACTGAGATAGACAATACAGTCAGATAAAAATTAAATGAAACAAAACAACAAACGTTTAACCTATCTCTATTAAGCACATTCTCCTCCTCCAATCAACAAGAATAACAAAAACAAATTGTGAGTGATGAAAAAAATATGCCTGAAGGCAACATAAAAATAAAAAAAATAGAAGAAAAGACAACTAAACTGAAAAAAGTTTGATGAAAACTGAATGAGCCAGCTGTTAAAGCGTGTTTTGTCATGCACATCCGACAAGTATTAAACTTCAGCTCATATTTGCATTGCTTAAATCTACTGAAATGAATCTAACAGGCAACATTATATAAGAGACAATAACACAATTCTGCTGAAAGTCATAGAGAGTTGACTGAGCATGCTTGCTCTTCCGCCAACTCTGTTTACATTCATCTAAGTCCACATCCACACCTGGAAGCTGCTAGTAAAGCCAGAGAGTTCTATTGTTGATGAACAGCTCAGCTGGAGCAGTTAGGAATTTTGTGCTTTACTCAAGGGCAAACAATAGAGGGGAGAGTTTCATTTAAGCAAACCATATTTTAACAGGCAATCCATCATTTTGCAGTGGCAAATATAACATTCACAAACTCAATTCTCTTACTCAATATAAAACCTTGACTTCACAAAACAACTTGTAATCAGCTAGATACTCCAAGCTAATAACCAAATGTTAAACTGTCGAGCAGCAGCAATTGAGAGTGATAACAAAGGAAGTAACTTCCCATATGTTAGAAGAAACTGTTAATGTATATTTTTTTGCTTTTCCGTTCTTTTCCATGTGGGAAGGCTTAGGATTGAAGGTTTGCTTTGTGTTTATAGTAATTCCTTCCTTCCTGGTAGCTGTGAAGTAAAACCACCAAGTGTTTGCTGTTGCACCTCTGCAGTGTCTGGTTAAATCCCTTGCTCAAAAGGCATAACCATTTAAAGAAAAAATCCACGTATATAATTTGCTGGACACTGGAGGAGGTACAGCCTCAGAATATATGTCCCTTTCAAACTGACTGGCTGACACACGCAATTGAAAAGTGCATGCTTAACAGTTTGCAGGTACTTTTTTCCAACTTAAAGTAGCAATTGTCACTAGATTTACTAAATTGACGACGCTTTTAAAAACTTAATCTGATGAAAAAAGAAGGAAACCTACAGTAGCAACAAATCAGGCAACTTTTTTGGCTGATCATTAGCGCCCCATTAAACTCAGTGAATCTGTAGTCCAACTTCTCACTGTGGCTGGGGTTCAGCTGTGTTCAGAAAGAGATTAATTAAATTGATTGCACAGCAGCCAGACTAAAACAGAGAACATATAGAGTATTGACAGCAGGTGAAAACAGCACTATGCTATAAACACTACTACACTAAGTAATGACTTGATCATTTGACTGTCAGCTTGTAAGTGAACATCACACACATTATACCTGATGCCAAACTGCCCCGTTTCAGACATAAGTAATGCATCACTGTGGAATCAAGAATTTGTAATATTGCATTGGTTCTTTATCATGTCTACTGCAAGCTCACTGCCTTCCCCAGAGCAATGGGAATTATGCAAAACACATTGAAATGTTACACTACTCTCTCTTTTATCTCCCTGCCTTTCCTTTTCCCCCCATAAGACTTTGTGGTAATGGTGTGCTCTGGACCCTTAGGTGCAGGCTGACAGACACCACATTTTAATCTTCCCTGCATTGTATTCTCTTTTGTCAAATACCTAAACTCTCTTGGGGAGTCTTAAGATAGATATACTTTCCTTGTGATTTTTTTTAACATGTTTTACTCAAGTTGGCCTGATTCCCTTTGCAAAGCTACCCTTTGGCCTGCCAAAACAGCTTCTGTCCAGAAAATACTACAAACTGCCTCTATTTTACCAATGACTTTTGGGACATTGTTTACCATTTACATACTTTGAGATTAATAGTTTTTGTTTACACATAAACTAAAACTAAAACTATAAAACTGGGCCATTACACAATAACCATTTCCTTTGCACTAAATATGGAATACATCAGCATGGGAGAAGCAACATCCTTAACCTCCTGTTTTCAGACCTTTATGAGTTTTACCACCTTCTAAATGAAATGGTCCTTGCAATTGTACAGCTTCAGCTAGAAAACTGTAATGTATGGTAATAGAATAGAAAAGGCAGCACAACATTTTAGTCACTTGAAATAAAGTGAAAACTATTATCTGGTTTTGTGTCACCACCTTGTTAGCCAAGGTGAAAATCAGAAACAACATTTCAAAGACACTCTGCATTAAAGAGTCTGCCTGTGTATTACATTGCTGTTTGTTGTCCAGATGGATGTCAAATCTCCACTTTACTTCTCTCTATTTGCCTGATTTATCTCTGATGTTGAGGAGTATGAGAGTGAAGTGGGAAGATGATTGGCTGGACTTTCGTTTCTCACAGAAAAATAAGCTGACTCTACCGATGGAGGGAGTGTGATATATATATATATATATATATTTTTTTTTTTTTAAAGCCAGTGATTAAGCACTGTTGCATCTGTTTATCCTCACAACACCCCTCTCTGTGTTTTTTCTGTTATTCTACAAATGCTTCCACATATGCCAATACTAACACTACAATTAAAAAGGAGACTGCTATAAGGTGTTTTCCTCCTAATTAAGAAAAATATTCACCACTGGTGGCTCCATTAGTTTGTTTACACCAATACATTGTCTCTACCTACACTAAATAGCAATAAGGCTACCTGTGATTGATTAGAGAGTGCTTTGTTGCTGCAGTGAATCATATAAGTAGGTATTTAGCTTCCTGCCAGCTTAGTCAATGAGTCTGAAATATAAACTCTCAAATATAAACGAGTACTTGCTCACCAATATTTAAAAAACAATTGAAAATCCAAACACATTTCTTATACTAAAATGAAGATCATTAGTCACAACTATTTTATCCATGGCTGTCTCTATTATTGTAATACTGTGTATGATTTAAAAAACCTACAAACAAGACTGAAAGATGGCTAAACGTGGCATCCTACATGGCTACTAACCTCTTAAACCTGATTCACTTCCTTGTCACAGGCTGTTTTTCTTGTTAGGTTCAATTTCATCCCACTCTCTGGGGTTTCCTACAAAATGAAAGTAATCACAAACAGTAACAGTATCCCCTGCCCCCCATATACCCTTTCACTGAATCCCCCAGAAAGCCACCAACCTTATGTTATCATGGTTTCGTGAATTTGCTAGCAGCAAAGGTTGGGATGTAAAGGGGCATTTTCCACCAGCATTCACAGCTGCCCCTCTGGAAACAGCATTCAGCATATCCAGAAGGCAGGCAATGGCTCGTATCTGAATACCAATTCACCTCTTAGATCGCTGCTGGTACATTGGGTCCTAAGCCACCTTTGCTACAGCTGCTAGTAGGCAGCTGAGTGAATCATATCACTGCCTGTGTTATTGCTCAAGACAAAAGCATTTGGAAGAGACATGATAATTAGCCTTAGTCAACAGTTGTCTTGAAGTTGTCCTTACATTTTTCTCTTCCCACGTGTGAGAAATCTGCATAATATATGGCCTTTTAACCTTGTTTACCCCACATCAGTTATATGGGGGTCATTAAAAGGCAAAGCATTGCCCAGAACAAAAAAACTAAAACATCCATGCATCACATTACTGAACAGAGATAATAACATAGAAGCTAGAAGTACAATTTTCCGACTTCTGAAAAAAACAACACGTTTACAAGAAGGAAGTGAGCAGACTATTTCTTGAGGAAGCTGAGATCCTTCAACGTGTGCAGCAGAATGTTGGAGATGTTCTACCAGTCTGTTGTGGCCAGCGCTTTGTTCTCTTCCTCCGATGCTGCTTCCCCACCAGGATCGGAGCCAGCGGCACAAACAGACTGAACAAACTGATCAGGAAGGCTGGCTCTGTGATCGGCTGCAAACAGGACACGTTTGAAGCTGTGGTGGAGAGGAGGTCACTGAACAAACTGTTATCTATCATGGATAACCCTGACAAGCCTCTCCACCCCACATTGGTCCAACAGAGAAGCAACTTCTCTAAAAGGCTCCAACAGCTTTGATGCCGCACTGCTACCACAGGCAATACAACTCTTTAACACGTCATCACTGGGGGCTAGATAAGACCCTGAGACTCCACAATACTGCACTAAGGGCAACCTGCACAATTGGCTTACTTACATTTTAGCACACTATTTAAGCAGTTGCACCTTTTTTCCCATCCTGTATATATTCAAATATTTGTTCCTATATTTTTATTCATACTGTTATTATTATTTCATGTATATTGTATGTATGTATATTTTATCCTAGTATTTCATTTATATTCTGTGCTGTGTGACTGATGTATGTTTGCTGCTGTAACACCATAATTTCCTTATTTTTTTGGGATCAATATCTATCTATCTATCTATCTATCTATCTATCTATCTGACCTGTTTTACACTGAAAATAAATGCTGTGTACCATACTGACTCACAATGCCACACATTGTACCCTATTAGCTCTCTCACATAAACTTTACATAAACATAAAAACTTCTTGACACACGCTTGTAATATTTCAACTATAGTGGACAAATGTTAGAGATGGTCTGAAAGATGTGCTTAATAACGGCCGTAATTAACTAGTTTTGCGTCATGCTGTCAGAGGTCTACCTTGCTTCATTTAGCAAGGGAAATATTTACGTGAACTTTGACTGTTGTGCCATTAGACCTTAGGTTATACAGAATGAGATATATTAAAGTGGAAAGACCAGACATTAGAGAAGAGAGAGCCTCTAAACGCTAACATACAGACAAACACCGATTCAAACACCACCTGTCTTGGCCTAAAGCAAGAGCCAAGTAGCACAGGGGAACTGCCTGTTCAGAGAAGCTGTCAGAAGCTTTGCTCCGCCCTACAGATGTGAAGGTGTGTCTGTGCTTGGGTGAGGGAGCTGCAGGGTCCCGCTGTGCAGGAACAGGGAAGATGTAAGTTCAATCATTTCACGGAGATCAAAGTCAAGCTCATGCTGCTAACACTCTGATGTGAGCAGCTGGCTGTTTGCCACTGCTACCACTGACCTGGCTCAAAGTTTTCACTTGGAATAAAAAAAGATGGCCTTATTTGGCTGTTCTCTGTTAAAAGACAGGCATGTAAGCAAACAGGACATCAATGGAGTGGCAAGCAGTGCGATAAGCCGTGGCCCAAGTCCCACTACAAGTGCGAGAAAGGACAGACATTATAGACAAACACCTTAAATTACAAAGGCCATGACCAGTTGTTCAGGAGTAAAATCAACACCCAATAATCACCACACGTCTCTAAATGACTTTGTATTTCCTAATTACAAGAATAAGTATCAGTTTGTCTAAGGTCAAGAGGGACTACTCCTATTTCATTTTGAATGGTAATTTACATTAGTAACTCATCATTGGGAATAAATTGCAGATAATTTAGAGCATGGAGCCTGTTTTTGCAAATTGGTACATAATAATGTGAGCAGTAAATTAATAAGAGTATATTGCCAGACAGTTGCAAAAGGTGACAGTATCAAAATGTCTTAATGTCATTTGTTTTTTAGATATCCTGATGTTTGACAGAAGTTTGAAAAAGTGACTTGTTTTATGTGGCACATGACCAGGCTCTTTAAAACGCCTCCTCATAGTGCACCAAGCTTTTCAAAATATCTTATTAAACAATTTATTGATGCTTACACCAGGTGTTTTTTTCCTCCAAAGACAACCACTGTGTAGGCACGATGTTACCCGGGCAAACATCAGTAAGATGACTAGATTTATTTTCCCTCCTCAACTATCTGTACTTAATTTTGCTGGCACACTTCCTTCAAAATACGTCCTCTCTTAAAATATGTTAAAATATGTCCTCTCTTCTGGCCCTTCATTTGTCCTCACAAACACACACACACACACACAGCTATTCTGTTGTGGTCATGAAAAAGTGCTCTGATTTCACCCACTTCTGTATTTTCTATGTCAGTGCGCTGTCCACTATACTGTATATCTGCTCTCTTGTTGTGAGACTACACACACATTTACAAAAATCTTTAGAAAGAGCATCATTGACAGCTGAACAGGTCAACTTTACATAGGTAATCTAAAGCTTCATGAAACCCATTTTGGGGCAATACAGGCCGACCTGTAGTGTCCAAACGCAAGAAATCAGCAAGTGTTTGATATGTACCACCACACCATCCACTTTCAAAATCCCCAAGACTAGACAACACTCCAGGGGGGAAATAATAACCATGAGGGGTAACTCTAGCACTCTCTTATGGTAGAAAAAGCTGAATGGTGATGGAAAGCTGGCACACAAACATTTGTATATGCACTCACGGTAATTTGCATAATCATAGCCACACATTATTAATCTATCCTCCAATCCCAATAAAATTGAAATTTATAAATACTTGGAGACATTTCAGATATATAAATCATGTTTAATGTTGTGTTTCTCCACTTACAGTGTAGAGAGTGTTCATGTACATGTGTTGATGTACATGTAGCTGTGACATGTAGTTTTACTCAAGTCTTTTCCCCAAAGCCATGTGATTGAATGCTCTTTTGTCTAACACACGTTCATTGATTTTCTTGCACCAAATGAGAACCTCACCACTAAATTATTAATAGGAAATACATACTGACTGGCACAAAAGGCGATGTATGGGGTTGCAACAAAGGTACATATGAATGAAAATTGCTTTAGCATTCTGACTCATCCCCTTCAACTGGGAGAGGAATCTCTTTTTGTTGCTTTTGAAGCACAATTATTAATCCCCAAAGGACACAAGGAGTGTCTTCTTGAGACATTTAAGAGGTGTTGATGATTTCCATAAGTTGTTTTCAAAATGAAAATGCCTTATCATTTAACATTAAAGCCACGGTTAGGTTGGTAATGCACAAGCGCCAGCTTCTAACCTAAAGTATGCATTTGTAAATTAAAAAAATACACATAAGTTGCTCATGTTATTCAAAATATTAATACTTTGTATGATAGTTAAACATACTATGGTGACAAAGTCAGTTGCTAGGTGATTTTTTGTTGAAAAAAAGGTAAACGTAACACTGACTTCCTGTTTAACACACCTGGCTTGTGTCAGGCTTCTAAACGACAGTGCCCTAATTTGTGCTTCATGTTGTTTTCATGTCATCAGTAACATTAATCTTGTGAAACAGAAATTTACTTTACGTTCTTTTTGCAAATGCACAGTTGTGCACACAGTTGTGAGCCCTTTATTGCCCAGTGTCCCTTTGTGAGGTAAGAACTGAAAGTGCTCTGAATTAATTAGTGTTGTGTACTGTGTACTGTACTTGCCTAAAAGAATTACCCTACATTAAGCTATATGCAAATGACTGCTTATGCACACAAACACACACAATAAATCCCAGTGGAACACATGGCGACATGATACATTTAATATGGGAATGAATCACAAATGAAACATATTGTTGCATGTTCAGTCCCTCCTAGATTTCGCTGACTTTTTGGAGGTTGTTGCAGCCCAAAATGCCTGATGTCGCAGGGAGCTTTTGTAAAACAAATTTAATAAAAGTTGCGAGGTTTTTTGTATGTTTGTTGCAATGAAGTTGCAGAAGACCAAGAAAGTTGCAAAAAAAGTTATTAAAAGTTATAATTTTTGTATAGTTCTTCAAAAATTTAAAGGAAACTTGTTTTAAGGAGAATAAAATTACTCTAGGCTGAGTTTTCCTAGTTACCTTAACAAAAATGGATTAGGATGCTGCACATGTTGTTCTAATATGATAATTGCTGGTGGATTTAAGACAAAAAAATAATTTATTGAATAAATCAACTTGAACATAGTTGGCAGTGGCTTGTTGATCTTTACATTGTTAGTTCATTTCCTAACCTGGGCTGGGACACACATTCTTACGGTTTGATAAAGGACTAATGGATTTTAACTTATCATTGCACTTACAATAATGAGCGTAGCGGTCCTGAATTTAGGTCATCCTGTACGTCTCATCTCTGGTTTATCCTGCATCCAGCGTGTGTGTGTGTGTGTGTGTGTGTGTGTGTGTGTGTGTGTGTGTGTGCGCGTGCGTGTGTCAGTGTTTCAGTCGCGGGGAGCACTGAGCCGCCCCGCCCGCTGCAGAGAGCCGACAGGATTGAAACAGCAGCCGCTTCAGCAACATCAGAGTAAATCGTTGTTACAACATACATTGATGTTAAAATTAGTACAGATTGGCAGGACGGTCTGACATGTTTTGCACAGTCTTTTGGTGATGGTAAGTGTGAGATGTTTGAGTCCCACATGTCTTGTTAAACAAGGAAATGAATTTGGCAACGTGCGTGTGACGTCAATCCGTTCTCACTCCCGCTTGGTCACTGGCTCTCAGAGTCACATACTGATAGAGTCTGGCACTGGGGTAGTGCTGGGATTGGTTGAAGTCGCGGAAAACTCCAGTGTTTGGTCAAATTTGCAAAAAAGGTGCGGTGAGTGGTCAAAATTGCGAGTCGCACCAAAGTCACAGTGATTGGTTGAATTTTCGGGAATTCACGCGACAGCAACATTGCGAAATCCTGGAGGGACCTCATGTTATAACGCTTAATCTGGCTGAATGTGAAAGTATGGTTCACATCAGTTGACACAATGTATATATATTGTCACAATTTGAGAGGGACTAACTGGAGAGTCTGATTCTAAAATCGTGATCCACAGCTGCAATGACAGACAGTAGCAGATTTAAAGGTGCTCTAAGCGATGTTGGGTGACATTACTTCTTGTTGACGTTCAAAGTATTTTCAAACAAAACAAGACAAGTTTGCTTTGATTATTTTCTTTCATCACCCACTCCTTCATTTATAGTAAATGATAGCTGTTTGATCGGTGGTCTGGGCTGATTAGTTTTAAAAGCTGTTCATAATGTGATTCATGTGTTATATATGATCCTAAAACTAAGTGTTTGACATTTAAGTAAGTTATGTTTTTAATGTGGTATCACATTCTGTTTAACGTGATAGAATAGTGTTAGTGTGAAATGCGTCAGACAGGGCAAACAGAAACTCAGGATGCAGGACATTTTTTTTAGAAAACTAAACAGGCTGTAGTCTCCAAAAAACACTGGCAGGCAGAACAAAAAGGTAAATCTAGCAACGGTAACGAAAAAGTGCTAACACAGACTTGGGTCAAAACAGTCAGAGGATTAGAAACACCTGGGGAAAAAGGCTGGAATGCTAATCTCAAAGGGTTATAACGAACTGGAAGAGAACAAAGAGCGAGGGAGTGAATATATCCACCTGAGAGAAGAAGGGATACAATTAGACACAGGTGCAAGACATAAGGGCTGGGAAGGTGATCACACAAGGCGGGAAGGCAGACAAAGAAAAGAAGGAAAGCTGACCTGTAACACAAATACACTTTGACTTTCAAAATAAAACAGGAAGTGAGCAAAGTAAGTGGATGTGAAAGAAAACTGAATGCGTGACCTAGGGTGGTGGAGCTGGGTATGACAAAATGCAAATTAAATGTACTGAATTAGAACGTAACTGATTGATTTCACAGAGTTTGTATTACAAAGGAAGGGGGTCGATGGTCAGCAATGAACCAGCAACCTATTTTTATTTAATTTTATCTTATAAGGCCCCCTGCACACTGCTTGCGTGGCTTGACCTTAGCGTTTCTGTTGCATTTCAGTTGCGTGGCGTCTGTTTGGCGTTTTCTATGTCACCAGAAACGTGTCTGACGTGGCACTGCTGCTGGCCTTGTCTGTTAACATGTACGTTTCCCATTGGTGAAATGAACTTGACTGCACTCAAGCATTAGTAGACTTTATGTTAAACATAAATATATACTGATTTGATTACAGCAAAGACAGCTTCGGCAGTATTGACGGCAAAATAGGCCAGAGAATATTGCTTTCTGTAATGACAGGTGCAATATCTGAAAATTAATAATCATTATTATTTTTGTAATTACATTTAGATCTGCATTAATGTTAAAAACCAAGAGACTTTCAAACATCAAAATGTAATTTATTAAATGTATTTGTTTCAAAATGACACAAACATCTTTTAGTACTCTATTTTGCCTGGAAACAATTCTAACGCGTTTGCGTGTTGCGTGAAAATAAGTGTTGGTCCTATTTCTAGCAGGTTTCACGCAGGCAGTGTGCAAGCACTAACCGGTTATCATGGGAGCCGAAATAAAACAGACAAGCCACGCGGCTGACACGCTCACACTACGCAGGCAATGTGCAGGCGGCCTAAGTGACAATTATTTATATTGATGTACTAAACTTGGCTGGGTTTAGTGTTGGAGGTGTCACAGTGACAGTGAGTAGCAGACACTGAGTTGAGTTCAGGAGCCAGCTACCACCATGCCATGAAACATTTGTTTGAAGTGGATAACAATGTATAGACCCAGCATCTTTCAGGGTTTAATCAGCATCTTATAGTGGGAAAAGGGAAGGGGTTCCTTTAACAGCAGAATAAATGATTGCATATGTATTAAGTCTAATATGGAGATTATTGAGCTTTAGAGAATATGAGCAGGGACACATCAAAATGCATCAGAATAAATGATGCAAATAAATATATATGTGTTGCTCATTACAGTATGTTAATTGATAAACAAGTGACAATGGAAATTTTAACTATTTTAATTTTAACAGATTAAAAGCTTTCCAACATATATTATGTGTATGACTGCGCTATGCAAACATGCGTTTTACCTGCTTATGGTCACAGTGAAATTACACACAAAACATCGAGAGAGAAAGGGGTATGACATGCAACAAAGGTCCATAGGCTGGGAGCTGATCCGTGGATGTGAATTAAGACAAGCATCAAACCACCGTAAAAAACACATTTCAATAAGTCAAACATCTCATCTTATGTTAGAATGCTTTCATCAAACTGAAAAAAAAAACATTTTCAACTAATTGAAAAACTTTTTGTTTATTAGTTTATTTTATCACAACAAAACATGTAAATACATATGAGTTAGTTGGATACTCACCATATTATATACAGAGGAACAGGATGTGTGGGAAAAGGCGCTGCTGCTATTTTGAACACCTTTTAAAAGTTTTAAAAAGTTCTTCACTGGCAGCATGTCAAAAAGAGACTTGGCGTACCTTCTTATTTCACATTGATGTTAGGAGAATGACAGAATGAAATACTGAAAGACAGATCAGGAGGCCTTCATTCTGAGTTGTTGCTGGAAATGGCACTGAGCGACAGGGTGCAGAAGGGAGAGGAGGGAGTAGTATCAAACTTTTAAACGCTAGCGTTCCCTTGTCTCTGAAAAAGAGACAAGGGAAGGGAGCTCTCCTGTGTAAGCTTGATAGGGCCAGGGAAAACATGGCATCTAAGACACCTAGTTTTCCGAGACTGGTGTCAGGGGAGCCTCTCAAGCTCTAGACGCCAATTATGGGAAACTAAGTCTAAGCAGGTACCATACTGAGCCATGCTCCCCGATGCTAATGGAAGTCCTAAGTATTTCAGACAAAGCATCAGGAATCGACACTGCAGGTTTCTGGGGGGATTGACATGACGTGCCTCCATGCCAAACGTTGACAGCAGATTGAGGAGAAATCTTTGGACTTATAAGTTCCCACAGGGTGACTAAGAATTGTGTGGTAATGGAGAGCTGGCTAGATAGATGGGGAGAGAATGGAAACAGGAGGTAAGGATGATGGGAATGATAAAGAAAGGACTGAAAGAAGGCAAGGAAGGAAAGGAAGGGGCCCTCGGTCACTGGAAACGCAATACGAGGTGATCTCCAGTCATACAGAGCTCTCTGCTGCATTGCACTGAGGGTCCTCAGGGAACTGTCATGCCTTAACCGCTCCTGTTGCCTTTTAAAGTGTGTGTGTGTGTGTGTGTGTGTGTCTGTCTGTGTGGGTGTGTGTGTGTGTGTGTGTGTGTGTGTGTGTAGCATTATTAGCTCTGTAGCCGAGAACTGAGCACGGGTCAAATGACAATCATTTCTTGAGCCTATGAGGAAACGCGAAAGAAATGGTAAGTAATGTAATGTAATCAATGAAATCTCATATATCATTAAATGGTTGCTCATGGAGTGAACAAACAACACATACAAAACACAGATGCAGTTTTGCCGGTAGCAAGCTGCACATTACTAAAGCTTACTTATCGCATTAACTATTAGCGATAGCTCACTTTCCCTTGTATATGGAATACCTTAGTGGTTCACAGATTTCTCCAGATATTTCCCTCTGGAGCATTTAATGGTTGACCTGGCCAGTACTTAGCACTTGTTTTGTGTGCATTGAGAATGTTGGGGATTAATTAAATCTATATGTCTGGAGCTCCAGAGGGGAATCAAGATGCTGTTTGAAAGATTAGTGGATGAAGAAGTATCTGTACTTGTACCTGTATCACTGCAGTCCCCTCAGCGTAAACACTGCTGTGTCAGGAGAGAATACTACATAATAATACATACTGGCATTCCCTTACATTATTCTTTTTATACAATCAAACTTATATATTATATATATATATATATATATATATATATTTTAACGTACAAATACAATACAAAACAATAAAGCATGTAAAAGAACATTAGGCAGCAAAGATCTGGAAAAGTGACCACAATTGTGCCCGGTTTGTAAGAAGTGCCCTACTTACTGCCAGTTAGGACAAACTTTCCTGAAGCATATTTACAATTCCAGATAAATGTAGGTTCTGTGTGCACTGCAATTATGTGCGTTTATGTATTCCTAATCACAGTCTGTTTATGTATTCCTAATCACAGTCTCTCTTAACTGCTTGCTCTTGGGGAAATTACTGGAATTGTTAGGTCTTTGTAAATCATAGTGTGGTCTAGACCTTCTGTAAAGTGCCTTGAGATAACTCTTGTTATGATTTGATACTTTAAATACATACACACAACAAATTGAACATGTAAGAGAGCATCATTTGTATGTGATGTTACACCATTTTCACAATTAGGAAATCAACCGAAACAAAGTAGCTCACAAAAGGTTTTCTGTGCTTGCTGTACCATGTTCCCTCTTCTGCCAAACGCTGCTTATTCATTAAAAAGGTTGGCGTGATTGAAACATGTTTTACTTGAGTCACTCCATTATAGATATCAACAAAATAGCATGGGAGAGGACTTTCATACCATAAACATTTTCTTTTGTGCAAGCTGTGACCAAAATATGAATATACTATAGTAGGTACAAAACCCATCCTCCCCTCTCTCGGTTCTCTCTCTCTCTTTCTTTCTCTCTGGCAATGCAGCAATCCCATTTCAGATTTAATTCTGTTCTTGTGTCCTTTCATCCATAATTAAAATAACAAGCAACTAATTACTTTTGAATAATGTCAAGCCAGTCAGGCGGGTTGCACAATCCCTCTCCCTAATTAAAGTGCACCCAACAATTTGGCAGTCATTTCCCTCATAGCCCCTTTGCATCATCACTTTGCATTGTTTTAGTGAACCAGTTCACAGGCCAACCCTTTGGAAAACCTTTGAGATACTCCATGGTCTGAATGTCATCTAGCTTTCACATGCTCCGGACTTGAGTTATGCAAGGTTTGGAAATACAACGCGGGCCTTTCTGAAGTGCCCTGTTTATTGGAGCAGGAATTTGGGAATTAAACAAGGGTATTCTCTTTTACTTCATTCGTGTTACAAGTAAGACCATACAAATTGGACTTTCCTTTATTTTTGTCTAGGAAAACACATTTCCACCTCCACTCATGCTGAATTTACTTCCAGTTCACTTTAGTGGGTTTTCTACTCCATCAAAGAAAATAGTGAAAGCCCTACTGGGTTTTCAACAGTCTTTATATCAAATAAGAAAACATACAAACCAGTAGCTCATTGAAAACAGATATCTGATGTTCACATAATAAACTACAGATAGTTTGGTATTAACTTTCAAATTTGATTTGATGCCTACACCACATGATTTGAGCCTGTCATTGCATGTCAGATTGCCCCACTTTTACAACCTTCCCACTGTGCTGAAACTCTAAAACATTGCTCCCAAAGACCGTAGGGAACACCCCAGTGTATAATCGTGCCAGGAAAGGCAATTTATCAGACGATATTGCCTCTGTGTAGAGTGGGGGTCCCTAAGCTCCTCCCTAGCAAGAACTATTGGGTTTGGACCAGCAGCAGAATGTGGGGGAGGTCTCCTAACTGTTCTGGCTCTGCCACAATCAATCTTCGAGAGATCCCAGTGCTTTGATGGACACAGCTACACAGGACCTAATGAAGGCCTCATGCTCCCCGCGGTCTGCTCCAAGAAAACATGTGTATCTCTGTCAGTCAAAGATTACAGGGCAGGTAGATAACTCAACTTATGGTTGACATGTTTTTCATTTGCTGGTTGTTTCATTATTTTATTTATATTAATTGATTTATATTATATTTACTTCTATTCTGGGATATACTCTGTGATATATAGTATATTAAATAGATTAGGGAATGTCTGCCTTTCTGCAAACAGGAAGCAATGATGTATTGTTGTTTGACTGTGGACTTTTGACATACCCATCAATGAGTAATTACACTCCAGCCAGAATACTCTTGTCATTCAGTGTATAATTGATGCAGCATCTGCCCAGGACGTCCTCTTCCGCCATTGTGTGTCTCTCCATCAGTTGTTGTTTAACAGCTATATTTGGACAAGGGTTTATTAAGCAAATCGATTATGTGCATCCGCGAACACAGGATATACAATCTATACCTTCAGAGGTTTAGCTTCATGTTTTTAAAACAAACTGCCAGTTTCCCATGGACTTTCAAGTGTTGTTACCCAATGAAACTTATTTTTTCATTTTCTGATTAGCCAAATAACAAGTACTGTATATCAGTTTGTTTTTGTGTGTTAAAGCAATTCAGTTTTTACCCTGGAACAGAGAGACTGTGATATGTATTTACTTTATTGTGACACTGAGAAACATAGTGTAACAACTGGTGGAATAGGTATTTATCCTTCTCAGCTTTGGGAGGCAATCATCTATCAGTCTGAGCTGTGACTAAATTTGAATTAAGTGACATGAAATTTACTCAAACTTTGACGGGCAAAAAAGTGTTGGGATTAGGCCTTGTCTTGTTGAATGTTGTGGTTTTCAATTCTTATTTCTATATCATCTTCACATACTGTTAAATGAAATAACCTGGCCACTAATAGAGCCACATTTTAATGTTTAATTTAATGTAGGTTCCTTCAACTGCACTATAAAAGACTGAACTGAAATTTCTATTTCAATTCAACATTTAAATTGTCTCAATAGCATCTCTGCTTTTAAGAAATAGACAGACACATAATTCTATATTAAATCACATCTAACAAAAGGTTTCTCATATGTGGGTCACTGCTATAAGATGCTATCACAAGACATGGGGAGAGATCTACTTTTGGGTCCTTGATGTGAAAATGTTTTGGTAGTCTGCATTGTGTCAGTTTTTTTTTTAAATAAAATCCCATGAGATTGGTGCTAAGTGAAAACTTTCAACTGATGACATCCCCTCTGTGATTATTAACAGCTGTGGGAGAAGTGTCTAAGTGGTTTGCTGTAAGATGTCAACTTTGTTCAAGGAAAGTAGGTTAACTCCTAGATGGTGACGGCACTATGATGGACAGACAGCTGCGGAGTTTCAAGAGCAGGATTGGGACAATGTGCAGATGAATGCCAGCTTCTATTAAAAAACTAAATTGAAGTACATATTCAGCTGCTTTCAACCTCAGATGATTACCAAATATATGTATCAGGTAAAGAATTACTTAAATTAACAAGCATGGTGAAAGGATCCGGCAGAACCATACTTAACATGTTAGGTTTTTATTACGTTTTTTTTCGTACATGATTTAAAAGAACTTTGCTTCACAAAAAGTGAAAAAGGTAAACATCGGTATTGATATGTAGTGAACAATTGGCTACAAGATATATTAATCCACTTATTAGGCATGCCAAATTCACAAGCTTGCATACATTTATGACTTAATTTACAGTAATTTATTAAATAAATAAAAATGTCCCTTCATCAAGGATAATTGAAAGACTAGTAATTACCAAAGAAACTAAGTGACATCTCCTTTGTGGCCTCGTAAAAAGCTGTGAAGGAGAATGCTCAATTGCTTTGTGTCCGCTAGTTTCCTGTCACCTTCTAATTGGTTTATAGTGCTGATGGTTTATAGTTACATACAGTTCCTGGCTAAGGTTTGGCTGTTAGTGGTTATAAGAATGGGCTCCGTATAAAATATCCCAGTGATGCAATGTCAGGATTTATTTTCGGTTTCTTTTCTTTTGTGTTTTGCCAAATTTGTTTAATTATTTAAAGCTCTTAACAATTAAATTAGAGTGTTTTTTTTTTCTCTCTTCAAATAAATTACCCAGAACCATTAAGTGAGCTGAACAAAAAAATCTGTGGTGTTTTCCTATGTGCAAATAACCTATAACTAAGGACTGCCATGACACATCAACTATGTTTAATTTTTCAATTTTGTGTCTAAACTGTGACTTAATCTGACCTCTTTGGAGGGAAGTTGAGGTGGTTTTACTCAAAAGTGCCTCTACCATTTCTGTAGCAGGGCTTCATTATCCACACCTATAACACCCAAACTGACAGAGTGAAGTAAGAACATTTTTAAACCCTTTAGATCCTCGCTTGCAGTGTCCAAGCCTATTAGATCACTGCGACACATGGAAATGAGGTCATGTACTCTCCGTGGGGCAATCCATATCCATATTTCTGAAAATTCTTCTTGGAGGGAGTGAGAGAGAGAGAGAGAGAGAGAGAGAGAGAGAGAGAGAGAGAGAGAGAGAGAGAGAGAGAGAGAGAGAGAGAGAAAAATGGGGAATAAGTCCCAGAGAGGATCATTAAAATGTGAAAACCCTGACCCACTGGTCCTTTCAGCCCTTTGCATCATGACAAATGTTCTGAGTGTATAGATCTGAGAGGAGCTCCTTGTTCCTTTCAAAAAGATGATACATCTAAAACTTTGTTCGTAGCTCAATAATTCTCTGTGCTGCAAATTGCCTTTAAGTATAACGTATTACATTATAATTTGTATGAATAAATAATAATTAGCTTAACCAAGGTCTTTAAACTGGTTGAACTGCTGTCACCTATGACTTTGATGCCTCAGGCTATTTTTGTCAAGCTGCTACTGCTACTTCTAGTGTAGGAGGAGTGTGCAAAGAAACAGCTCTACGCCTTGAGAATATGGCTATAGTATACTATGCTGCCTAAAGAGAGCAGATGTGTAACACTATTAAACTATCTGCTTTAATGCAGCAGAACAGATTTTGCAACTGCACCTTAATTATGATACGTTCAAGAGTAATTATAGTTTTAAGGGTGTTGCCAACTGGAGCATGTGTGTGATTGCCATCATTTAAAAGTTCTAACAATCTGATTGGTTCTCCTCACCAGGCATTCAGTTAAATAAAACAAGACTTAAAACAAGTTAATGTAGCATGGAAACATTGTAAGAAAATTTTGGGGCGTTTCCTGAACATTTAAAAAGGCAATACACTTGGTTTGAGAGGACAGTTTGGTAGAAGGGGCCTGTAGTTATGTTAAGTTCATTCACTCAACCAAGAGGTGCAGTAAAAAGAAAAACATAATTTTAAGTGGTTAGTCCACTATGCTACTACAGTTTATCTGCATCTGTGACATCAGACATTTTAGAAGAGAATAGCATCAAGCAATATGTAGAAATATGAACTAGTCAATTTAAATAACCATAGCCTTAACATGAACATAGTGTCTTCAGACAAAGCACAAAAGACTAATTCCAAACTGAAATCTATCTATGGCATCTATAAAGCAATGGTGTAGTCAGAATGAATGGATCAATTTCAATTATCTTTTATTAAATTGTAATACAAATGGTAACGTCTTCTAAAGTGTTGTATCTAAAAATGAACATTTGACTTTGCACATATATTATTATTTTATAGATTTATTATGAGTATTATGACATCCAGGCATGTCTCACTTGAAATGTGATAAGTGATGCGTCATTCTGTTGTGGATATGTGGCATGTTAAATCATAAAATCCATTCATAATAGATCTGTGACAACCGCTCCCCCTCTACGACACAGTCAGGAGTTATGCTATACGCTTTTGCTTCTTGGTGTTCTGCATATGATCATTTATTAATGACAGGAGTTTAGGTTGAGATGAGTTAAAGATGAAGTTAAAAAACAAATGAAACAGCTCTTTACATAGTGTGGAGAGCAACCCTTCTACTTATGTTTTAATTTACCATGAAAGTGACATCTTGTGCCAATTTTGATACCCTAGTTAGTGCAGTGCTATAACTTTAAAGCATGTGTTGCATTTCAAACTAGCTTTCCACCAAAAGTACACATAAAAGTAATTATGTAAATGGGCTTTTTATTTTATCACTGCCAAAGTGCCTTAAGAATTTATCCATCTAGTGAATTAGAAATATTATTAGGAACATTTTGTGTAGCCCTATAACACCAAGACCCATGCAGATGGTTGGTCTTGCTTAGCCTTACTGAAAATTGAGTAACTAGATTCTAAAAAGTCGATGTATATTACTGTATGTTGATTTCTAACTACCTCCACTATGATTACAACAAGCAACAAGTGCCAGACTATATTGAGCTAATTACTTTAAAACTTTAGCGTTATACTTCCATGTCTATTCTAAAGCACTTAACACCATGAGCACCTTCTTTCATGGAGCTTTTGCAGAAAAATAAAGGCTGTGAGGCTGCCTCCGCATTTAATGCTCTGCAAACAACTTTTTCATTGCACCTTTATGCCTCTGTGAAGTAGTGGACCTGCTTCACAAGTGATTGAAATGGCTATAAATGTTAGAGGGGGCATCGAGAGCAGAAAGGGTTCTGTTCTAAGAAGTGCACAATTGTTCCTGCTATATCAAACTGAAATAGGCCTCGTTAAATTCACCAAAATCTGTAGCCATTTATTCTTTAATTAAAAGGCAAACCCAAAGTGGCTCGCCCTACTACTGCATTAAAAGCTTTTGATTATACAGTCAGTCATGTTTAATTCAAAGCATATTCCAGCGTGAAAAGATACATTGCACAGTCATGAAATATTGAGAAGGCCCCTAGAGGCAACAATTGCAAGCTTGCTCTCTCAAAAAGATAAAAAAATAAAATAAAATAAAGAGATAACACACCAGCACACATCCAGGGCAGTGGTGTATCTTCTTGATCCTCTTATCTCATGCTGCAACACAACAACACATTCCATCGACGGAGCATGACCAGCAAGGATGTGAGAGGAACTAATATTTACTCTGTTTAATCTGTAAATCAACTAATTCCCAACCCTTCTGGTTACCAAGGAAAGGCCTTCCACTCTCTTCAGGTTCAAATGCATTTATTGGGAAGCATGTGCACAAAGTGATGAATTTAAGCAGTAGATTGTAGATCAACGTTACACCTCACCTCAGCAAATTACCAAAGTTGAGCAAAACCATGTGCAAAGTATGTATTGGTCACATCTGGCACATCAAATCTGCTTAACAAGGCCTGTATCGAGTCACTGGAATGGATGAGTGCATCCCTAAAGGAAACACAAAAAATGTGTTCACACAAAGTACACCCATGTCTTACAATATACTGAGTGCACACATTTTTCTCCAAAGGGTTAAACTTCCCATAGATGATAGTCTATTTAATATTTTTAGCAGCCTGCATTGCATTCTTAATGTTTATTAAATTGTACTCAAAGTCGTACTCAATGATATTCTTTCATTTGTCTTTGTGGAGGTAAATGTGACGATATGGATCTTGAAATAGATTCGTGTCTCCCAGCCTACTTATGGGTAACATGCCTTTCAATATTAAATGCAATGCTGCTTATTACATTTTTAAAAGCTTAAAATAGATAATCTCCTGATACAAACTAATCAAAAACGCTTCCTTCCCTGAAACCATGCGTGAAATTGTTTTCAATCTAGACTGTGTAAATTGACAGCTAGTAGGTAGAATTGTTGAAGGGTTTACATCACAGATTATACCTGCTCAACCTCTAACATGATTGAGATGTTATTATAATAAGATGAGTTGGGCAGAGTCAACTGTGGCCACAGAGGACATTAAAATACTGTAAGACGAAAGTGACATCCGATTAGTGTTGTCATATCTCCTGGTTTAGTCTGACCTTTATTCAAAAATTTGACTGCAGATTTCTAAAAAAGAAATGAGTTCAGAAGGGTGGAAATTGGGCTTTTGAAAGGTTACTTTGACGGTCAGGGGAGGTTTTTATAAGGCTTCTGTTTTTCCAATCGTATACTCTGAGCTGAATGTTGTAAGAAACTTAGGGCTGAATGTTGTAGGAAATGTTATGTGATGTCTGAGCATTTTAAAAACATAATGAAATATTAATGCAATCCATTTCCACCAGCTTGAATATAAAGGATATGGGTCGCACAGTAATTTATCTAAAGGGGCGGCAAGACCTGAATGGGACTCTCCATTTTCTGTACAGTTTCTGTATGTGTCTGCAAGTGAGAGATGGCGGTGGGGGCAGCCCACACTCCTTTCCAGGTATGTCTGTGATGTACTGAACTACTAAGTTAATGAAGTATATCAGTGTTCAATTGTTATCACAATCTTGGCTCAATTTCAAGAGAAGAAATTTTCTTCTTCAGAAACAATAGATCCCAACAGACCATTCAAAATGATTCTCTTCGGTTTGTCCATATGGAAAAATATTGATGTCTTAATCACAAGGTTCTCAAAAATGATCAAAAATAAAATATCCCCCATATAAAACCTAATTGGGACGAACCAGCAGTGGGTTCAACAAAACCTCTCAAACACAGATCTCAACCATGTGGCCTATGGGCAACTGTGGAGCCTAAATGCTCTGGAACAAAGGAAACCATGCAGTCAACATGTGTGCCTGTTGTAACTGTTTAAATTTCACACCTCTATGGCTCTTGAACAGAGGGTTCAAAATGGCCAAAAGTCTAAAAACTACACGCATGTAGCTCCCACCATTGAGAACTCTGGGGAGAACTAGATTTTGTATTGTTATTCAGGAATTCAACTGTCTGTCATGTAAACCCGAAAAATACAAATAAAAAAACATTAAAATCATGAACTCAAGGGCCATCATGAAACTAATAAAACAATCACAAAGTAATGGTCTGTACAGTTGTGCGGTTAGTTATATGTAGTTTGCTGCTAGCAAACAGCCTGACGTTTGACACCTTGCCCCCAGTTGGTGCAACTAGCTCTATGACCCGCCATCTTGGGGTAGCCTGTGTTGTGTATCTCCTCTGTCTGTAACACGTGTTGAAAAATACACAGTGTTCCCGGCCATTGTCAGTTACCAAGAGTTTCCAAGACATTTTTGTAGTCTTTGTACTGAATTAAGAAGGGCTCAAATCTCGTCCGCAACCTTGATATCGCATGGTTTAACCGAGTGTCTAGAGGTCTACAGAGTAACCATGATTGGACGACACAAAAATAGAAACAATCGCCCAACCCTAGACCTCACAAAGTCATGTAAGTCAAATACACACCAGGGACTCAGCGGGAGAAAGTGGAGTTTTTGATGAAGTCAAGTCAACATCTACCAAACCAAAGATTCAAATCCATTTGTAGGCGTTTGCATAGTAAACAACAACAGATTTAAGATAAAGAATAAATATTTTACATTTATTTCACAGGTGGTAACAGGGAGGACTCCAGTGAGATGCAGCAGATTTAAAAGGAGGTTCTGTCCAAGGTTTCTGCTTGTTAAAAGGACGTTTTTCCTTGCCACTGTCAAACCAGTGTGGTCTAGAACTACTTTATCTGTACAATGTACATAACTTCTGTTATGATTTGGCACTAAAGATGACCGATTTGAAACCTTGTGGTTTGGGCTTTATTATGGTATGGAAGTCAAACAGTCTGACTGGGCAATGCCCCTATATTCCATCAATGAACAGCCTTCAAACAATTCAAATGTTGGACTAAGCTCATTCAGCTCATCACTTATCCTCTAAAAGCATCGACTTTGGGCTTAAGTCATTCGGCGCATATAGAAAGACAAAACAGCTTCTGATCATAGAGAGGGGCTGAGGCTATTCTATCTGACGCAGCCGTGTAGATTCTGCTGATTGTTCCAGCGGCTTTAAGTCAGCATGGCATTCGCCTCTGGGAGGTGACACACACAGTCGTTCTCAAAAGCCACAAACAGGTGAGGAGACTTTATTTGGCTCTGGCCAAAGGGTGTCTGTCTGCTAATACGTAGGCAGCTGCATAAGGACCCATGCACGAATGCCGATACAAACACTCACCAACTTCTGTATGCACATACACACTCTTTGACCCTACATCTCTCTCTCATGTGCACACACACAACATGTACACCTGGAATGAGTCATGCCTGAAGAGGAGCAAGGGGTACTTTGGAAGGACAAACTTTCCCTCAGGTGTCTGACTGTCATGGCAGCAAATGGGCAGCTCAAAACAATAGACTTGCGCCCCTCACATTGAATCTCATCAGAATGTTTCATCCTCAAGCAAAACAACAAATATGACATTGTTGTTTTGAACAATGGTATGTCTTAAGAGATGACAACTACATGATGAAAAACTAAACCATGTACTCCTTTTGAAAGCATTATCCATTTAAGACATTGTTTATTCCTAGTAAAATATTCACACTAAGGTTGTGTTAGTACATTGTCACTCCAGACGCAAGAGCACACTCTGGCACACCGTAGATTTGGAGAGCTGTTGGAATTATCACTGGTACTAATGCCAATGGATTTTCTGATTGCCAGATACAGTCTATATTTTTTGGTAAATACAATAGTTGTATTGAACAGCCAAAACCAATTTGACATTGAAAAATCAGATTTCATAACAACGCTAATAATAAGGTGTATACTGTATACAACTTAAATAAGAAGAGAATAAAGAATAAGAACTGTACTGTACACATACTGTAAACCATATCAACATAATATAGTATGATATAGCATAGCATAGAAACAAGATATATTATAAGGTGCAACATAGCAATAATAATATTCATGCTAATAATCATTATTCACTATATGGAGTAAATAGAGAATTAAGTATTCATTTCAGGTATACAGGCTGCTGACTGTAAGACTAATGGGGTCCTAAAGCTTGCAGAAATAATCTGGTGGCATACAAAGTTAGTGTTCTTTTGAGTTTGTTGTGTTTTGTTTTTGTGTTATCCTCTTCCTCTCTTGAGATGTCCTTGAGCAAGCACTTATACAGCCCCAGTGAATGTAGCGTAGCCAGCCTCTGTAGCCAGACAATCGAGAAGCTCTTATTTGTAAATGAGTGAAACTAACTGTGAATGACAAAAATAGGTCACTACTACAAAGAGCATGTGAATTCAGATTTTAGGGGGGCTGAAAAACATAGCTTCAGCTTTGTTGGAGAATGAAAATGATTTTTATGTGTGCATAATTTTAAAAGAAAATGCTGCATCTGGGAATAGTAAGAAAAGTGAAAAAAACACCCCAACGTTTCAAAACCTGATATAGCCATCATACCGTATTATACTTTATCAGCTGGAAAACATTTCAGTATTGTGCGACAGTAGAGTCTCAGTCCTCGCTACAGCATGTTGTCTGAATCTTTCTTAGGACTGTCTGTTATCATTGTTTACCATGGTTAATAAAGCTTTTGTAATGGCCTAGTTGGCTGCCCCTTTTCAGCTGTGTGTAATCCATCAAAGAATGATGGATAAGAGAAACACACACAAGCAAACACATGCATACAGGGATCTATGCCAAAGCACAGATGACATAATGCAAATAGTGTAAGAGGCTCTTACATGCAACACTAAGGTTCATAATTCAGTATTATAACATAAGATTGATTTAAATTTCAAATGCTTTTTAATATGTCATATTATCATACCCACTATTAAAGAAACTACATGTACACACAGTGCTTTTTTTGCATAATCTGACCACAAATGTCAACTGCACCATCAGCAATGGAAGGGGCTCTTTTCCAAACTGTGATCACTGGGCAACATAGCACAGGGAGGTGTGCCTCTACTAATCAAGAGAAATGCATACATCTATATATGGATCATCCACAGAGGATTTTATCCATTTGAACACATCTGTTAAGTGTTTTCCATCCATCCACATCATACTCCATCAAATATGCCATGTATGTAGAAATATTCCCTAACCGGATGGGGGAAACCCCTCCCCTTGAATGAGTGCCATGGCTTCATTTAAGGAGGAACACATAGAAGCAATTCCTTTGTTTGCCATAGCTTTTATAAGGTGGCTGAAAAAATGTAGGTTAAGGTGAAACACATGCGCAAATGTATGTGATATGTGATAAGTAAACTTCAAATCAATTACCCAGAAGTGTTTATGTACTGTAAGATGCAGTAACCTGACAAAGTCACACAACAGCCCTACACACTCTGCATAACACACACACACACACACACACACACACACACACACACACACACACACACACAAAATTCAAGCTGACTAAGTGGAAATGCTGATCGGACACACTTGCCAGAATCTGATCAATGCACCCTATAAGTAATGGAAATAGGCCCTTGATGGGAATCTAATGGAGGCTCACTTAAGCAATTTATACTTAAACATGCTATTACATGCTGTTCCTGTAAAAGCAGCACTTTACCAGGAGACAGCACTTACTATGGATTCTATACGCATTCCCCCACAGACCTTTATCTAAGTTGGTCAAACGGGAGGTGAAATAGATAAACTTCAGACAAAAAAAAAAGAAATGCTGCCATCTACGATATATTTAATTTTATTAAAAATAAATTTCCCCTTTGCTGGATTTAATACAAAGCAAACAGATACACAATATATTACTTTAAGTCCTCCTCCAGACAAATTTTAAAGTATGTGAAAATAATCTGTTACGATTAATATTTTGTGTAACATGGTTTTCCCACAAAAAACTAAAAAAGAAAATCTGAAAAGGGGTTGGAAATGCAGCTACTCTTTTCCTGAGGCCCCCACCACCACCACCACTGCCATAGTAAGCTATGGAATCCCCCAGCCACAAATTGATGGGATTGATTCCTTAGGCATGTGACGTATGAAACCATGGCTGCCTGAATAATTTAGAGACTGTCATTGGTATAGTGCAGTTTCAAGGCAAATATACTCAACCATGGCATGAACTGCACATTTGGCTCATGATGTTGTGATGTGATGTTTTGTAGCATATCCAAGTCACATACACAGGACATGTTAACAAGAATTAAAAAACTTGATTTTCAGTGGAGCAGGTTTAGGTGTGAGCCACAGATACCCAGTCTTGGATATCCTTCATCAGGTGTGAATTTCAAAAAGAAAAGGATGTTTACAAAAAGGTTTAAGTTGCATGATTGCACACTTCTTGTGTTTCCCTAAGGCCTAAATAAAAAGTTACTAAAAATTATGTGTTTACTTTGTAAAACATAAGGATGATTCCGTCACCAACAAGCTACCAGATTTAAGTCTGGAAAACAACTACTGAATCAAACTAGCTGACGGTTGGAACTTGACAAATCAGTGAATTACTGGGAGCAAATTACACATGCCTCTCAGAGAATTTATGAACAACCTTTTAATCTAGTGATTTTAGATTGATGTACTCAACTCTAAATGAAGCTTGACTGTGTAACTGCATGGCTTATTTCTCACTTTTAAATTTATTCAGAAATACTCCACTGACTCAGGGATAAAGCACACTGCCTATAAAGTTAAGGAGAACTCAATTTCCTCAAAGTGTTGCAGCACGGAGGCTTATAATATTTGCGGTAATAGAGATATTTATACATTACCCCACTATGAAATTGCATGAACTGTAATACAAACATGCATATATACATATATCCTCTTTCCACAAACTGTGTCTTGTTATCCACAAAGTCTTGGGAAGGATGAAACCTCATTAAAGGGACAAGAGTTGCATGAGACAGCGCAGAGAAGCTTTCTTAAAGCCTGCCTTTGAAGTTGAAGTTGAAGTGCAGAGTAATATACACACACACAGTCTTTAAAAGCGTATGGGAAAAGCATCCACTCAAAAACACAATACACAACAGAGCAGACTGGCACACAACAGCTAAACAACAGCTAAATAAATGCTGCTGCCCGAGTGCCTTGGGAGCAGAGCCTAGAATAAATGATTTGACTTCAAAACCCCTCACATCTTTCGTATCCCTGCTGACTCGTCACCAACCCACCCACCCAACCCAACAACCAACCAATGGAACAAAAGCATTGCGCTTCTCACAACGGCTGTTCATTAACAGCTCAGTTGTGTGTTTGTGGCACTACCCACTTCAAAGCCTTATCTGATTCCTGCCACCATAACTGAGAGAGAATATAAGCCTTTTTGACAAAATAGAAGGACAGCCTAACATCATCCACAAGTTAACATTTTTGGAAATAAGCCTACTGGCCTTGCAAATCCACAAACCCAACAGACGTTATAAGGAAGTGTTGACCTCAGAAGGAAGCGTCAGTTTGTGAAAACTGCAGGAATCATCTGTTTTTTTCTTCCTTTGTTAGATCATAGACAGTTAAAGAAATGGAACAATAGATCCCGTTGTTCTAGACGGAGACCAGTGAAGGAAAATAGAAGCACTTTTCCGGTCACGGCTTGGTGTTACTGCACAGCCTCCAACTGAGCTTGACGACGTAGTTGTGACTTGGGCAACGTGTCGGAAAGTTGTAAGTCTTCTGGTAGCTGTGCCAAGAGAAATCTTAATCATTCCCAATCAGCAGAGACGGAGAGCGTAGGTGCAGGTTAGGAGATAACATAGACACAGGCTAATTACTGCTAACTAACATGCTAGCTAACATTAGTAATTAAACCTAAACAGCTGATGTAAGTCAAAACTGTCTGCGAGCTTCTCCTGACAATACGGTGATTTGTCAACTATGCGACAGCAAGTCGTGTGGTTATGACACAACAGTTTGTCAAAAACCTTTTTATATTGTTGTGTTTCTTTAGAAATAAACAATTGACAGTTAAAGTCTTTAAACGCTTCAGATGTAAAGTTATTCACTATCAAAGTGGCGCCAAAATGAATAGCAGTCAATGGGATGCTAACTGCAGGTGATGGCTCTGGAGCATTAAAGTAGTGCCATGGGAGCTACGCTCAAAGAGGAGAGGATTCCCACTTGGGTTGCCACTTACGTTATTTGCACTACAAAGAGTGTATATACGCATGTTATTTATTTTTGCTATAGTGCTTAACAAGCATTATTTAATTTTGCCCAGTTATGAGCTTGAGGGGCAACAAATATGAAAAGTTCCAAAACATCTATGTTATTTGTATTGATCCACTAGACATAATGGCATTTGATTGGAAAAAGACTACACCAGCTTGAGTGGTATTTCAAATTGAGTGAATACTGTGGTAAGTCAGTAAAAACTGTACCAATCTAAAATATGTGTCTTGCTATAAATCAGGTAAATGATGAAATCAAACATAATAAAGTAAAAAGTGTTGTAAGCCTGATTAAAAAAATAGACAAACCGATTGATAGATACAGTATCGCAGACGGACGGACAGACAGACAGAGAGGATTAATCGGGACCACACTTCCCCATCTGCCCATTTGGATTTACCGGTTTGATTCAATTGACATTGTGAGGATAAACACCACCCCCTGCTGGTGACTTTAATGGCCAGGTGTTGGGGGAGCTATTACAGTCCGTTGGAGACAGCTTAATGTGTCACCTGGAGAGAAAGAGTAACAGCCTTCTCTCCTTAACTTTAATTCTGTCCTCATTAGCCTGAGGGGACTTGCATATGGGGAAAATAAGGGTAAAAATAGAAGAGTAAAAACATTGTCCTAAAGGTGATCAAATCAAGGTCATGTCGCAGCTGCTTGAGAAAGTGAACTACTGTAGAAACTGAATAAAACGCTCATAAAACCCTATCAAAGAAAATTTAGCAAGCAGGGATCTGGTGTTTGGTTGGTCCAAGGTTACTTCAATGTCAAAGCTAAATAATACACACTACCAAAAGACATGCAAGGGAAATTCTGTGTTGCCCTGCCTCAAAACGTTACCGACGTGCATAGATTCTTAGTGAAGATTAAATTTGACTTTCAAATAAACACTGACTGAAGATTAGTTAGACGGGGGGGACGTACTCCCATCCAAACTCCAGAATACAGTGCATAAAGTAATTAAAAGTCCAAAATAACAAGAGCATGATTTTATTAGTTCATAGAATGTCTGTTTCCAAACCCACTCTGTTCCCCATAATGTAGACATGTGTACAGTATGTGACACAAAGCATTTACAGATGATAATCTTCTTAAAAACACTTTTTTTAAAAGCATGTCGCTGGAGCATACAGTGAGACATGATCCAATTTTGTACCATTTTTGTTTTGTACATAATTCTTCATCAAGGCAATTATTTTCATGCAAATTGTCAAAACAGAGGAACATAAATAAAATGTGTTTATCTGTCTGTAAGGTGTGTAAGTATTACTTTTTAAATTTCTTACAGCATATTTTCTATATCAAAGAAAGCCATGCATTGGGCATATGATTTGAACGTATCGGGTGTTTTGAAAAGATGAAGATGATAAAGGAAAGGAAGGGATTTTTGATGACATGGGGATTCACTGAAGAGAGAAGGGATGTGTATTGTTTTAAAAATAGAGCCTTAAGCTGTGTGCTTGCTGTGTAGACAAAATAGATTTCCTGTCAGGAATCATTCTTTTCCAGATCTATGCTGCTTACCGCCATTAGGGTTTACTTATTCAATAAATACGGAAGGGATTACATTGTCCTGCGTTAGCAGTTCTCAAAGTTCAAAAAGACACACACAGGTATGAATGTGAGAGCTTAGCCTCGATGGAATAGGAGAGCACTTATATAGTTTGAACTAAGTTATGATTATACAAGTTATCTAATAGCAAAGAATACATTGTTTGCTGGAGAGATACATGGACAAAAAGTAGATGTATAAGTAAACAGTCAGAAAAATATTATAAAGAATCCGTAACCAAATTAAATAACGGTTTTGCTCAGGAAACTAAAATGTTTGAAATATTTTAAATTGTGCATTGTCTACATTCGTGTTTGTTAGCTTTGGTGCCTTCTTCCCTGTCTTTTGCAGGCACAGTGCATTCTGCCTCTTCTTTACATGTTTACCACAACCAAATGTCAACCATTGAGATAAGACACAGACACCAGAGCGTGTAAACTAGGATCAGGTATAGGGATTATGTCTCCTTCATGCAGCTTTATAATTTGTGCTTAAGTAGCAAACATCAAAACTATTAAAGACAAGAGAAGACAATTAACCTTTTTCCACCCATGTTTACTTCCTTTATCCCAATGTGGCCTGTCCCTCTGAGTAGCCACGTGAATAATCTTTGTTTGCCTTAGGTTTGATACAAATACACCTATATTCTCAATGATTTGATTTTCCTGTCAACTCAGCATGACCCTGCACTGAACTTTTAGATGCCTATGGAACTCATAAGCCCATTGAATACTAATAATATAAATGATGGTGATTCTGCACTATTATTGAATAAATCATAGGGAACGGCACAAATGACTTTTCAGGATCCCCTGACCTTTTCATCATGTTGTAGGAATAATATTACTGTCCATGTAGCAATAATGTCACTACTTCCAAAGGTGTAAATAAATATCCCTTCTTTATTCTTATTTAGAGAGAATTGGGAAATGTACCCAACCGCTGAAAAATGTCAGTGAGCTGAAGTAAACAGGTGGCTGGTGAATAAATCTGCATGTACAGTGAATCAAAGAGACTCTGATATTTTTGACTTCAGAGATGTTTGTTATTCCATTGTTGGTATAAAAAGTTAATTCTGAAAGTTTTAAAGGACTCAGCAAAAAAAAAAAAAAAGGAAGCGCTCCTCTTCCCCTCTGTGTGTTAAGACTTGCTCTGGGGAAGAGTTTGTTTATAATTGAGAAATGACTGAGAATGCGAGCACTTAATGAACAAGAAAATAGATGCTTCTCATGGAGAAAATCTCAAGTTAAGGGATGTGGGTTTAAGCTGTGTGAATGCCTGTGTACGATAAAACTAAGTATATGAGATTTTATGCTTTCTGTTTATTGTCAGGGTATGATTCCAATGCACTTGCAAAGGGGGAAGTTGACGGGTGCTTGAGCACTTGTCCCTTTTGTCCTCAAGGCCAAAGTGCCCTATTTGGTGTGTTTTGTGTGTTTTGTGTGTTTTGTGTGTTTTGTGTGTGTGTGTGTGTGTGTGTGTGTGTGTGTGTGTGTGTGTGCGCGACAGGGTGAGATGGGATGCATGTGTTTTTTTTTCTCCATAATAATCAGTCAGTGTTTGGAGAATTAGGCTATAGGATTCTTCTTAATAGGTGAATTATTGGCAAAATGTAGTTAAATTCTAGGCTATATAGTTAAGTAATGTTAGGTTTTAGTATTTCATCAATATATTTCTGGATTATCGTTAGCCTGTTGTTACATTAATGTTTACCTTGCATCAACTTTATGCTTTTGTATACCATGGTCTAGTTTCAAATCTACCTGTAGTCAATTATTTTTATAGTGAGGTAGGATGTTTTATGTTAAAGCATATTATCATAAAAAGTCAATACATTTCAGTGTTTAACATATTAGGATATATATTAATATATTTATTTTGTGAATGCTTTCCTGCCAGTCAGCCCTGAACTACATCAAGTTAGTCATATTGATTTCCTTCCTAGCTGTGTCATCAAATTTTGCATCTTGCCATGCTAACATTCAAAATTGTATTAATCTAATTTCCTCTTGATGTTCTTTTTCATATCTATACATTCAAATAGCATTTGCTTTCAGGCAGCAGTTTGCTCCAATTGTTGGGATTTTAGCCTCGCCACTAAGGACAGTATCTCCACCTCTGCAGCTATGTGAGTAATGCAAAACACAAAGTCAAGTGTGCTTCATTTTTTACACTCATTTATACAGATCTTTTTCTCTAACTCTTACCCCAGCCATCACTCTCCATGCCTATCCCTCCCCCTAACAATGTCACCTCTTAAGTTTATTTTCCTACACTTGTTTTCTGGATCTAGTGGCTTGTTTTGTTTAGTTGCAGCACACTGGCTGTAACTAGTAAGCTGAACATTACATTAGGTCAGTCACAAAGAGCCACTTCTCTCTCGTCCATACTTCAGGAATCCCACAGATTGGAGATCTCACTCTTACGATTGTTTGCAAAAATAAAACTTTAACTGCATATTGTGTTGTTTTCTTTAAACTATGACACGATTCTACCTACTTTCTATCTCATTGCCTACAGTTTTGTGATACATCCAAATATAGTAAACAGTGACATCTGTATCATCGCCTATACTGTGGCTATACACAGCCCTAATGCTGTGCTGTTTTAAAATAGGGTATTATAGCAATCAATCAATCAAAGTTTATTTCTGTAGCACATTTCACACAAATTAATGTAACACAATGTAACACAAAAGGATATGGAGATAAGGATTTGTATAGCTGTGAATCATCTGCATAGTTATGGTAATTTATGTTGTGCTTCTTTATAACATGTGCAAGTGGGAGCATGTAGAGATTAAACAATAATGGTCCAAGAATTGAGCTTTGGGGAACTGCACACATAATGGCCATTTTTATCAGAGACAAAGTCCCTAACAGACACAAAAAACTGCCTATCCAGCAGGTAGGTTCTAAACCAGTTTAAGACTGGAGCAGACAGGCGGAACCATGTTTCCAATCTGTTTAATAAAATCTGATGGTCAACGGTGTCAAAGCCCTTTTTAACATTAAGCACCTGCCCCTTCACGGGTAGGTGCTTCACGGCTTTGATGATTCCCATATATATTTGTTTATGTATGTTAAGGATGGTATTATGTTATTAGTTTTTCTTCTAATCTTTACTTTAACAAAACGCAAATCATATATTACTCAATATCAACAATCTTTCATATCCCAGATTGCTCCGTTGCCACCAGAGGTTCCACAGAATGTACCTCATTTTTGGCCAGATGTTCCTCACTTGCTGCTTTCTTTGTGTTGGCATAGTGTTTGCCAGACTATCTGCCAAATCTGAGTTTTCTCTTGCACAACTGAAACAACTTTGGAATGTATTCCACCAACACTAATTCCTTCCCGAAGCCTTTTTTGCCATGGCCCCCTTGCTCCATCCAGCGCTTGGCGCCGCCCATGACAATTGTGATTGTTTAAAAAAAAAAAGGCAATACACCAGAGCACATTTTTCTCCCATAGTAGAATGTTGTGTGAAAGGGCCTGGCATTTCTTTGCAGCGCTGTGGTGATAGGTTGCAATGCAAGACAACACATTCAGTAACCTTAATATTAAACATCAGTCAATAAATGTGTTTCCCTCCTGTAAACCCTATATATGCATATTCCTCTAAACCTCAGATTTTCTCTGCAAGTTAAGAGTGCTGCAGAAAGTGCAGGATGAATAATTCATGTACAGAAAATTTTTGTTTATCCTTGATTGGGCTCATACACTGTGGAATGGGTCAATATATTTAATACAATTGTCTTTTTTATTTTCAGTGATTTTGTAGAAAGTTCTAATTTTTTACAATGGAAAGGTGTTAGTTGAACATCTCTGGTCTCAAATATGATGAAAAAAAAACGGATAAATTGGTAACTGCTTTTCTATTTTGTTTAATTTTGAAAAATGTGGCACACAACACTAAATATTAATGTGTCTATATTAACAGCTACAGTAAATGAGGTGCAAAATGACTAGTTTGCAGACTGCTAAGCATTATGATACAGTATCTAGATTGTCAGTTTGCACAGATAGATAAGCAGAATATACAGACATTTCCTCCTCAATTATTACTGGTAAAGAGTGCATCTAAGTGTTCCCTTTGTGAACAATTGTGTTTATTTCCTGCACTTTTAGGTTATAATTGTGCTTCTTCCATCTTTCTGTGTGTTCTCCATTTGCAACAAGTGAAAGAACATAGTATACTGTACTGTTTTTTCTTTGTAAATGCGTGCAAAGGCACAACATATTTTAAGTTAGGACCCTCAACTCCCTTCCTGAAAGTGTAAAAGCTACTTTCTTTGTTTTGTTTTTTAATGAATTTGTTGGTTGACAACTTTACCAGTGTGATTGAAAACATAGTTATTTACTTATTTACAAGGCTGCTATAGATGAAGATGAGAAATTATCTTACTTCCTGGTGACCTTTTTCGATTTTGCAATTCAATTATAGTTTTTTAACATGGACAAAGGGGCTTACATCTTTGCACTTGTGACAGCTCACTAAAAAATAAACTAAAATAAAATATAGCAAAGACCAAAGGACTGGAGATGAATACTGGCTTAGATGTCAGACAATGAATGAAAGACGTTTTGTAGATGAAGGACTTGCATTTGGTTCATTCTATTGAGGCAAACACTACTAACTGACACTAGTGATCTAAAATTCATTATATTCTTTCCATCTTTCCAGGGCGTCTGGAAAGTATGGGGAAGCAAGTCGCTTTAAGCATTTCTTTTCCAGGGCTTGAAAAAGCTTTGTGGCCTGTTTATCATGGTTTGGTATGTTCATGAAAAATTACATTTGGTGGTTACCTTTGTCTACAGAGACTTGCAATTACTGATAATAGTATCGGTGGTATTTGAACCCGTCATGATATTCCTCCTCCTTACAGAAAGTTTGTAAATTGTCTTATCTTCCTAATAAATTCTTATTTATTTCAAGAAGAAATAGTCTCTGAAGCGCTAGAGTGACACCGATTTGGTTCATGTGACAGTCTTCAACACTGCTTCAATTAGCAAAGACCCTTTTTTGGCTCCCCAATCAGACGATAATGAATGGAGTAATTAGCAGTAATAATTAAGTGCTTTGTGAGGCTTCCCTTTGCCAATATATCATGCGAGCATGTTTGATTAATCAGACCCCCTTAAGACATATGATGATGACAGGCAGCCACATGCAGTACATAGTTCGTCTGTGGGCTCTCTGCTGCACTTGGCTCATAGCGAGGGATGATTGTCGGTCTATTATGTGGGCAGGATTGATGACATCCTACTTGCCTCCCAACACCATAAGATGAGGCAAGTGTACAGACACTAAAACCGACACACACAATGTCAGCACAGGTAAACAGCAAATAATGGAGAAAAAAAATGCAATCCTGTGGCCTATTTGGTCTGCCAAATGAGCCTTGATGATGAGGACATATACTGTCACACCATCCAATGAAAGATATTATTGATTTAGTCATACCTTACTTTTCCACTGCATGCACGGTTCATTACGTTATTCATACATTCTATGAAGGCCTCATTAGATCCCTATAGCACTTGTATAATTCATGTTGAATGTTTGCTTCTGCAGACCCACTGTGTGTCAAGGTCGTTTTAATCCGAGCCAAGACCCAGAAGGGCTTCCTGTCCCACAGGATAGACGGATATTTGTTTTGGAATGCCCGTTGGGTTTGATCGGGCTGGGAGGTGGAGAACAGACAACACGTTGACTGGATGCACCCACGGAATGATTGATTTCTGTCCTTCTAACGCTGCATCTGGTCTCTTAAGGTAGCCCTGCATATCGTCCTTTAAAATCCGCTTGGTTGTGTTATAACCATGTATGATATCAGTCTTGGTAACCAAAGGAGAAGTGAAAGGATCGTGGGAGAGTTTGATGTAACCACTGTGACTCAAGATTAAAGGATAGCGGTTTTGGTAATGATACAGACTTGGCAATTCCTCAAGCGTTGTTGTCAGGCAGAAGCCCATCAGACTAATCACTCTTGAAACTGTCCCTCATTTTAGGGTTGGCTAATTCCTGCACGACACATCGATCGCATTTAAAGCCTCTCCAAGAACTTTCAAACTGACACTTTCCTTTTTCAAATGCCAAAGCACGGCATGCATTAGTAGAACACTGTTCATAAAGGAAATCGATATTTGGTGTCACAAAGTTCTGATCTCTTCTCCTTGACAATGGTTTGGTGCTGTGCAAAACCACATGCTCAGACTTTCTTGGTTAATAATGTATTTATTAGCTCAGTAGTTTTGAGTGTGCAGGACAAATGGTCTACAAAGGACCAAATTCAGGTTGTGATCCAGTACATATTGCAAAAGCAATTATTAAGTGAAACTGCAGATTAGGGGTGCAAGCTATATCGACTCAATATTGTCATTCCAATATATTGTTGCAATAAGTATGCAATATTTTGTTAATTTTATGGAGTGCTGTGACCCATCCGCTGGCTTTGTTGTGTTTGATTTAGAGCCCGCTTGAAACGTTATAATGACCATGTTTCATTGGCCTGTTACCATGCCACTTGCCCATGTTAGTCCACTTTAGCGCACGGGTCTACTACAAACTAATCCTATGGAGTGTGTGTGCATATTTCGAGAGAGTGCCGGTGTAAGTTAAGAAACAGATAGATAACAAAACTGAACGAATCAGAGAAGCAAAAGAAAAGTTGTGTCCTGTTCTCTTTTCATATTTTATATTGTACATGTCCTGTTCTGTACACGTACCAGTCCAATATGACAGTTAGTTGAAATAAACCTTGTGTTTTAAGAAAACATGTTTAATTTTTAATGAATCTATTTTTATGTACTTTCCTGTAACTTTTGTAATTTTACATATGTACGATATCGCAATATTCAGAATCAATATCGCAATTTCACATTTTGTCAATGTTGTGTAACCCCACTACATATTGACTTAGCGGGTAGTAGTTGGAGTCCCTTTCCTGCTCATGGGTAGGTTGACATGATCTTATTAAACCAAGGCTTAAACTTTCATGTCAAGCAAACGCATCCGAAAAAACAGAAGCATAAATACAGAGGTAAGTGACTAAGTAAGCCTAGTGACCAAATCCTTATATTCAATCCTCAGATCATTAGAATTGTCATACTTCACGTACAAGTTCGGCATCACATTAAAAAGTTAATGATTCCATGATTCTCACTGGCTTCAGTCAGTGGTCTTAATGTCCATTTCCTCCATGACTTCCCTATTTTCACCCTGCTGTTACAATAACTGATGGCATGTTTGGTTAATATAATGAACTAGCTAAAACGCCTGAATTACCATCCTAACTAAAATATTAAATGATTTAACTACACCACACATCCATAATGGCTGTTTTACAGATTAAATGTGTAATTACCATCACGTTTGAGCGAGGTTGTGATTTAAATTAAACCCTAATATGATTTACCTTTAGGAATAGTTATTATGTAACTGTAGAAGGATTGTATGTGTTTGGTTACAAATAAACTGTTGGTAGCACTTGGAAAATGACAGAGGGAGGAAACTGTAATATGAGCAACATGTCTGTGAGAATAAGAGAGCGATATCGAGCTAGAAGGTTAGTGTGCCCGTAGAGGTAATCAATTATTTTACAATCCCAATGCCTCAGACAGGCATGAAACAGTTTCAAAATCTCCACCATGAGGGGAGCAAAAGGATAGAACCGTCCAAAAAGAATCAATCTCAGCTTGCACTCCAAGACATGCTGGTGAAGTCCATACGAAACAAGCTTGACCTCGATCATTTCCCTTTGACTTCTTCTATTACCCAGTTGTACAAAGTTAAGGTGAAGTTTGGGGAAAAAAGCCTTCCCCTGCTTCATTTTCCTTCTCTAGGCTCTGTGGGGATGCTTGGTCAATTTTCTCTGCAATAAATATTTGATCAACACAGTAGAGGGTCCATTTTTCTGTTACAAAGTATGTATTTAAATGCCGATGTACTGTATGTGCGATTTTCCATTAAACCAATTGTTTAACAATCTTAACATTAGTGTTTAATATGTTTTTACTTAAAGGTACACATTTACTTGAAGGCTTTAGCAGAATGTTTGATATGTTTAAACTTTTATGAGAACTTTTGTCTGTACTTGATACGAGTCTAAATATTATTTACATTTTCCTTGATCTACTCAAAGGACGCTATACTTTTGTAATTGTAAAAGAGTTAAAGTTCTTAAAAGTGTACTGTGATCATTTGAGTCTGACTTTTGCTTTGGTGGGTAATGCATCTCAAAGCATCATCCTTATGCTGTGGGGAATTTGCATTTATATTGGTTTATCATTATTATTTATTTGATTATTATCCCAGCAGCCATCACACCATTCATAATCAATGAGTAAAACTTTACAACATTTGCTGTGAATCACATGACATCTGTTGAAAGATATTAGCTAACATAAGAGAATATTGAGTGTCAAGTCCCTCATCTTTTTTGTTTACCTTAGTATTAGATGCCAAGGCATCGTGTTGGACATTGGGTTAAAATGCAATAATACTCAACTATTAAAAAAAGAGCTGCTTCAGATTTATTAAAATCTACCACATGGTATACTGACTTTATGGTCACTGTTATCATTCTTCCTATTGTAAAGAAGTGAAATCATTTTTTACACAAAACGAGGACTGTGGGAACTCTTTCAGTGTACATACAAACATGTGAGCTGTGTGTTAAAACACACTTTAAAACTATCCTTTAAAATTTCCTCATGGTGATACAGAAATCCATCTCACTAATAAAAAAAATCCCCAGTTTATCAGAATCCCTTTAAAATTCATACCAAGTAAATAATGGCTCAGCGATCAGCCTTATTCTATTTATGGCATAAAAGCTATTTTGGTGTTGATTCCTTCCTTTTTCAGCTTAATTTAGTAAAGTTGTAAGCAGTAGAAAATTAACTCCCTATTTTATATATGTATATTATATATCTGAATCCCTACAGAGTAAAGGAGAAACACAGTTTAACCTTAGAGATTATAGCCAAGTATTAATTTGGTTGAGGTCAGTGTTCAGCCCAAGTTGAACTAATTCCTTTGACCAGGAAGTGGAACATTGAACTAAACACTGAACACAGTTTTTCTAACACATCATGATTGCTTCATTAGATAAGTAAGAGCAAATAATGTTCTAGTTGTAGTGAAAGAGTGGGGCCTCTCTTTGTGAATATGAATATCCCATAATTCATTTGTCTGTTATTAACTTTCTTCCGCACATGTTGCTTTTTATTGTGTTCATTATGTCTGGTCATCTCATTTTGCAGGGCAGAATAGGTTCACATGTTTTTATTACAAGGACCAAAAAGTTTTGTGAAGCATGTTGTAAAATATGCTGTGTTTCAGCTTTATTTTGTAAAAACAGCTTTGATCTGCATGTGCTCCATACTCTAATGACACTTCAAATGCCCAAGAGACAGTGGTGCGCATAATGCAACCAAATGCAAGACCCCATATTTTGACACTTTCAAGACCTTTTTTTCTCCTCTCACCACCCAAGGTTTATTGTAACAGCAGTTTGAAAAACTGTCAGCAGACATCAAATTCACTGTGCCGTTGCACGATGTCAACAACACAGAGAGCTCAAGACGCCCACAATCCATCAAGCATGACAGAGGGACATCAAATAGCACAGCGGATGCCACATTCATCACAAAAATTTGTGACGACTGCTTTAGCTCACCTCCCTTTCACCTACTGATGTGCTCTCACATGTATCTGTCTGAGTAGTTTCTCGTTTGTCACCGCAATCATAATAACATGTACTGTATACATGTATGAGTAAGCATGCATATGCACATGCGAGTAGGGTGAAAGCAACAGTCTGTTTCAACATGTCACTGCCAGTTACAATACCATGCACAGGCACAGAATACTCACATCATCCCATGTGTGCAGTGTCTGTTCCTACACATGATAGCAGCCACTCTGTGCTATTGTATGAGTACTCTCTCAAATGTCAAAAGGACTGTGGCTCTCTAACAGGGAGTTAGGAACCCATGGGGGAAATAAAACAACATTTAATCTCAAGAGCTTTAGAGACACCATACTCTATGTTGCATGGGCCATTGTTGTGTGATTGTGAAACCCGATCTTGCATTTACAGTTCACATGTTTTATTTGACTATGAAGAATTGTTTCTGGTTGGCATATTTGTATTGGTCTACTGCAATAAGTGCTTGAACCCAACACATTGTTTTGAAAATTAGAATTAGTACATAAAATGGTAATTGCTGGTAACTGTTAAATTAGCAACCAAGGACAAAGAGGGTTAATGTTTCTGTTATCTAAAGCAGTAAAAGCTTAACTAAAAACTCATTTAATGTGATGGAGGTGGTCTGTATTGGAAAATAATTTGAATTGTGGTATTAATTATTCACTGGATGGAGAAGGGCACAAGGGGAAATACTCTTGAAATAACAAAACACATTTGTGTCCAAAACAAAAAAGTCCCAATCCTAAAAATGTTGCCATCATCTCAGGGGTGAAGCATTTCCATCCTGCTACAGCTGACCTGTTCTGACATGGGGAGGTATCTATCGAGGCATGCAAGGCTTGTTATTTTCCCAGCAGGCACCTAATTAGAGTCCCTATGACCTTTTACAACTGAATAGACCACTAGTCGCACAACCCTTTTAGTACAGATATCTAATCCGCTGACATTTTTGGCAAATTTGGTTTCTTTCGGCAAAAATATGCCTCTTACAAAACAAAATGTTGAAAGGTTTTTCAAGATACAACTTCTTTTACTGACGCATACAAATATGTATGCAGCATAAAGTATAGATACAGACAACCACATTACACATTGTTCTTTCTCTTTATCTGCCAGTTGCTGGCTAACTAATAACATAATTCTACCAGTAGTATGGATGAAAGGAAAACTTCTTATTCTATTCAAATAATCCAAATGGAATTAAAGTAATTGGACAATCATCGGTCTTTTTTCTTGTAGAACCTTGTTTAAAGCCACTATGAATTATGAAGTCAGGTCAACAAAAGTAAAGCTGATCTTTCACGCTCAATAATACAAGAGATGAATTACACTATTGCTCTCAAAACCCCATTTTAATAGCTGTAGTGAAAAGCCCAATTCATGGCGTGCATGCTTTTTCTACGATGAACCAGGAATGGCTGAAATCCATTTTAATTATTTTCACTGCTGCTAGTGTGTCCTGTCTCTGTCCTTGGTAGCTCTGCTATTTTGCATCTTGCATATCATTAGCACAAAAAAAAAGAATCAGTCTCTGTCTCTGCAGGAGAGATTTGTAACATACTATAGAGGACCTTCACCTAAACCAAGTGCATACCTTGCACATCTTGGTCACAGTGATTTCATCCACAATTTGTATTCCATCCACTTCATTTCACAATTTGTATCTCTTTTGTTACAGTATGCAGTACATTTCTAGTGTCTTTTTTGTGCAGACAAGCAGTACTTTGTGATAACACATATACAGTATGTAGAACACAATAGACCCAAAATTTAATGACACATTTTCAAATATTTATTTGAGGATGTCTTTTACCTTTTTAATAGATTTATTTAATTTAATTGATTTAAATAATTAATTAACCTTGCCCTAGGGATCTTCAACAGATATAAGGACATTATTATTGAAGGATAGTTTATCGGTCCTTGAGCCAACCTGCTTTGTGAACCTTCACTTCCCCACAACTAAACTGCTGTTTATCCGTCATGACCTCATACTGCATCTCTCAGTTTACCTCTGTATCACTAAACACCATGCGGAAATAAGGTAATGGACTAACCCAGCCCAATAACACAGAGGGCCGTGACAGCAATAAAAAGGCTGTTTCATTTGCCTCAAGTTTAAGATCTTTGTGATATGGTCGGGATGCACACATAATTGCACGGATCAGGGACAGTCATCTAGATTGAAAAAAGATGCCCTTGGCTAAGTTTGTTGATAGTCTCTCTATCTCGCTCTTCTTATTTCTTCTTAATTCTCATCCTCTGGCAACAGCAATAATTTAAGTTTTGATCGCGGACTTAACTTACCGGTTTATTCAGACAAAATGTGATCTGAATGATTGAACATGGCATTTAACGCATAACATGGGCCTAAAACTAAAACTATGCTATGCTCAGAACTTCAAAAGATATTTAGGGCTGATGACCAGTATTGTTAACCCAGCTGTGTTAACCCAGTTGTGTTAACTGCGTGCACAGCAAGGCTTTGGCTATGTATACATAGCCAAACATACTGTATACTAAGCTATACAGTATTCATGTTTATACGTTGTATACGGTGTACTATATACTATAATGTACATAGGTCAATAGTGTATACTCCGTATTCATAATCATAACTCCATCTGCTTATTCTATAATGTCTACCGTTCCCATTACTCTTTACTATATATTTTATAAATTTTAATTAATCAATATTTTATTCTGTTAATGCTCTGTACAATGCTCTGCACTTTACTTCTTTTTGCACTTCTGGTTAGACACTAAACTGCATTTCGTTGTCTAAATACCTTTACTTTGTGCCGTAACAATTAAGTTAAATCTAATCTTATCTATTCTAAGGCAACATTTTTTGGGACACACAGTATGACTCTCTCAAAAGGGCCATAAACGTGCTTCTAGTGACTGTCAAAGCACCATCTTTTTCCAGCAGAGACACAGAGAGTCAGACTATAGCTGCTAATGGCTTTCAATTGTGACTACCAGCTCTATGTCGCTGCTGTCAAGGCTACACTGTCAGTCTCCCATGACCCATGACCCTTGCATCACACACAAACATTGCCCCAAGGTCACCACCCTGTAGGCGCTGCATTTATTAAATATGCTTGGAGGAAAGAATCTAGCTGAATTTGAGGGTGTAGTTACCCTTTAAATACTTACAAGGAGTGTGTGACTACAGCTATAGTCCTAATGATCTACCTTAGTAGTTATCAGCTAGTGAAGTATTAATACATGAGATTAAGCTAACTTTTTTTGCTAATTTTTGGTTGAATCTCTTTTGGATGAAAGCAAAATTACTTAATATTTTACTAGTTTGTTAACTTGTGTTGATGCCATGCCCAATACATTCCTATGCAAATAATATGAATACAGTTTGTGAAATGTGCCTTTGTTTTCAACAGAAACATTTGTATATCACCACATATTGGGTCTTTATATTATATATATACATATATACATCTCAAATGGTTTATTTTTTGTTTCATGCCTTTCTGGTTCCATCAACCTGTGTCAGTGGGTTATAATTCCCACCCCTTTCTACTGCAGTGTCAATGGGATTGGCTGACTGAATCCATGCTGTCATTCTCACATAACTATATTCAAGATCCCTATTTATTCTCCATGTGCTAATCATGGTCAAGGTCATGATGCCTGAGGAAAATAACATAACAGTGACGGACAGGGAAACTATTGCGGGTTTATTTTGATTTGGGGAGATGTGACATTAACACAAAAGATTGTGATGTGATATAAAATTCAACAAACAGCTTTTTTTAGTGAGTCACTGTGTCACTGAATGCAAGTACCTGTACTATAAGAATATGTGGTGCAAGGGTCTAACGGTACACATCATATGCATATGGTACGGTTTACACCCTCATGGAATAACACAATATGCTTGCAAGATTATTTATGAATACATGCTGGTGTGTTACAACTATATGCAAACAAGCTGATTCACAGCCTTCTCTTCCCTCACATATGCATGTTTTAGGCAAAGAAGCACAACGAAGTTCTTCACACCCTTAGGATACACAAAGACTTCAAAAGAATGATCTACTTGGCCATTTCCCGAAGAACAAAACTAAAAGAGAAAAGACAACTTTTGTGTTTAATAGCAATTCAAAAAATGTATTTTTCTCAATATGACTTCAGATGTTTATGCATAACAAAGTGTGAAAACTTTAATAGCTCTTTCAATGACCCTTTGAATGATTTCTCCCCAGACCCAAAGCAATATTGTTGGGACAATATGTCAACCCAGCAGATTATATTTAATTAAAGGTGACTCAACGTAACCATTTGCATCTCTCTGTGGCCTGGTTGGTGACTTCAGTGGAGTCCTCAGCTGACTAAAGTGACCCTGGCTATTTGATGGAATGAATGCAAATAAGCCTTGACCCAAGGCCACCATTATGATGATTAGCCTGACAAGTTAAATTCCTCCCTAGAGGTCCCTAATACAACCTCAATTAAACTGTCTGGACAACCCGAGGCAAGCCGGACTCTCTGGTCTCCAGTTTATTACGGCTCATCATCATGTGTGCCTGATCACGCCTATTTTCATCTCTGGACATTTTAATTTCACACGCTTTCAGTTTTTGCTGTTAAAATCCAGTCTTTGATTCATGAGATAACTAACGCATTAGTGGAGAATCTTCATTAGAAATGCATCTTACCGCTACTTTTCATTTTGAATTGTGGTCCGTTCCACAGAGTGATTAAAGACAACCATGAAATAGAAATAACCGTATTATATATTTGCAGAGGGGAAAAGTGGATTTTTAATTTTTGCTATTGCAAAAAGCAATCCTTTATAATATACTCCTCATATGATGATCAAACTATATCTTGTCTGCAAGAAAATTAAGCAGCAGCTCATCCCTCTCCATATTTCCATTTGCTAAATTAAACGTATGACTTTATTGTTTTATTCACTACTCATAATACAGTTTTTTAGGAGTTTTAATAAACCCATTATGAGGTAAGCCCTAATGTAGTTTGCAGATATGTATTTTCCTCCTTTAGCATTAACACCTGCAACCCACTCACTCCTCAGACATTTTTTAAGACTAAAAAAGAGCAGGAAAGGGAGCGAGAGAAGGAGAGAAGAGCGAGTGCAAGAATTATACAAAAATAAAAATACCAAAAGAGCACAGCACAAAAATAACTGCAGGACTAACACATGAGGGAGAAGTAGTGAATCCTAAAATCAGCAGTAGAGCATTATTTAAATCTCTCATTTCAGGTCCAAAGTGAAGGAATAGGTAACTCAACAACTAAAAGAGACACAATAACATGTTTGTTTTGAATATTTTTTCACCTGGTCGTATCTGAGACTGTTCACTTTAAGGGGACTTCTTCTTGTCAGTGATACCATCCCACATTGGTGAAAAATCTAAGTAAAAGCCCCAAATAGTGTCTCAGCAAGGCGCTGGTCCACCTCAGAGATACAAGAACAGATTCAATGCTCCTCTGCATTAAGTCTCTGAACTCTATACTGGAGGGATGAACACCATTCTTTCAAAAGATATTTCCACAGTTGGAAACTTTGCGCACTTCATGCATACTTCTGAGCCGATGTACACTTTATTTTAATCAGATGTGAGGTGACTAAATAAGAAAAAAGTGGGGACTGAAACATTTTTTTTTTATAGTCTACACTGCGATCTGTTAAATTCCCATCAGAGACACATTTCTAAACTTATTTTTGATTAATTACTGATTCTGAGAACTGCTTTTTCCTTTTATGTTCTTGTCATGGTGTCTGTTTCAATATGAGATCTTTAAACTAAATGATCGATTACTTATCTCATAGGTGTTTAACTGGGGGTGACTTTCTTGGGGCTACAGAATATGATTCATATAATTTTCATCAAACCATTCAGTGACCCATTATGACCAGTTTGTGGGTATCTAAATTTGTTATGTTTTTCCTTTAATGTGTTACCCGCCCATTGGTAACTTTAGACCTTCAAGGTAGAGTTTGCAAACTTGTCTGTTAGTGACAGAGGACAAACAATTGCATGTTCAAAGTGCTTGAAACAGGTTTAATATCCTGCGTCATTGTCGCAGATGCTATGTACCTGTTACCCAGTCAAGGAAAGAGTTAACAGAAACTTAGTTTTGGCCAATCGGAGTTGGTTGTGCAAGATTCCCACCTTTGGCTGAGTCTAATCTGTCAGAGGGAGAGCAGGAGTGCGGATGTAAAGTTTAATGTTGGTAGTGCTTGTTAAACGTTGGTAGAGACAACATGACATTATGACTTTGGGTAAACATATACGCCAGCTTTAAAGTCCAAGTGGCGTGTTACCTGTATCCATTTTGAGCTGTCCGCGTGAATGTCTACGCTCTATAAAGCAGATGTGAACATACACGGCACTTGGCGTGTTATCGCTAGAAGAAAGCAACAGTTGAGTTTGGGTTGGGTTCAGGACATGATCCTGGGTCACCTGGGTGAATTGTCCTGTGTTTAACCCATCCTCCACCCCAATCAACCTCTGTTTGGGGATTTTTGCCCATTCATTCTCCTTGATTCGGCATTAATTCACACGCAATCACGAGGTAATGTAAGTCAACGGAGGCCAAATAGCGTTGATAAATATGTTAAAAAGCGACTTGGCTAGTCATACACATGCCATTTCAGTCTGCCAGAGAAGAAGTTGGTAATTTCATGGTGCAGATTAGAACCCAAACTGAAACATAAGCAACCAAAATGTTGAATGTTAGAACAATGTGTACAATTGGTTGTTATTACAGTGACTTATGAAGTGTAAGGTTTAGTTCCATCATAGTTTTAATAGTGTCAAAAAACGTTAGCTGACATTGTTGTTCAATAGCTAGCTCAGAGATTATCATCAAATGAAATTACACAGTTAGCAGAATTCTTTTATTACATGGCATTGTATCCATGTCACATTCCCATTTGGGACTGAGTTCCCCTAAAGGTCTGATCCTAGAATGATCTTCTGCTAAAGCCAGTGGTTAATTTCAAAATGCCCCTCAAAATGCCCCTTGATCCATACAAGTCCAGTGATTGTATTTTGGGGTGGAAGTATTTAGGGAAATTAAGGGTTATTAGTTTTCCATCGAGTATCATGACACTGTAAAGCTTGAACATACCAGCTCAAAAGAAAACCATTAAACCCTAATTTGTATCTTCTGCACCACTGCACTGCAAACAATGCAGTAAACTGGTAAACAACAGCACTTGTTCTTAAGTGATTTTAACAGTTCTTTATAATACATTGTAATTTCTGTTAATAGCACTGCATGCTTTCCATGGCTGATGTAACTAAAGCACCATCATGTAATTCACATCCAAAGACCAATGGGGAGGAATATCACAGCAAGATATCGGTGGTACCTCTCACTCCACAGTTACTTATCTCATTTCCTTATTATGTGTCGAGCTGCTCTGAGGAGGAACTCTGGTACGATGCTTTGCATTGTAATATCTTTCCAGGTCAATTGATATTCTGCCCGAGCCTGGGAATAAACGCAGTTCTTGCTGTCCCGCTCTCATTTACATTCTGACCAGTTTATAATGCACCGAAGAACAACAAATCTGTTTGCATATAGACACAGATCAGTTCCCCCTATCAATTGCAGTTCTAACACATTATAATGTTTTAATCAGTTATGATGATGTTATTTCCCTCAACATTGCCTCCTCCCTTCATTCCCATCATCTGAACACCTGGTGACCCCGCACTGATGATGCCACTCTAAATGGGATTCAGTCACCCTGACCCTGAAGGACCCGCTTCTGTAATTAATCGCTCAATGTTTTGAGACGCAAACAGACTGTTAATATCCATTAGAAATTGATATGTGCATTCTCATGTCCATGTTTAGGGGAGATGTTTTTTTCTTATGACACAGCAGTAAATCTATGCTGATCACTTTTATCAATTCATCGTGTTGTGTGTGTTATTAAAACTGTTACTCCTTAAGTCATCACATTACAATTACAATACTTCATTTTATTCGATAACATTGAGTTTGCAAATTGTTTCAAAAACTACTTTTTAATATGTTCCCACTTCTACTAAAATTGTGTTAATTTAAAAAGAATTACTCAACTCTTACTGACTTTTTCAGTTTTTGGAATTTTCCCCTCACGTGTCAAACATGCCATATATTGTTATTTAAAAATATCCTCCAAAAATGACTTCATGTGTCATATGCACAATAATCAATTCTGACTCATATTTTTGTTTTATTGTTAGGTGGCAACCATTACGTTTAGTTATGAGGATGACAAATGGGACGTATTTCCTGCCACCCACAGTGTTGTTAATTTAGGAAACACTCCTATGGGTTGTATTAGAGGGTGTGAATAAATGACCTATATCCTTCTATGATTTGGTGAACTTGTTGTATTTTTTAAGGACAAGTTAGCCTATAGAGCTATGCCATTATTTAGCAAGTGAGTGAGTAATGCCATAAAATCATTTTTTTTTCAGTAGATAACATGACTACATCAGCCTTTTGCTGACAAAAAAGGAATCATATACTTGAATGTGATTAATAAAGTATGATTGTGAACCACATCAACACAGGTATCTATAAAGAATAACTTTTTCTTTATTAGAACAAGCTCTCAGAGCCGTCCTATTTCACAAATAAAATGAAGTTTTTTTTCCCCAATTGAACATCTGATAAGGACGCCAAGTGAAATATAATCTGTTGGAAGCTGTCAAACTGTTTATGCTGCACAATGAACCAAAAGTAATAAAGCAGTGCCCAGGGGACTGTGTCCATACATTTATTCATCTCTGAAACTACAACAGCACAAGTAAGTATAAAAAGATGGACACACAAATAGAGATCAAAAGAGCACCTGTATGCCATAGACAGGGACACATGCACAGTTCAACTCCTACTTCCACTTACATGCTCATTTTTTCAGAGATACAGTGCATGCACAAATGAACACACACGTTGTACAACTCCTTGGGCAAAAGCCGCATTTCACATTTTACAGGCCGTGTTCAAAGAAGAAAAACAGGTCCTGCAAACCAACATTAAAAGGACAATTTCTATGAATTCATATAATTTCTTGCATTTGACCAATTACACACATGCGTGGGATGCACTGAGGAAGAGTCAGGGACAGGCGTAAAGATTGGCAGTTTTGATTTGATTCCTGCCTCTTGTGGAGACTACTACTGTAGAGAGGCTTCACAGATGTCAGCCACTTGATTAATCTTCCTGTTGGCTGACTCTCGCTGTGTACTGTGCGTTGCTTTTTTTCAAAATCCAGGCCCCAAACAACAGCAGTGAAGGTAGCCATCCAGGTAGCAGAAGAACACTAACAAGTTTATGGCGGAAAATAAATAGTGACTCTTCTTTGTTGTTGTTTTTCACTCAAACCACAGAAGTTTGAAGTGGTTTAACTTGAGTTCAGAGTGCAGGATACATTTGCTATTGTGTAGTTTTTTTTTTTTACAGTTTCATAAGTGTTAGGCTAAAAATAAAAAAGATCAGGTAAATTTGATCATAACCATCATTGATAAATGGTTGTTTTTTTGCTGTTAACAAAGAAATGATTTATGTTTGATTACTAATTATAAGTTATGTTATAATTCATGTTATTTTATCATTACTTTAGTATAATATAAAATAGTTTATAAATTGAAATGCATAATGCTTTGTCAGTTTTTAATTGTTAATGTCAATTGTTTTGTAAACAAACTCTAAACATTAATTTGATGCTACTATGAAGTTGCAACTAACTAAGATAATTGATTAATTAATGACTAATAAGTGGTTTATTAAGCAGCAAGTAACATACATTTTGACCCATCAAATAGTTTCTAATGATCTATGAAAGACAATTACTGGATTATTTTTGCATTAATAATAGCTATATAAATAATGTTTTACTTAATGCTTTCCATTTATTCACCATAGTAAGAATAGTATAAACATTTGCAACTTTACAATAACCATCCAAATAATGTTTGGCAGTTTACAAATACTATGGTAATCATAAATTATATGATACAGTATGTACAACAATAAACTGTTTAAATAACATAAATTATAGCATTAGTAATAATTAGTAGACAATTATCATTTCATTGTTTCGTAATCTTTCCATTGATTGATAACAGTAAAATAATGATTAATTTAAGTTCAATTAACTTAGTTATCTGCTCATCCTTTATTAGTGATGGTTATTATTACACTTTTCTTTCATATGCAAAGCATTTGAAAATTTGGAAATGTTATAACGTGCCCCACCCCTGGGAAATAACGTTGTTTCAATCTGTGATGGCTCCCGGGGGCCCCAGCGCATTCGGAACGCAGCGCAGACACTTCTGGTGGAAAATAAGGGGAACAGTCTTTGGGTTAACAAAAATCCATCTATTGACAGAGACTCTAATGGTATATGAGTCAACAAAGGTGAGTGGCGACGTATGCTGCAAGAAGAGCTAATTATGAATGTAGGTTTGAAATTTCAAAAATAATTAAATGAGTCACACCTGGAAACATTGTCCAGGGTAAACAATAGTAAGAGTTGAATTGTACAGCTTGCAACGACAGAATGATACGAAAACAATAAACAATACAACAGCACACCATTCAGATGGATCAGCCAAGAATGAGGACAGAGGAACTGAATGAGTAAAGAAAATGGACGATAACATGAAGTTGCAATTAAAACAAGAGGAAGAACTGCAAGTGAAGGATTGATGGGGTGGAAGGTAGCAAAGATAGGTGATAAGTGGTTATGCATCTGTGAAGAATCTGAATGTGTGTGTGTGTGTGTGTGTGTGTGTGTGTGTTTGTGTGTGTGATTGGCTGCTGGAGTGAAAGCAGGTTGAAGACGAGCACAGCAGAGGTTGAATGTGGTGGGAAGGTTTGATTAGATTCTGGGGTCTGGCTTGTGAGACTAAATTGGTGTGTTGTGTGTAGTGAGTGTGTGTGTGTGTGTGTTGTGTGTGTGTGTTTGTGATGACATGTGGTGAAGATGGAGTGAGGCTATAAACCAGGTGGCTGTGACTGTTGGAGGGTTTTAATATATGTGGGGGAGCTTGGAAGACAACAGGGAGCTTAGGAAGGTGGTATTAAAGGGTGGGGCTCTGATGGCAGAAGAAGTTTCAGAGAATACATTTAACTCGGTTGTGTCTCAGTGAGGGCTTAGTGTTGTTATGCATTGATGCTGATACTCTTGATAAAAATGATCACTTTTGTTGTGTAACATGGCAAACAAAGAGGAAAGAATTCAGTTCTTGCAAGAGAAAAACAGATGTGTGCACTCACATTAGGGAATGGTGTTTTTATATAAATATGTATAACTTTGAGAAGAAGAACTAAATAAATTGCAAATAGCCAAAGGAATTAGAATAAACATGATCAAGATAGTCTTTTGGAGCCCTATTAAAATTAGTGTTTTCATAGAAGATCATGCCTTGATGACTCATAATTTGATTAATGCATCCAGGTCAATGTATCAAATGACACTTGTTTACATAAATCAGTTTTAAAAGAGCCAAATAATATCTGGTTAAAGGTATTATTATGTATGTCAGGTAGAAATCAAACAATCAGACATGTGGTTGTGGCAACTGCAGTACACTGGCTGTAATCCTGACAATTGTCTCAATAGATAGGTAACATAACGGTGTTTACAGTAAACGGCGATTACAAATAAACCGGGTTCAATGTGGGGTCACAGTTCTGCCTGCCTGCTCTCTGGCTGCCTACCGGTGGAGGAAAAATACAAAAAGACTTTTCCTCCAGGGATTAATAGAGCATCAAGACTGTGATATTAATGATAAATAATGGAACAATAATAACAAGACTAGGATTCCATATTGGAGGGAGGGGGTGGATTAGAGCCCAAAGAATACCCCCAAGACATTTGGTGAGGTTTGAGCACAGGCAGGAAATGCAAATAGGGAAGGATATGAAGGGTATGGTGAGATTTAGCTCATTTCGGAGAAGGGGGAAGAGAGATGAGGGGAAGCAGGAATGGAGTGGAAGAGGAAAACAAGAAGTAAGAGGTGGGGAGAGGAGGAATGAAGGTTGGAAGCAAATGGGGAGAGAAAGAGCGAGACATAAGGTGCGGCGGAGGGAGTGGGAGAGGTAGTGGTGTTGAAAGATGGACATCGCTGGCACAGTGTGGCTATATGTCCTGGCACGGCTGCAGGACGGAGCAGTACACCTGCTCTCAGTCCAGTCCCCGTGGATCTACAGGCAGACTGTCATCTGTCACGCTCTAACACACATTCACTAATCATATACAGTACACAGATGCTGTCATGCATATATTTTTGATTTTGCATCCATGAGTCCTCTAAGACCACTGAAATAGCGTTTGTTGCTCGTCTTTTACTTTTGGGTTATACAACATCTATTGTTGCACTTATTAGTGACAACAGCAGCTTAAATCTTAATTTAAAATAAAGATATAATAGCACACATGCATTTACAGACAGCACATCCGTGTTTTCCACACACAGACTTTACACAGATGGATGGACTGCCCAGGTATATTAACGGTCGCCAAGATTGGCAACCCATTATAGCATTATTATTTTATTTTGATGTGCGTAATGAGTGAACTCTGCCAGGACACTTATATTAGCCATACACTGTTAGCGACATGTACTGAGGTCAGCACGACAAGTTGATCAGTGTGCTAGTCAAACTATGCTGAGCACAAATGAAACGCCAACACTGGAAGACCTGCCTGTGGGTTCCCCGGTCAACTGCATCAGTAACAGAGGGAGATTGTTGACAATGTCTGTGTGTCGGTGTTGCTCCACCTGTGTTGAGTATGTGACTTGAAAGTAATTGTAATGCTCCTCCTATTGCCCACATTGTTTTATTGTAGTTTTATAGACTATTGTGACATGTTACGTTCTATGAAAGTGTTTATTAAAGTAAGGTATTAGCTAACTTGTAAGAATCCTAACTAGTAGAATACGTCTTATATATGGTATAAGTAAATCTGTCTGTCCAGCAGCTACTGTCACAAATAGAATCTAATTCCGTAGGAAACAGTACAACTATGCATTCAGGCAGATCCATTGCTTAGCTACATTACATTGTTCACATACTGTGAGTGTGTGGACACATTTGTTCACACTTACAGAGATACACTGTAGCCTCAAACAGCGGCATGAGTGGTCGGATGAGTGTTGCACAATATTTTGGTTTTACATTGACAAGAGCAACAGATTTTAGAAAGATTTAACTATAAGAAAAATGGAAGTTCCTTATGATTTGCACCTAATCATTTAATCAAGCAGATATAAACCAGGTTGTAATGAGGACTGTTCTCTGAATGAAACTAAGAGTTCATGCATCATTTTCTAAGCTTCTAATCATCTAAGTATTAAAGATTTGAACGATTAGTGAATCCTTTATTCAAGCATACTCTGATCCTGTTCCCTTTCATTTCTGCTCCTAAACACATTGTTCAAAGCATCCTTTGATTTTCTTACAATCATTTAAAGGCAGCCAATAGAATGATCACATTCCCCTTACGCTAATGATAAAACACAGCTAAAAGTTGACCCCTCTCACCCCAGTTGAGAAATAACAATTCACAAAACTTCCAAACAGTAAAACACTAAATTAAACTCTATTGTCAATGCTACTCACTAGTTCTTAGCTGCAGCAGACATTTCTAATAGCATTTAAAAACCTACAGTGTAAGATAATATCTTGTGAGATATCAAATATATTAAAGGTACCCTGCCACATGTATTTTATTACTTTGTGATAATGTCTGAAGTTCAACCATGGACTCTCTAACATATTTTATGAAAAGAAAAATGCCTTGGTTACCTTGTTTCAAGCCATTCTAGCATGGTATAGAAAGCCTGCAGGAAGACTCAATTTTTGTGCCAGTTCTCATTAATGAGCTAAGCTGCTTGACTCTGGTTGGCCAACAGCTAGTGAATGAGATTATGGCTAGCAGTATCCTTTACCTAACGCAATTGGGCAAGTTTATGAATTGTAATGAGCTCAGGCAACATGATGTCAAACTGACAAGCTTTTGTAATTGGCTTGATTTCTACGCTTATTTCTTTTCAGTGGCTAGAGCAGAAAGAGAAGGTAGCAGTTCATTTTCACATTCACCACATAACACACACATACATGGACCTAACATATTTCCAAAAATGCATCTTTTGTGTGGCAGGGCACCTTTAATTTAACCCTTGTGTTGTCTTCCTGTCAAAATTGAAAATTAACACTTTTATTGATGCTTTTTATCAATGTTTTTAACTTCTTAAATTTTGGCCCGTTTTTCAATTGTTGTCACTTTTCTTTACATTTAACACTACGTTGCACTAACTTATTAACTTTAGTTTACAGTTATTTTTGGAATTTATGGTCAATAAACCTAATTTATTGGAAATTATAACTAATGTTTTCTTTAGAAAAGAATTTAGGAATTATTTAGACTCAAATTAAAGGAAAATATGTTGATGGATAGTCATAGACTGGAATATGTCCACTTTTACTCACTACTATTTCAAGAACACTTTTTTTTCAAATGCTATAAAATTGAATAAGAACCCCCAAAATTAATGAAAACAGAGATTTGTACTTGCCAAAGAGCGTTGTGTGGAATCAATCATGTTTTTTCGGTAATTAAACGAACATTGATATCGGAAAACGGGTCAATTTGCCCTAAAGACAGCATGAGTGTTAACAATAATATTCTAGACAATATATACAAAAATGTACACCCATGCTGAGAGACTAGCTGAGTGCTATTGCTAAATATGCACAATGGTAATGTTAAACATTATGAATTAGGCTAATTAAAACACTCATTAATACATATTTTTATTCCAAATAAACCCTTTGAAATAGCATTTGGGATTTAGTTGAATTAACTTCATTTTAGTACGGCAGTTTTAACATGGATATTTCCTCATTGATATGTAAACATATGCACAATGCACCAAATCCCTATAGGGAACCCACACTTTAATGATAATGTTCTGTCATGTATTGTTCTCCGGTCACAGCTTTCCAAAGGATGAGTTCACAATCATCCTCAGAAGATGAAACTCACAAGATGTCATACTGACCATGCTGTGTAGGAGCCGTGAAAACCAGGACCAAAACCAGGTTTATCAGAAAGAAAACTGATTTTGATGTGTTCACTCTATCCTAATGTGTTATTCCTTGCAATAAGTAGAAAAAGTGGCGCTGTGCTGTGCTGCTTTGATGGCCTCCCGCCTTGGGCCAAGCCAAGGAAAATGACCATTGTGGACACAGGTTGTTGACCAAAGGCAATCTCCCCATTGTGGTCAAATAGCCTAGAGAAATGTAAACATTACATTGAAGAATGGCCTATTGATCCACCTCAGAGATTGCAAAGTGAAGGTAAATGGTTTATCCAACAGCCTATCAGAGAAGTGTGTGGGGGATTGTGCAAGTGTGTGTGCACATGTGTGTCAGAGTAGGGGTACATGCGATTGAATTGGGGCGGAGGGAGGCGATGGTGGTAAATTGAACCACCCAGTTTCAAAAAGGACTTAAAAGTGACTGTCACAAAGAATAAGCTTTATCTCTTCACTGCCGCATACCTGTGGATAAAACACACAGATTTGCATTGCACCCGCAAATCCACAACGGGCCGCAGAGTGGTGCTCGTGATATCTATCTTCCTAATCTCACTTTGGAGACATTTAGAGTCTGTAACAGTAATTATGCTCCATAAGGTTCATGTGGTATTAAATCACTGATAGTATAGTACGTGTGCTGTTTTGAACCTACTCTTTGGAAAACCAACAGCAACATTAGTCTCTCAAAATAGGGTTAGAACTAACCAATCCAGTAATTTTGAGTGCTTTTGGTTCATTATTTTCACTTCATCTTCTTTTGCTTTTGGGGACATTTCATTTCTTTCACCTAAGCACTAGAAACTTTAATTCAACACAGCAATTACAGTTGGGTTACCTTATGTTTAAGTTATTGAGGCATTGTATTAATATGGGTAACAGCTAAGTCACTTCAAATTTGTGGGGAAATGAGCACCATTTGCATAACTCACTTGGCCGTGCTTTGCAATTATGCCCCCTGTTCCGACACATGCTGCATTGGTCTGCATGTAAATTCTATTTGGATGATAAGAGTACCTTATGAATATACAGTTAATTGGCAGCAAATCCCCTAGTTCAATTTTCAATCGTTTCTCAATTACAGAAGGAATCATAATGGCTTTTCTCTTCTCAGCCTCCTCTTTATTTCCCAAAGACAGAGCAAAACAAATGTCAAAACAATTGTTCCTTGGGCAGTATCTCCTAAATAGAAAAAGAAGAGGAAGAAAGAAAAAAAAAGATAAAAGGTGAGAAGTGATCAAGGAGAAATTTGTGGCTCTTTCCTCCCAGTGATGTGTGCACACGACTGAATCTGAGGGAGATTGCAGGCGACACAACGTCTCTGAGAGATCAAAGAGGTTCCTTGCTTTGCTTTGCATACCTCAAACACTATCAATAATGCATTTTCCTGCCCTACCTGCCGAGCACAGGGGCCCTGAATGTGCACACGAACACATGTCCACATACAATGGCCTACAGCAGTGCCTGGCATTTAACCACACTGTCCGTTGAGTAGTCCAGGTGCAAAGATGGGTAGAAGATGACAGCTACCTCAGGGCTAGTAAAGGTTGCTGAAGGTAGGTGAGAACATTGGTTGAAAAACATTTTAGCAAAACATGGTTTAGTGACCAGCAAGTCATTGCTCTGTGATCAATCAATTGCCCATGCCCAAAACATCTCTAAACACACAAATAGGCATTAAACTGCATTTAGAAAACCTATTTGAGTGAGCAGAGTGGTACAAAGAAATTAATCTCTATTCACGTTATTTACAGCAGTTTTAATGTGATACATTCCGTGAGATGTAGAAAAGATGAGTGCATGAATAAGACTGGTGGTAGTATAGAGTTTTGAGAGACAGAAGTTTTAAAATGATGTTCACATCCTCGGACCGAGTGGGAAAAATGTTATGTCTGGAAAGTGAATAACTAACTACTTCCCTCAACCATTGCTGTCAATGTGACCTTGCACAAAGCACTTCACTCTACTAATTTCACTAGAGCTTCTCAGTGGCCGGCAGGACTATGGTGATACTTGGCTGTTTACTAGTTACAAACAAAACTTTAAAGAGGAACCGAAGGGGTAAAAAAAAAATGAATACAGTAGAAAGTAAAGTTTTTAAATAGTACATAACATGTACTGAACTTACAAATACACCCATTTATTAAACAAACTAATAAAGATATGGACTAAGAATGTTTTGCTACATGATACTGTGTCAGGTCTTTGTCAGTTGTTTTTTTTAAGATTATTTTTTGGGGCTATTCCCTTTATTAAAGGGACAGTGGATAGACATGAAAGGGGGAGAGAGATGGGGATGACACACAGAAAAGGGCCGCAGGTCGGATTCAAACCTGGGCCGCAGCAGGGCTTAGCCAACATGGGGCAAACGCTCTTAGTGGGTGAGCTAGAGGTTGCCTCGTCAGGTCAGGCTTGTTGATGATCCCGCTGTTTATTATATGGATAATATATAATAATTATATGGATAATATAGGGATATTTATTACTGGCTCATGTGCTCAGCATTGGTTTTGTTTAAGAATCTGCTTAATAGTTTATATCACAGATAGCTTTGATGGCAAATTCTGATAGTGTTTTATTTTGTGGTTTGAAAATTTTGAAAAAAGTTGTCTTGCAACATTGTGGACTGTTAGAGAAAAAATAATTAAAAATAAATAAATAAATAAAAACAACAGATGAAGAAAATACCTAAGCTAAAAGCTGATGAAAGATGTGGCTTGAAAGCATCTAATGCTCTTTTTTTGTTATGACAGTTACATAGCAAATCTCCATAAGAAAACAAAATAGCATCCATTATGTGAGCTGACCAATGAGTATAAGGAGTATTTCTTTCCATTTTTCTAACACAAATATATTAATTTCCCAGCGTTGCACTGGCTGAACAAGTCTCTACTTTCCAGTCCCACTTGTGGGCTCCAATAGCAGGGATTCATTTGACCCTTATGTGCTGTAAAAACTAGGCATTTAATGTTAGTGTGAAGAGTTATAAATACGATATTTCAAAAGGAAAAAAATAAAACATTAGCTTTGTGTGAAATCAGCATACTGTAAGTGCTGTATTCTAAAATGTTCAGTGCAGGAAATTATGCAAAAAGTAAAGCAAGATGGATCTGTCGCAGGATGACCACGACATGACCGTTTCCCTCGTGCTAAGCTCCTCTTTAAAGATCCCGAATGGAAGTGGTATGGAGTCATCATGTTGCAGCTCAAGTAGAAAGGTGTGCATGGGTCACTGAAGCATCAAGTTGCCCGACTAAAAACTAATGCTCGACCACACCAGTATGTTCAGTATGTTTTCATACCATACATCCATAAACATGCACACAGTCACACAAATCCTACTGTGCGTGATTGAACAATCACCACTGGAGTTTTTTTATATTGCTAGTATTTACCCTTTTCTCACGGACATCACCCTAACCTACGAGCAAAGATTTGAGTATTTGCAAAAACAATATAACGCGTAAAGGGCTGATGGCCCACATAACTTTTTTGTGCGTCAGCACTGACTTGTACAGCATGTATTCAGCACCCATCAGAAATTCCAGCTAAATATAACAGCCATTAAACTGTAATAGAAAGGAAACACCTTGATCCCGCCACAATTAGAGCCTCTTCCATTATAATGATGAGGTCATAAAAAGTGATGAACCTGATAACGATTAGTCTAATTTGTTTCCTAAATTAATGGAGTGAAGAGATGCAGCCTAAGCAACAAAAGAGGCAGACATGAAAGTGTAATCACAAAAGTCTAAAGTACTGTGATAAGGCAGTATCTCGATAAGGGAAAGGAAAAAGAAGCGTGCCTTTGTGATATTATTTTTTGTACCATAGCTGGAAGGCCCGCTAGAATTTCATTTTATTTATTTATTTTGTAACTAGTTTCCTGCCGGAGAAAGCAGAGGGGAAGCAGGTCTTAAATGTCAAGGTACAGTATCCCACCATGACATTTTGAATTTGTTCGTCTATTTTTTCTCATCATCAGGAACTTGTCACCTCACAGAAAATGATTGCAACAGTGAAACGTGTATACAGGAGTTTCAAAACTTTCTCTTCAATAGTTTTGGTAAGATATCGATTTGAGAAAGATTTAGACAGGATTGAACAGATACTACAGAACGGTTTAGATTGTTTGTACATAGATTATTTCGCAAGCTACACCATATTCTGTAATAAATGAAGTTGTGTTTTGTATGATTTTAGTTACTTTGATTACCATCTTGTCCATTGCCCAAGAGAAAAGGCTTTTTTAAATTCAGTCCATATGTGCCACCTAATTCATTGCCAGAAAAAAAGCAACCGCATAATATACAATGACCCCAAGATAAATCTATCCAGTCAGTAGGATGTGTATCAAACGTCAATCCAGTGAGAACTATCTGGTTTCCTCTAGAAAATCACTTCAACAAGAAATGTGATCTGCACTGTCTGATGATTTAGTGTAATCTGTCAAACCCTTCAGAACATAAGAATACCAAATATGAAGATACTTAATTAATTTATTTGAGTAGAAGAGGAAGCCTAAACAGATGGATCTGTTCAAGTCAGTTAATACAAGAATAGGAAGGAGGTTAAAAAAAAGATTACTGGAAGAATTTGTTTAGTGTGTATTTAAAATGCAGATCTAATCCCTAAATCACACTTAGATCTCACAATGACATTGTTTTCCCCTTTTAGCAGGTGGCTGCTCTTCTATTTATTACGTAAGAGGCTTAGGTAACACAAAAACAGACCACATTTAACTACTACCATATGCCGCTGGTTTGAGATATAAACTATTTTGTTTTGGTTACATTTTTTTGTCCTCACACACACACACACACACACACACACACACACACACACACACACACACTTAAAACACACATTTTAAACCCCAGTCCTCCTCTTACTTAGATGTGCAAGATATGCCTTAAACTATTCACACAGATACTGTGCATTTACACCCCCACAATGTGTAATGTGGCCTTTAAGCGAATATTTCCTTATTCAATTTACACACACTTGACTTCACCGCAGTTTCTAACATGACCTTAGATTTCATCACAGAACCAGAGACACATGGGCTGAAAAACACACAGAAGACATACAAACCTAGTCTGTCTCTCTCTCTCCCTCTCTCACACACACACACACACACACACACACACACACACACACACACACACACACACACACACACACACACACACACACACACACACACACACACACACACACACACACACACACACACACACACCCAATACATATTAATAAGATCAACATCCTCTTCTGCTTTCCACACTAAGCTTTTGCCCTTTTATCATGTACAGCAAAGGACAGAGGCTTGCCATGCATGAGCACACACAAACACAAAGCACATTAACAGTGACAAAACTGCAGCATTGTTGTTCTCCTTCTGCCCACTTTATTAACACACAAGCTGGCAACGTCAGCAACAAATGGCAGTGAAGGCTGAAGAGTGCCCCCTGCTGTTACACCGAGACCGAGGTCAGTCCACCTGGCCATGGTCATTCCACTGCTCTGTCTCTCTATTAGCAGAGGCTTACTTGGAGGTGGAGGGAGGTCGATATAATACTGAAGCTGCCAGAGTAATAAAACCACAGGCAACCCCGACTGAGCAAGAAAGGGAGTGTGAGAGCAGGACAAGGCTGGCTAGGTAGGTGCGAGGATTTATGCAATAGCTAGGAGAAGAAGTGAGGGCAGAGAAACTCCAACGAAAGGCAAGATGAAGTAAAGAAAGAAAAAGCGTACCTACGATGGTTTTAGATGCATTTGGAATCCAACAACCTCCCTCCCGGTGTAAATAGTTTATCCAACATCCTTCACAACTTTCCAAAGAATCTAATCAGACCCAGTAACTTTTGTTAAGTTCAGACAACAAACTTTAGCTCTTAATTAGTTCAGAAATAGCTCAACACATCATTAGCAAAGGGCAGAGAACATTTACTGTTGTTGTGCAATCGTGTGACAAGAGAGTCTTGCACAAATCCCTATTCAGACTGTAACAAACATCAAAATAAATGTTAGAAGGAATATTAATGACCAAAATAGATAAAGAAACAATATGGGTTGAGGTTTAACAACAGGTATGTTTGTTGAATTGTGAGATGTGCCCAGAGAGGATGAAAGCAATGGTATGCGAGGATAACATGTTGATATACCCGTCTTATAAAATGTAACTAAACTGGTGGAGCTGTCTATGTGTCTGTCCTTGTCTTATGTGTGTATTTTGTCATTTTTTATGAGTTGTGTCAAAGTCTTATAACTTTTATTTTTGTTTAGGATGTTGCTATGTGTTTTTATTATTGCATTGCCACATTTTCAAGAGAGTTGTAAGGACCTGAGGAAGAAGAGCTCAAATGCAATGCAGGAGCGAATGAGGATCCCAAATGAAAGAAGAAAAAAAAACGGCCCACACATCTCATCCAGTTTCAACCAAATTGGCATTGGTTGATTTAGTTTAAAACTAGTGGGTGATCAAGAAGTCCTGACATTGGTCTAAAACAACTATTTGACTTTATGACTACATAGCCAGTATCTTGTTCTAAACACAAGTTATTTTCAGTTTGTTTTCTTTACACGAGACATATTCACATATCACAGCAGAAAAACTAAGGTGTAATTAAAAATTAACAATTGATTAAAAGTAGGGCTTTAACAATATGAGATATGATACAAAAATCGCCAGACTCAGATCCACGAACCTGTGGTGGGAGAAGGCAGAATTGAGACACACCCTTTCCAACTTCCAGAGTTATCCTTCCCGACCAGATCCAGAGCTGTAATGATAGGGGATGGCTGCTAGTTGGCTGGGGGCTGACTGTGGATGTGTCCCCGGGCCGGGGCTGTTGTCACCTCTCATCCTGACTGAAGCCTGTAGGGCCGGAGAGTGAGACAGACAGACAAGGGTGTGTTGGCTAGCTAAATTACCATTAGATTAGTCATCTATCTATACAGAAAACGTTACTGATGAATTTGTGGATTAGCCCAGAGTTGTGAACCGTGGAACAATTATTCTAAAAATAACTGAGTGAGTTGAATGCTGTCGTAATCTTTAGTTAACAACCAAGATTTAGCTAAAGTTATACACCGAGCATTAGCGTCACTGTGTTCATGTTTGGACACCGATCGCTGTTTTAACAGAATTGTCCATTACTGTTACCATTATTTTTATGTGTCAATCAAACGATGGTTAATAAACCAGTGAAACGATTTTGGAAACATTATTTTAAGGTACAAAAACAACGTTGGTGTTGGATTGATTGACATTGAAATCAATCAATATCAATAAATGAGATAAAAGGTTGCAAAGTGAGATGTAATAAATTACGAAACAATGTCATGTGGAAAAAAAAAGTTGTATTCCAATTACTGATTTAAAAAGTCTCACAAACACACTGAACACAATCGGCCATAAACCATAATTATCTCATTAGTTACACCTGTTCTTTTCCTGCTACGACAAGTTAGTTTTGTAAAAATCCTTTGATGGAATAGATGAAATAAGTACCTTTCTTCCTAAATGCCTTCTACATTATTCCATCTTCCATAAATAGTAGTCTTCATTCATTAAACCTAATAAAGCAGCAATAGATAAATAAAATCAAAATCAAGCAATTGAACCCAAATTAGTCCTGATGCAGATAGAAAAGGGTGGAGGTGGTGGAGGGAATGCAGAAGACGACGGTATAGGATGGGAATACTAAACAGATGGTGGGTAAGGTAGTAGCACCTCAGGTCAATGTAAGCCAATATCTGAGCAATAAAAAGTCACAAAACTAGAATGAGACATACTTAAAGTTGTAAGTATCACAGATCAATGAGAGGGCTTGAAGGGCAGCCTGAAACCCGAAGTAATTGCAGAAGATCAGGGAAGCTATCATCTCAGGACTCCCCCTCTCAAACTCCCTTCCTTTGCACTGATGGATGAGAGACTTCTCGGCAAGCCAATGGACTAGAGCACCATTGAGATTAATCCCGCAATAAAAGGAACATTACTCCTCATTGGCATGACGAGAGGACCATTCATAATGACAAATGGGTTTTTTGTACGGCTGTGTGAGACTGGGCTCCGCAATTAGGAGACCCGGGTTTATATATGTCATCATCGGGTCAAGAATGGTGGAGATTGAGACGGATCTGCCAATGATAGGCAGGGATTATGAAGTGATTGAAAAAACAGGAGGGTAGAGGAGTGGAAAGATAGCAAATCAGCTATGTTGGAGAGATTTTTAAAACTGGTGGGAAACTTTGATGTTTTTAAGCAACAGAAAGAAAGAAAATTGCTGGCTGGCTGGCTGGCAGGTTGATAGGGGGGCCATGCTGTAGGCACCTCAGTAGACAGCTCTTAAATGGCTGTCTGTCAGAACAGCAATGGCTTCTCTCTGTTCTGTACCTTAAAATTAGCTTGTTATGGTTCAGGCCATTACGGCATGGACATTCTGTTTGGACGAAGCTGAGATGTCATTAGACCTAGTGAGAGGGAGGTGGGGAAGGAAGAAGCAGAATAATGGGAGAGATGGAGAAAAGCAGGAACAAAGAGAGGGAGGGTGAGAGTGATAGAAACCGAGAAAAAAGGTAGAGGAAGGGAAAACAAAATGAGACCAAGAAGAAGAGAGGTAGTAATAAGGAAAAATATGTAGGATGATAACAGGAGGAAGGGAATTTAGTTAAGAAGAGGGGGTTCAATTTACATAAAAGGACGACAAAATTCCACATTCCGCATTCTCTGTGAAGTAACTTGTATATTGTGTTACAGAGGAAGGCTTTCTAGACTAAATGAGGAGTGCTTAAAATTCAAGTGGCTTTGGCTATTATCTCATGAGTCTTAATGCACAACAGCCTGAATAAAAATTAAAAATTAAAAGCAGTGTAGCATAAACATTCAGCCCACAGTACATACAGCCAATAGCCAATATGCAAAGTAAAATGCAACAATAAAGCATGTCAACCCAGCAAGTTTTAATGTATATAGTATGTCGGCAATTAGCTTAATTACATGTAAATGCTTTTTTTCTAAATTTTTTTAAGGGGCTTAAAGGGGATTTTCAAATTTCTTGTTTTGTACAACCAATAGTTCAAACCAAAAGGTTTATTACTTAAAATCATATACATGTACAGATATCCTCATATTTTAGGACTGTTTAGTAATGTTAAAAGAATTATATACTTAATAAAGCATATGGTATTTTGTCTCATATTTAAATTCATTAAACTTTCAGGTTCATAATTAGAGATTGTACCAGAAAAGGTGGTTTAGTTTTTAAAAAACACCATATTTTTGTTATACTGCACATTGCTGCAGCTTCTCTTTTCACCCTGTGTGTTGAGCTCTCTCTGTTTTAGCAACAGAGTGAGGAAAAAGTATTTTCCTTTATAATATGGGCACTTTAAATGGCTCCTTCTTTGAGTCACTTTGTTAAAAGGTGTGCTGTAGAGATTTCTTGTATATAAACAAAACAAATGCATTTCCTTCTTCATAAAACAATTGGAAAGCCTATGATTTAAGTATTTCAAGTTAAACATTGTTAACACCTATTGAGCTCATTTTTCTCCGGCTTTGTTAGTGCATTGCTACATATCTTTGGGTGTTACTGCCACCTGTACATCAGTAGAATAGTGTGAAACCATGCACCAAGCATGTTAGTCCTCGTGTGTGAGCACAAGACAAACAAAACAGGGATCCAGTCCTAGAAAATAGCTCCAAAGCAGTAGAAAATGCTGACAAACCCCACAGGGAACGATTAAAACTCAAGAGAGCAGGGATCAGGTTTATTCATGGAACTTTTGTGTAGTGTTCTGTACTTGATTAAGTTGTTTGTTTTCAGATTGTGTTGTAATACATTTTCTTCTGTTTTTACTCATTTGTTTTGCAAATTTACTATGATTTTTTTTGTCCATTTTGTTCAATTTCTTGAGACTCAAATTATCTTTTGACATTGAGGTTTTTTAAATGTCAAGGTAAATGAATTTTAATAAAAATAAACAATCTAATAATCAACTAGTTGTTTCAGCAACATATATATGTATTGTCTATACATGTATTGTATGTGCATATCTAATAATGTTTAGCGTATACTTATTGCCATAAGACCATTTCTCCTTCACGAAGCCAGCAATGAGGTCTTTTGCAGCCTCGTGATTTATGCAACCCACAGTGCTGATATTTGTGTCTCCTTCATGTAAGACTTTTGTGGCTGGAGGACATTTCTCTCACTTTTCATCCAAAGAGCATATATTTACATTCTAATACATCCCTTCATTGAGCTACATTTTGGGAGACCGAGATTGCATATGTGAGCTCAAGGGCGGGCATGGATGGACGGACGGAAGCACGGATGGACGGGAGGACGCGCACACACACACTTCTGCAGAGACAAATGTGCCAATGCAAAAAAACAGACATGCAAACAAACAGACCTTTATGGGTGGTTAGACAGTGAGCCGACTAAATGTCAGATGCTCCATCTCAGTGTCTGGCTCCTTTGATTTTCATCCGTTTACCCTATTTAACAAATACAAAATGAATCAATTATGATTCAGCCAAATGTCACATACATGTGGAATGCTTGATGACAGTTAGCTTAATGGTAGTTTGGTTTGTATGAGATTAATCATGAGCCTATGAATGTTAAAAACTAACTAAAAAAAAACAACATTCTGTTTACTAAAGACTCAAATCAAATTTCAAAAATTTATTTCCTCTTAGTAAATAAATCAAAAGATTGTTTTTATGTTTTACGGTTGGACTGTTTTACTAGCACCAGCCATCTTAAGCAACGTGGTAGGTCATACAGAAGTAAAAATCAAACAATGAGTGTGTCCATCAGGCAGATTTTAGTATATCTGTGTGTATAAAAGATGTGCAATGAAGACTTAAACTCTGTTACTGATGTTTTGTCTTAAATATTCTACATGGCTGTTTTGATCCCCATAAAACAATCACCACTACTGCAACTGGAGGCTTCAGATAGAACAGTTCTTAAATTACTGTCTGGAACTTGCTCAGGATAATGTAATTAATTGGAAGGCTGGTGGATCTCACTTGATGAACTGACGGTTTACCAATTTAAAATAGCATAATGGTTGGGATTATGATCATGGTTATGATTAGGATACCAGTTTCTTATGATAACCTACACAATATTTAAATAGCCCCACCTTCAACAGCCTGTTCACTGCTAGTTTAACAGATAACGCTGTCTGTCAACAACTGTTTGTGTGTGCCGATTATATTTTGGGCTACCTTTGTCAAACGAGAGGCCCTGGACTGATAACAACTTGGTGGATATCAAGGAATAAAATATCATCTCTAGAGGGACTCTTAATTAACAAATGTTCAGTGAGGCAGGATGGTTCTTTCTCTGTTTCTGTCTTCTCTGCTCACTACAACACAAACAACAAATAAGTAGCCTCTATTCCACTCTGTGTGAGCAGCAGCAGCATCGCCTTACACACTTCCCTCCGCACTTTAAATTGTATTTGAAGAAACTGACTCAAAGTGGGAGCCACAGTTAAAAAGTGAAACATCAAGGACACCATTTTAAATTGAAATACAATAATAATAAATAATATTGAGTGCTAATTATTTGACTTGTCCTATTAAGATCTTAACACTTCAACTAGACGTGGGACCACAAAACAAAACAAAAAAGCTACACAGCAAAAACTAACTCATTTCTATAGACAAATGATGCGCTTTAACAACATTTTTGCTGGCAGTCCCTCAGGCCATAACTCTAGCTGGCTCCCTGAACATCTGCTGTGCCCCCGACTGCTTAGTAGATCAAGATCTATGGGTTTGTTCAGGAAGTGCTACTAGGACGATGTGACTTTATGGGCCACAGGGGTGGTAGTGGCTGTGCTGTAAGTGCATACTTTGTCACTCCACCAACAGAGTCCCCTTTGAGAGGTCATACATATGGACAGAGGTACTGCATTCCTCTTATGCAAGGGATATAGGTAACTATGTACCACCATGGTTGACAAACCATGCAAACCATACTACACTTACGACTTCATTGTTTGGCTTGGCCTCTGCAGTTACAAATTAGGCAACGTCAGCTAGCATGGTTTGGTTGGAAAGAAAACCTACTTTCAGACTTTAAATGACACATGATTATCTGTCCCCACTTTATAAGTTGTACTGAAGTACTGTTGTGTTGTGAAATATGCCTTATAGGATACTTTGTATGTGAAAGAAATAATAAAATATACAATCAATATTTTACATTTTCATGTTTTTGTTTATGGCTTGTTAATTATTATCAAAAAAATCATTGAAAATAAAAGATGATTTATCCCAAGCAATCTGTTCAGTCAATGCTGTTCAGTCAATTTGTTGACTATGCCAAAGAACACACACACACAATGCATGTATATGTATATACACACACACACACACACACACACACACACACACACACACACACACACACACACACACACACACACACACACACACACACACACACACACACACATTTATTACAATAAACACAAAAAAAATCAAACTATAATTGTTCCCTGCCCTCTACTGGTGTAAGTGTAGTGAACACCTATTTAGGGGAAAGTGTGATGCATTTTAACAGTCTTGATTAAGTGAATATAAAGACTTGAATTTCTTGGAGGCACTTGTTTTTTTCCACTGAGACCATCCTCTAAAGAAATACTCAGGCTGTTGAAGATTGCCTTTTTTTTCAAGTATGCCATCCCCCTGTGAAGGAGTAATACTTGGGGACAATGTTACTTTACGGGATCTATGATGTATGGGCTCATGGCTGTGGGAGCTTGTTTCTCTCCACAGAGCTCCCTGTGCTCTCAGATGTGGTGTGCATGGATGCCACATACTGTGACAGACCGTGATCATATTTCATGTTCACAGCACAATATTGATCTATTAGCTTTTGGCTGGGTGAAATGGAAGTTCCTATACAGTAGCTTACTTATTAGAGTTTCATCTGAGACTTAATAGTTTGTGTTCCTTTCTGATGCCTCAGGCAGGTAACCCTGGGAATCACCTTTTGGTCCCCCATCCAAGTCTTTAACAGTTTGCCTCTTGCACTTCCCTTTCTACTCAGTCTCTTTCTCTGTTCTTTTTTCTTTTGTATCATATCCACCTTCTTAATAATATATGGATTATTAGATTTTGGACTTTTTTTTAAATCTGTCCAGCAGTAGAATGCAAAGCCAGTCTTTCGTCAAAATGCCTATTATTTGATGTTTTGTACAAAACCTATTTAACTCCAGAAAAAAAGTGATTTTACAAACACTGTGGTGAATTTTTACATGCAGTTTATTAAGGATCACACTGTGCCAGGGCAGGAATTTTGTGGGGGCCATGGCCACCGAGTTTCCTCAGTTTGGCTTTATGCCCCTCAAAAGTGTATATGCCTATGGCCACGGTGACCTTGATGTCACGCCTGCACTGCCCCAGCTCATCTTGCCTATTTCTCCTCTGCCTCTCTTTCCTGTCAACACAGTTTACTAGACACGTGTCTTTTGTTAAAATTCTGAATTGTTATTGGGCATCATCAAGTGAAATTCTCCCCACATAACAAGTGGAGGGTTTTATTTTGAGCCTGTTATGCATTGCTGGAAAACCGGACCACTTAATATCAATAGTTCAACACAAATCTAGTAAAACTGGCCAAGTGGTAGACTTAATCAAACTCCTCATAATGTGCCAATTCAGCAAAGCTGTGACCAAACAAACTTCTACAAAGTCCAGCTAGATAGACTGGGCTGAGGTAAGAAAGTTTAATAAATTAGAAAAAGAATAAGCCTAGAAAGTCAGCTTGTTAGGCATTGCTTGTATACCACTCCAACATTGACTTAGTTGACCCAGTCGCCTAAGTGGTACATGTGCCTGACAAGTCATATAGCCAAATGCTTGTGGCATTAATTTTAACAAACGTAAAGTTGCCCTAAAGTTGAAGTCATTATTTCTGGGGACTTCAAGTCATTGTTTTTTTTTATGGCTCCTTTGTGCCCTCAAACAATTAACGTCAAAGGTCAAGTGGCTTTTCACCTAAAATAAAGAAATTCCAAGAACGCTCTCTGCAATTACAAGGAAAACAAGAAATAGGAAACAAAGTCATTCAAACTCACAGATTAACCAAATTATTGACAGAGATAGTACTGTAACCCCTCATCTCTAAACATGCAGAATAAATGAGAATGTTACCCAATGAATAGGACCAGCAGTTAAAGTAACAAAAGCACACAAGAGCAAACGATGACTGAATTCATTTAAAATTCGGTCTGAATTTGACTTCGATTTTGAATGCAAAAACATTGCCGACAATCTGGGAACTAAACAGTGCTCAACCTTCCTGCTTAATCTTCATATTGTTTTAGTGGTTATTTTGCAACTGGCTTGTGCGTTTTGTACAAAACCTAAGCAGCAGATCTACTGTGTGTAATTGTGGCTTGGCAGTGAGTATCATCTCTCTAGTTAAAGACTGCAGATGGAACAGATATCTGCAACCTTCAGATGGCTGTAAAGAGACTCACCAGAGTAAAGAAAAGACTTCTGTGTAGGCTACAAGCTGTTGTAAGAATCACTCTGTCATGTGGCACTTAATGAGTTTGACACATATTTTTGTATTATAGCAATTTCAGCAATAAAAATGTTGATTCTTCTTTGAAAAAAAAAGAAACCAGTTTGTTGATCATTTAGGCGAAGTCTTATTTTCTCTTTTGTATATTTACTGTTGCTCTTTAATGAAGCAAAAGTATTTGTTATCCGATAACTCGATCTGTTGATTGCCAGACTACTAGATTACTAAAATAATTGATAATTGCAGCCCTTAATCACTCATTCATCTTTATTCTGTTTGGGTGGTATTGTTCTGTTTGGCACCAAGGTTACTGTGCAACTTGAATCGGCAACTAAGTTGTTACAAGGCATTAGGTTGTGTCTACATACCCTGATTGCCACTGTATGTGGTTACTATAGTGTTGTTTGTGTTTAGCAAGATGCTGTAAAGTGGTTGCCTGTCATTGCTAGAGTGGTACTGTGTGGTTCCTAGGTTGCTGGGCATTCTGACAGCATGTTTTCAGCACCATGGAGAGTGACAGCAAGGGTACGAGTCCATTGAAAAAGCCCTTGAAAATACACAAATATCTACATTGTTCCAAAAAGCCTCAAATGCAACCCGAACCACGGTGTCCATTCAAATATGTCACAATGTTCTGTATGATTCATAGCTATTGATCCTGACTGTGTCAAACAAGCAGGACACGAGTGAAATATGTCTCCATTGTTTGTAGAGGGTGTGTGCACCAGGCCATACCAGCAGGGTGCTTTCTTTTATCTACACCATATCCCTCTTTTTCACACATACACAGAAACAGGGTCTTTGTAACTCTTCAATCTACTTTTTCCACATCATCCCAGTTTTTTCTAAATTCTCCTTTTCTCCCTCTCTCTCCCATTACCTTTCTCTTATACTGCCCTCTCAGCCTCATTCTGTTCCTGTTGCTCTCTTTCATCGCTGCTTTCATCCATGTACTCCTCCACTGTGTTCTTTAATTTCCTGTGCATGAAAGATTTATCCGTCTTTAATAATAAATAAGGAGGCGCAGTTGAAAAGTGCAGAAGGCACCCTTGACTACAGCAGCAAGGATCCAAAAGACAAGAGAGTAATATTCCTTCTCTGTCTGGCCTTTGTTCCCTTCATCCCTCTCTCTATTAATCTTTCTTCCTTTGTCTTTCTTCTTTTCTGTCCCAAAGCATCCTGAATGATACGCTCAGGATGAAGCCAAGGCACAGGATCACAGTAGATGGCATTTGGTCATAATTATCTACAGCACACTGATTCAATGAGTCACTCAGTCTGCAATCACAAACTTTGGTTTGAAATGCAATGTAAAACAGTTAACTATGTTCTCACTGCTCAAAAACAAGAAAGATAGGATTGTTGCATGAACTCCAACCTTCTGATTTTCTTTTTGGGTAAAACTCCATCCAAACTTATTTTCAATACATAAGAAAGGGCAGAGATGGTTGCTGAAGGAAGGGAGCCAGAAAGAGATCCACATTTTGTAAGTGTCTCAATTCAAATTTTGCATGCAATGATTGTAAAAAAACATTTATTCCCAAATTTGATCAGATTTTTACATTTTTACATCCTTTTGGGTTGTGAAACATATCTTACTTACATACAACTTTTTCAAAATCCATTGGATTAAGTAGGAAATGCGTTGTCACCAACTGTAAAACAAGGCTGTTTTTATTTTGGAGTTGCATGGTTTTACAGTTAAATAAAATGGTATTGTTCTTTGTTGCCAATAGGCGTTTAAAAAAAATCGTCTGAGTCAGTCAGACGATCAGTCGGTCAGTCTCACTACAGCTTCTAGCAATTCCTCATCCTAACACACTTCCTCTTACTTAGATTGGGTTCCAGTACCTCAGGAGTCTGACATGTCTTTGTCACCAAGAACAACCTCAGCCCTCTCCTTGTCCTGCTTCTACTTCCCGCTGCTATAGCCCGCCTAGGGATATAGTGTGAAGAAAGCTAAATCAGAAAGAATCCCTTGCAGTGCATGCAATAAGAAGCTCAACATCATAGAGTAAAAACCTAGGTTTGTGCTGAAGTTAGGTTGATTCACAGCAAAAGAACAGTTCATGCACTTTGAATTGAGTCCAAACTGTGATCCATTTTAGTATTTCATGCTGTCCAGCCCTTCTCCTCCCTCTTCCCTGAACAGTTTATCATCATTAAAAGGAAATGCCAGAAGAGACTCTGACTGTATGTAAACTATGCTTTGTATACGCACTGCATATTTACAATAAACCTCTATTAAGAGAGTTGACAGTGAGGATGTGCCCTAGAAATGCAAAGGGTAAAGCAGCTCAGAAATGCATTAGATGCGCTACATGCCCCATGATCATCCCATCAACTTTGCTCGATGTTGCGAGAGAAAGATAAGAGAGAGAGAGAGAGAGAAAGACAGAGAGAGAGAGAGGAATATTATAAATGGATTTCATTGACATGCAATATGGGATTTACGGGAAAAGGCGGCCATTCACTCATCTTCATTAGATTTGGTGGAAAGATGGTGAAGTAACACAGACCTTAATTTATAACTATCACAAAGAGGGGACACGAACAAAATCTATCGGTGACACTTTAGTCACGCCTCTTAGCCGTTTGTTGCCGGCAAAAAAATGGCACCTGGAGTAAAAAAAAAAAAGCTTTTCAAGGTTTCGGAGCAGCCTATGTTATGGAAGGGAGGAAAGAAATGACACCACTATATGAGCCACTGCCAGCCATTTTCTGTTGATGAGATGTTTCATGCTTCTTTAAGCACAGATTGCAAAATAAGAGTCACGTTGTGTCCTCCAGTGCTGAGGGAAATGATTGTGGCCTTGCGGGCAAAGCTGCCTCAGAGTATGGAATGAATGTGCCAGTGAAGCATACCACATTAGGTTGCTATGGACCAGGGCGTGCATTTATTCTGCTGTTGATAATGTCCTATGGTGTAGTAGACTCACAAAGAACTTACCACGGTGACAGCACACCATGACAGGCAGTCAAAAAGCTCAGAATAGTATAAATTCTCCTCAACAGTAGAGAATCATTGACCTTGTATGTTCATTTGTGGTGCTCTTTTTTTTCAGTTCAATCATTTCTTTTTACATATTCACAAATTTATTAAGTGGCTGATAAGACCCTCAGCCATGTCGGACCTGTCAGAGCCTGTTATATACGGTAATGTCTAAAATATCTGGCCAACAACTCACTTTTGAGATACAGACATAATAATAGCATGCTGTTAAAGTTGTTTGTTTCTGGGCTCTTGTATAGTTTTTCAGTAAATTATCTGACACTGGTTAGCCCAGGTGATTTGTTTTCGGATTGGTTGGTATTGATTGACGCGACCCATCAAACTCCAAGGGCTCAAATGAAACCTTTACCAGAGCCTTGAAAACAAGCTCCAATTCCCAGTGTGTGATAACTGGTTTATTTATAATTAAAAACGTTTTAAGCACTCTAAAACTGGTCAAATCTGACAATAAAACCCAATTCTATAACAAACAAAAAAACAGCCTTTGAACAGCAGCACTCAACTTCTCACCAAGAGAAAGAATGGAAAAGACGGCACAATGAGATAATAAAAGAATTATACAAATTGAAGATAAAACTTAAATGTAAAACAATAAAACATGATAGCGACATGAAAAGGGAGAATAGATGGACTCAGGAAAAAGTGGAACGTAAAATATGTCTGCATAACGGTACATTTATGCAGGTATTCAAAAAAGATAGACTTTCCACAGTTAAAATCTTGATGAGCTTGTCAGATTTGTATTTGCTATCAGATGTTTAGCAGTATAAAAGCTGCATTAAGTGATCAAACTCATAGCAACAGAGCTCTGAAATGCTATCAGCTAAATGGGTTATAATTGCTTTGACAATAAACTGTCGACTTATAAACTAAAACAGAACATGTGCATCCCATTAGAGTCCTGTATGATTCCACCCAAAGAATGTCCAACCTCTCACTTATCTTAAATTCTCTTACTGTTGAGAAAAAATACCTGGAACTCCTGGACTTTCTTCACATACTCACTCAAAGTGTTCGGAATATTTATAAATGTATATACTGAAAGTCTATAGATAATTTTCATGATGAACATTGTGCCACATTAACCAATTCCATCTAAACTGTTGTGGCTATAAAACTGCTTGGAAACTCAACCCTTCTGACAATAGCCATCTACCCTTTCCTAATTTATTTTTCAATTACCAGCAATGAAAAAAGCCTCTTGGCCTTGGATTGAAACACTGGTGTTATGGTGCCTTTGAGATTCATTTAGCAGAGGTCCAACCATAACTTACTTTGTCAGACACGCTGGTCAGTTGTTGTAGAAATGCTGCTGATTAAACCAAAAAGAGAGCATAAATCCAGTACATTGTTGTACAATTTCCCATACTATAGGTGCTTGTTTGTGAAAGATAAAAAATAACATATATCAGGCAGTTCCATTGTTGTGACTCTACTGGGGAACTAAAACTGATGCTGATGCAGTTCCTTCAGCTTTAAAAGTTTTTTGATCTTTTGTTTTGTTTCTTCATGTCTTTACCCTGAACAAATCCTGTTTTGAAGACTTCCAGTGCTATTTAAAGCAATTTTTCCTGTAAATCACTTATGTCTTAGTTGTAGCCAAAGCAAAAATGTATCTCACAACAAATAAGACATGTTCCAAGAAATGTGCTTTTCTGATGGCAATACTGTGCTGACCTTCAGATCATGCCTGTATTTACCAAGTCGATTGGTGTGTATGAACTCTTGTCTAAAAAAAAATCCAGAATCCAGAATGAAGGCTGAAGAAAGTTTACTCTGATAAGGCACTTTGGAATTTGTTACTGCAGCCTGCACTGTTGTTTTGTTTGTTTTTGTTTGTTTGTTTGTTGAAATGTATAGGTGCTGAAGTACGTGGGACACAGAGGAGTAAGTTTGAGTGTCAACAGCAGGTTGTAGTCGAAACATCATTGTTCGCGTCGATACCCTCCCCTGGGTGTTGGCCGTAACATTCAGACAATGAAAGGGTGTGGGGGGGGGGGCAGGTGATGGAATAGGATGGGATGGAGGGAGGACAGGACAGGAATAGACAGAGGGAGAGAATGAGACAGAATTGGGTGGGGATGGACAAAGCTGTCGGTTTTAGAGAATTCAGGTCTCACTGCCATTTGATGAAGATGAAGCGAAGTGTTAAAAATCAATAATGTGCTCGATATGTTTGACCACTGGGTCCCCAAGCGAGAGATTCATTTAAGATGCGGGTTGAATATATATTGTGAGAGCTTTAGTCAATTTCGGTGCTGCCCTGGCATCACCCATGACTGATAAACCTGAGCAAGGTGCTATCAAATCTGATCTTAAAGTCCAGAAGCACAAAATTAAATTAAATGTTGACGGAATGAATGAGAAACGTGCACAATAAGATTAAAGCTATATGCTAGAATGTGTTGAAGGTACAATACAACTGGGCTACCAAAAAAACAAGTTTGAAACCATTTACACAAGATTAAAATTAGGCTTTTAATGACCTTCATCCTTCATTAAATGAAGATTTATTGGATCAAATCTTAAAACCCTAATCTCTTAGCCATGGTGGTTTTTATCAGTCCTCATTAGTCTTCTGGATAACAAAGATCGAGGAAAGACCATGGAAACAATCAGAGCTTTATTTTGCTCAGTCACAGAGTTATGCGTGTGATCTTTTGTTTATTCCACAAAAAGACAGAACTCTTTCTCACAAATGTTGCCCTTAATATTGCTCTGACATTGTGGTTGTTGCCCTGACAAGCAGAATATAGCATATGAAAACATATCTACCAGAGTTCTATACCTCAACAGATTGTAGGTATAGGCTCACAAAGGGAGTAGAGAATACTAAATACAAGATCATAATGGCCATGCTTAGTCTAGAGGCTTAAGTATGGGATCATCAAAAGGGAAGGTATGGGCTTGTGTGTTAGTGAGTGAGTGAGTGAGTGTGCAGTTACAGGTAATAGAGAGAAGAAGTCTGTAGGAAATGCTTCAGAAGACTACAGAAGTCCCAGGACACGTGGTCTAGTCTTCTGGAAATCAGTTGCTTGGAAAATTAGACCATATCTTTATAAACTGGTGTATCTGATGTATGATCATTTTAATTGGCTACAGTTGGTTTCCATAATTTTTCACTTCACTGCATTTATCTCATCCAGTTAACACAGTTAAGCGCTGATTTCCGAAAGCTGGTTCCCTCTGTCATAGTTTATGTCCATCTGTTTGTATAATTTAGATCACAAATTAGACATCCTTAATTCAGGTTTTTCAGAACAGCAACACAAACCGTGTACACATTTTACAATGACTAAATATTATGTACGGATGGGATTGTCACAATCAGTCTTAAGCTGTTCACAGATCCCAAATGTTTTGCCTTGACATGGCGGAGAAACATGGCATGTTGGACCCCGTCCAATCATAGCTTGCATAGTTTGATGACTTGGTGTACGTAGTGATCGGTAAGGTCCAAGGGAGTCCCACTGAGAGCACCAACGACAAATGTTTACCAATTCAATCACGATGAAACAGTGAAGGTGGGCTCTGTCTTCTTCCTTCCAAATTGGTAGAAATTAGGGATCAACCGATACAGGTTTTTCAAGGCTGAAATGGATTATTAGTAGTTAATGAAACCGATTGCTGATATTAGGAACAGATATGCATTTACAGAGAGAATTAAAATCTTTGTCAAAATTAAAATATTTGAAAAGTTACAAACGCCAACACAAAACTTTGTTTAAATGCTTTAAGCATTTATTTAATTACTGGAAACTTTCAACCTAATACCCAGTGAAAGATGATCAGATAGTGTCAAGGGCATCGGGTCAGATTCAGTGGTGAGTGAAACCGGAGCAGAGGGACAGACACAAAGCTGTAGCCGAGCCAAAGTAGCACACTTTTTAAATCATTAACTTTATCCTTTATCAGCAAATAAAACGTCAATACAGATAATCTGCTAAAAAACGGCTCAATAATCGGCCTATCCCCTGTAGAAATAGTCATGCATTGCTGATATTGTGGAGACTGAACTTGATTGATTTTACAACACCATAGATTTTTCATGTTTTCTATTTACTATTGTACTTACTACAATTTAAGTTTCATGAGTCAGCTAATTAATTTTTATATTACACAGAAATTAATGGCAACGGGCTACTTTCTGAAACTATTAGGAAAAACAATTACATCCACAAATCTAAAACCATAAAGCATTCAAAAATGTGATGTCCATTTAATTTGAAGTTTCAGAGATAAAACTTGCAAAGACACTAAAAGAAAAAACTAAATCTATATTCTGTATGCTGGGATGTGAAGTTTAACCTTTCGAAAATGAGGAAAACTACTTTACTACAAAGTGAGGGTCAGGCTGGAGCCTATGAAGTGCTTCCTTCTGCCTCCAAAGTTAAAAAATGTGACTTTGACCTCAGAATAACATATTCCATCTAATATGTATGAGTCTGGGAGAGCCTTAGATTAATTTCCCATGCCAGGTAACGTGAAGGTGCCATCGCCCTGGTACATTAAGCGGAACTAAATGAAATAATGCAGACATTATGGTTCATTGCAACAACTAGGTTCCATATCACCTGCAATCTATTTTGGCTAATCAATCTTCCAGCACTTCCACAAGATTAATTATCCGGGAATGGATCTAACACTATAGTATGAAGCCCCAACTCCTTTCCTACTCTACTTCACCACACCCTCCACCTGCTGACACTTGTTCTGCAATAAATAGTGCAGAGGATAAAACCATGGCCTTTAGAATCATAGAGCAGTCCTTAGTGTCCAATAAGGACTACATGCCGAAGAGGCTAATAAGATGAGTAATGTTGCAGCATAGAGCTGGGCAATATATCGATATTATATTGATATTGTGATATGAGACTAGTTATTGTCTTAGATTTTGGATATAATAATATGGCATAAATGTTGTCTTTTCCTGGTTTTAAAGGATGCATAACAGTAAAGTGATGTCATTTTCTTACCAGATTGCATGGACACAGTCTGTGTGTCGTTATTGTCTTTTGCTAAAAAGAAAACAGTCCTGCAAAGGGAAATCAGATGTCATTCTAAATAGTTTCCTCTGGCAACAGGACAGCAAATACCTCTTGCTACTGCAGACACTTATAATTGACCACATGACACTATTTCAACCAAGATTTCTTTCTCTGTTTGACAACAGATAGAAGTCAAGGAGTTCTGTTTTTTAAGCAAACATTTCTTCTGAACAGACTCTTACGATTTATTTGCTCACTTGTACATCTCATCTGTATAACAACTTTTTCAGTGACCATCCTGAACAACAGAATTTAGTTATTTCACTCAAAAGGAATCTTAAATGTGTGAAAGGGGATGGTGTTACATTGATAGCTTTACAAAGACTTATAACCTTGCCGGGTAAAGCTGTAAACCTAAACATTGACATATTTCCATTAAAATGAAGCACGACTTCAAACTGTTCTCCAAAAACTTCACAAAATAAAGTGAATCAGTGCACTTTTGTGCCAGGTAATGTCATGTCAACAGTCAGAAGATTATAAAATCAAAAGGGATTATTCTGTAACTAGCTGCAGCATGGCATTTCTTTGCTGTTTCCTATCAGGCATGGCATTTACAGAAGTTTGACAAGTTGTTTTCCCCTCTGTCTGCACATTGCAGGCACGTGGCTGTAGAGTTTCAGCAAAAAGCAAAGGTGGATGGAAGCTGCCAGATATAAAAGAGTTTGACTCTTCAACTTTTCCTCCTCAGCAAAACCAATAGAAATATATACACAAGGGAAAACACCTCTCCAAAGTGCCAGACGGCATCGAATGTGAGCATTTGCCCACTCAACTCGGTTACAACGACGAACTGCAGTCAGGGAGGGAGGGAGAGAGAGAGAGAGGGGGCGCGAGAGAGAGAGAGAGAGAGAGATAGAGAGAGAGAGAGAGAGAGAGAGAGAGAGAGAGAGAGAGAGAGAGAGAGAGAGAGAGAGAGAGAGAGAGAGAGAGAGATGGTTGAACACTAATCATATCACCAGATACTGACTGTTTTTTGGACCTCTCCGGACCCCCAATACAGTAAACCTGCACATCTTAGATTACCCTTTTAGTGTGGTCAGCCTAAAGCCCACCTGTGGCATAATCATGCTCTCTAGTCAGCATCTTGATATGTCACACCTGTGAGGTGGATGGATTCCCTTAAGGCAGTTTTGTGAACAGTATTTTAGACAAATAACACTTTTGTTTAAGTAGAAAAAGCCTTAGATCTTTGAGTTCAGCTCATGAAAAATGGAGGCAAAAACAAGTGTTGCGTTTCTAGTTTTGTTCAGTGTATGTGTTTGCAATACTTTCAATCAGGTACTAAGAAGCATATATTCAAATTAGCAAAAAATCTAGTCCATCAGCTGGAACAACAAACAAAGAGTTTAATAGCTCAGGAGGCTGTAGGCACTGTAAAATTTTTACAGCATGTTGTACCAGATATCTTATCCGTATCTCATCTTGTGGAACTCAATATGATTACATAACAGTACCTTTGATTAGGGAAACAGAAATTACCTGAAATTAAATAACATAGTTGTGTTATGTAGTTCCCAGTGTCTTATAAAAATGAAGTCAATTTGGCTTTAAATCAAGTAAAGGTTTTTCAATCCACCAGGCAGATGGAGAAGTAGGCAGTCCTACAGCAGAACAGAGTAAATCTCCGCTTTCATTGCTGCTTGCTGGTGTCTTTTTGAGTTGAATGAAACCCTCTGGATGACAGCTAATGTCGAAATCCCACTCTTGCTGCTCCACCTTCATGATACACATAACTTCTGCAGGTGTTTACAAACCTAGTTTGTTATCACATGGGAATAAGCATGTGCATGTGCCACCTACAATTATTCCTCTTCAACCACAAAGTCAACACTGATGGAGGTCATAATGACAAAGTGTCACGGTTTAAAACACAGCCCGCTTTATTTATGTCCAATAAAGTCTGAATAAATGTCCCTTCATTCCTTTAATCCATGTCGGCGGTAAATCACCTCAGTGCGATGTTTGAGTTTCACAGTTATGACCCATTACATTTGATTGAAAGGAGACCATACTTCATTTTCTCCTAAGCCTCATGCTATCACCTGACATAAACAATCACATTATTCCAGTGGAGGAGCCTCTGTGATTAAATGAACGAGCCTGTGGTGAGGAAGAAAGACGTCACAAATAATGACTGACCTCTTAACTCACCTCTCACCTTCATCCATTGTTTTACTCTTGTGACTTTCTGCATTCTGAAAGGCATAAAGAAAAGAACGGAAAGATCAACAAAACAATAAACAACAAGAGCAAAACCTGAAAGAAATACTCTCTAGTAAGCAAGTCGTGGTGTTGTAATATGTGTCCAACAAGATATGATTATGTTGGAGACATGCTGGACTGTTTTACAGCGCATACTGTAAGAAGTTTATGGCACCAGAAAGGAAGAAGCTTGGACCCAAAGCTTTCAGCAGCTATTATAGCATATAGTGGAAGTTGTTTATCCTCTTCAGTTTGGCAAAAAGAAAGAAAACCATTGACTAGAGCACAATATCTACTCTGCAGCAGGGAGCAACATTTACAGAACGGAGAAACACCAAGAGGAATAAGCTCAGCTCCAGTAGTTGCAATTGTAGTTTTGCTGAAGCAGTGCTGCAGTGTCAACCAGAAAATGATATTTATATTCAAGGCAGAAAAGAGTTTATTTTTATCTGTTGTATCAACTGCTTAGCTCTCCAAAGGTCTCTTCCAAAGGACTGATGATACAGAATGATGTGATGTTATTATTAGTACTATTAGTAGCTTGCTCACCTCAAATGTGTTTTGTGTACTTCTATCTATCTTTCATGTTTTTTTATTGTATTTGCTAGAGAAACATGACGTGGATCAGGCTATGTTCTTATATGCAGGACATAAGACATACAGTGCAGCATCAAGGAGCAAATAGAAGGGATGTTTGAAAAGTGTATGGAACTAAATAAAGCGTTAAGAGGCTTGCACCATGTGTAAAACCTGTGTCAAAGGTTTGTTTTATCATGCTCTGCTGGACTGACATTTTACAAGCCACTGACTCCCTTCCTAGCCTTGCCTCTCATCTCTTTTTCGTGAGTTGGAGAGCACTTAAGCAGATGTTCCCCGCCACCCTCCTTTGCTGTCCTTGTCATACCCGGCGGATGCTTCTGCAGCTGTTTCCCTGGCCTTTCAAACAGCACACAAGGCTGTGCACAATCCATCGCAGTTGTGATTTTGGTTTGGAGTAAGACAGAACTTAATTACTTTGTGCTCTAAAGGGAAAATGTTTTGAAGTCAAAAGGGAACCTAACAGTGGGTCAGGGAAGCTGATGATTTAAAGATTTCGGCTTTCACCCAACGTCGCTGAATGGTTTCATCAGGGTGAAAATAAGACACCGACTGTCACCTCAAAGGAAAACATCAAGATTCAGAGGAACCACCTACTTTGTTCAAGACCAAACTGATTTATTTAGGGAATCTAGGGGTTAAGGGGTGTTATTCAACTTTTCATTGATACACCTTTGAAAGAACAAAACCTTTAATCTGACTTTTAAATGACTAGTGGCTGAGATGCTCTCAGTCTAGACAACGTAACTGCCCAAAGACATTCAACTAAGCAAGTGCACCTGCCATGCCATGTATAATGTGCTTGCCAAGCACGTACACGACTCACTTTCCTTTTCCCATCTGCTTTTGTGTGCGACTGCTAAGCTGTGAATGGATGTATTCTTCTGCAACTGGTATTACCATTTAATGTCATGTCAACCAGATGAAAAGCTGAGTTTAGAGTTTATGGATCAATCTGCCCTCATCCTCAGACTGTATAAAAGCCTTTAGTATTAGTGTGGGTAAACCCAACTAATCCTACACTGAAATCTGATACATGCCCGTGGAATACAAGTAAATGTGCATGTCTTCTATATTTGGCAACTAAACAAAAAGCTTAATTTTTTAAGTACAAAGTATGGCTCAGCTGTTTAATTGAAATAGATTGTACAGGTTCACCAAATTAAGTTACCACTGCATGTATATTTAGTGTCTTAATTCTAAATGGACATATGCAATATGGATATCAATCACTAATTTTATGTTGACAAATGCCATTTAAAAAAAAGGTACTGTACAGTAGATGCTGCGTATAGTGTGTTCATTGTTGTATGCTATGGTGAGCACTGTGACTAGCCTAAAGTACAGATATTAAACAGGGGGTCTGTGACCCCTTAGGGGGCCCTCAGAGTAAGTGCAGGGGCCCCCCGGTGGTCTAAAGACTAGGAACATCAGACACAAAACCCCCAAATCTACTAATGATCATTGAGTGGTACCAAAATCTTCTCTATGAATACTATGCGCATAAATATCACATACAGGATACAATCCTTTATTGGAAGAATGAAGATGTGGCACCAATGTGGGTGAAATCCTACAACTGGTTTCTACTTTCACCACCTCCTGTTTTCACATGGCCATCTCCCCTCTGCAAATGTCACTGCATTTCTAGGCCTGTGCCCTTTCCTCTCCCTTAAAATCCAAGACAAGTGTTGATATGCACTGCCTTGGTGTCCCTTACGGAATAAAACACCAAGTAAAACAGACAAACACTGTGATATTATAACCTGACAGGATTTTAAAAAAAATGTGTTAAGCCCTGTGGGCCTCTATGGCATTCTCCGCCTCACACATATAGATCCATACACTTTACGCTGTTTATTTTATTTGGTCCCGAAGAAAACCCCGTCCCATTCGGATTCAATTAAGTATCTGATACTTTTGCAGTCTCATTATTTTCCTCTTTATCTTAATCCCTGATTTTCATTCATCTATATCACGGTTTATTTATCGCGTTCTACCTGAGGCCCAACTCCTTCGTTCTCTAATGCTCACTGTATTTTCTTTATCTCTTGTTCCAACTCTTCCCCTCCTCCCTCTCTTATTTACAGGTCTCCTGTTCTTACGTACAGTGGCCTCTTACCTTGTTCTTACCATTAGCAGGCAGAAACCTCTGGCTATCAGTGTCAGCAGGATAATGTGAGATGTCCATGTTGTGTGGTATCCCAAAGGGATGTTCCCTTGCCAGCCAGTGAATTAATGAGTCCTCGGTGTATGAGCACTGTGTTTGTGTGTAGAAGGGGTCACTGAGTATTGTGTGTGTAGATGTTAAGCATGCATGAGGGAAGTGATAATGAGAATGTGTCTGTGTTCATGTGTTTGGAATTAGGTTATGTCATCAGGTATGTTAGATGCCAGTGCACCTAACCAGATTAAGGACACTATATGGGCAAGGAAATGCAAATTCAGCATGACGGTGAAGGCTATAAAAAAGTGAAATTAATGGATTAATAGGTGACTAATATCAATTCTCGGTGTGTATTAACCCACTTGCTGTGGAGTTTAGTACATAGTATATGAATAGATGGGGTGTGCTTTAGATGGAAACCGGAGGGAGCTGGAGACCAAGGGGTTACTTTTAGTGATGAAACCATTCATTCATTCTAATAAACCATGCATTGTTAAAGTAATTTATGAAAGACAGAAGCCATGTGCCAAAATGGTTTTCTAACAATATTCTGACATTTCCTAGTCTAAAACCATTAGTAAATTATTCACAAAAAAGTATAGACGGATAAAGAGATTGTTTTGAACCCCAACTGAGGTTTTATATTTCAAACTCCCAAAGCATTGAACCCCAAGACCCATTAGGAGGTATATCATTTTGCACTTTACACCATTAGCGACTTGACTGTGTCAATCATGCTATTGTGCTGCAGAGGTATTATGTATCCGATTTTATCACTTTGTATATAGCACCCTAAAAGACAAAGTGCACTCAGCAAATACAGCAAGTGCCTAAACCTTCCGGAAACCATTCAAATCAAGCAAGTGCGAGTTCAAAGACAATGAGTTTTTAATCACTCTACAGTAGTGTGAGAAAAGCTACAGTTTGAACAACCCTGGTGGAATAACACTTTCTGGCAACAATTCATCCTCAATTTGGCATTTGTCCATTTATGCTCAACTGTGACCGGAGAGGGCAGTGTGTCAGAAGTTCTAAAGAAATGGAGCACTAAGCAACAAAGATAATCTCCAATAATGTAGAGGAGCAGACTGATCCATCTGATTATTACTTCTCCTTATTTTCCCCACTGTGTTCATAGGGTTATGTAAGTACTCTGCAACGTCTGCCCTAGCAGTTTATAAACACACAATATCCACGTTTTACAACTAAACTGCTACAATTACGATATTGACGACTGCAGTAATTTCAGAGATTTACCTCAGAGAAGTTCTGCAACAAATGGTGATGTCCCTGTACGTCCCCCCACCTGAATGTAGTAGTAGAGGCAGAAGTGCTAATCACCGAGCCAAGGTGCTGCTAAACAAAAGATATACAGTATTTAATGTTATGCTTAGTAAATGCAAAGACTTGTGTCATACGCTTCAAACCAAGCAACTTTGTTAAAAAAAAGTGGCATTCTAAAGCTAATTAGGGCTCCATTACTTATTTAAAGGTAACTTGTTTATGTGAGAGCAGAGGTATAAATTATCCAATAGACAATGTCTTTGGGGTATTATCTTGAACAGAGCTTTATTAACAGCAACTGGTGAGGGCAATTTAATGGCATCCCAATTATTTCGAGTCCCCACTGTTGCCAGTGCCAGCCAGAAGCAACCAGCTAGCACCCATTTAGAGAGGCAGGGAACTGAATCACTTAATGACACTGTTAAAAAGATTCTCTGTGGACAGATGTCCCCTTTAAATGGACCAGGGGATAGTTTTGTAAGAAAATGAAAGAAATTGAGACAAAAGAAAAATCTTTTTTTTGTTTTCAGGTCCAACTAAACTGGCAGAACTTGCACTGCTCAGAAGATAATACTCTTTTTCTTTGGTGCTTAAGAAATTTGAGAACTCACAGCTTAATAAACAGTTATTCAGATTAATTACTTAAATGGATGTCCATTATGACTCAAGATACTACAGTGACTATTGAAAGTCTAAGTGGTACAGAGGTTTCCCTGTGTCATTACACTACAAAGCAGTATGTCAAGTAACACTCAAAATTATTATTTCTCTGAAATTGTCAATTTACTCACCAGTGCTCTCTAATTAAGCACCACACTCAAAGACAGAAACACTCCGATCCATCTTAGAAAAAAAAGTCACTTCACCAATTTTGTTTAGGTTTCATTATGACTGACTAAGTTATTCTGGGATTTAATACCAAAGTAAAGTAGGTAAAAAAAAGTGAAAATGAAATCATTAGAATTCTTTGATCACTATGTCCAGTGCTTATTTAGTACACCAAAGATGTGCATTTGTGTAATATAACTGAATTACTTTCAACCAGCTGGAATTCTGCAGCAAATTCTGCATGGTTTGATTAATTAATGATGGCTCGCTTCCAACTATTTTGCATCTTTTCTTAGATCTGGAACGATTCTGTGTTTGTACATTAACTGAGGAAGTCTCTTGCCTTTTCATCTTTATCTCCTCTCCCCCGGAGTCACCCGGCGTTGTGTTCTCCCTCACTGCCACATGTTCTGTCAAAACTCCCTCCTTCTCTTCAATGTTTTCCATTTCATCTGAAGACTTCAGAGGTCCTCAGAACAGCTGCTGCTGCATGTGCCTTGTAGCAGAATAAATTGCAAACATGCACAATAATGCAAATTATTTGGTCTTGCTGCAATGTTACTTAATGCAGTAAACAAAGATCTTAGCAACTGCAATATCAGTACAATAAGCCTTATATTAAGACAAGGCTATACGCCTTGTGTTATCATAAGGCTGTTCATTTCGGTTGGTGTGTACCAGAGATGGGAAGTAACAAAGTACAAATACTTTGTTACTGTACTTTACCATTTTTTGCCGACTTTTTACTCCTTACATTTTAACTCGAATATTGACACTTTCTACCCCTTGCATTTTTTGTAGCTTGTGTTAGCTAGTGATTTTGCTGTTTGAGTTGTTCACCTGTTAGCTAAGTTTCAAGTTGCATCAATTTCAATTTCATCAATTCGGCAGACAAGCAGTAAGATATTCCTAATGATTCTCGGCCTTATCTGAGAGAGATGTTTGAGGTATTAGACATCAAGAATGACTCCTGACGAATGTGCTTCGAAACTCTAAAAGGAACTTCTTACCTAATATCTGTATAGGAATTCATATGTAATCCTTTATTTTCTTTCCAAAAGCCATATTAGAGCACCAAATACATGTAGATTCCTTTAAATGTTAAGGTTAAGATTAAAAAAGAGAAACTGGATCTGTGAATTCTCACAGAATCATATCTGAGTTCATATCTTACTACTCAGTCAGAATCGTATTAACCTGGAGTAAAAGTCTTTGCCACAGTATTCATATATGTGATGTTTTATTGGCAAACATCCATTTAAAATGTAGCCAATGGCATATAGAGAGCCTTTTTTCCATGTCCACTAAAGTTTCTCAGCTTGCACTCTAGTAACATGTGTGTGGTCTAGGTAGCTTTGCATAGAAATGGTTGTCATTCGCAAGGCTACTTTTACCTTTATACATTAAGTACATTTTCAAGCCTGTACTTTGTTACTTTTACTTGAGTAAAGAAGTTAAATCAGTACTTTTACTTTTACCAGAGTATATTTTAACAAAAGTATCTGTACTTCTATTTAAGTACGGAAAGTGAGTGCTTTTGCCATCTCTTGTGTTTCCTGTGAGTTCAGTCTCCAATCTCTATTTGTCTCTCTCCTTTTCTACACCTCCGTCGTCTGAACAACCTCATCAATTTCACACGTAATGGTAGTGACTTAATGTAGGTACAATAACCAAACCACATTAACCACCTTGACAGCTGGGACAAAAGCACAAGTGGTAGATTAATCAACCATGTACGTAGCATTGCCAAGGTGCCACCATCCCAAGGCAGTGGGAGAATCACAGAATACAGACCATTACCTTTAAACGCAAATTAATCACAGGGTAAATCTGGTGGCTATCCCCAGAAACAACTGCTGACAATTAGAGAGACCACTGAGAATGCTCATAATTGGTTTTTCAACAGATTGAGTTTATGCCTTGTGCCAGTGCTATTTTTCATCAGAGAGTAGCTGAGTGTGTAAGGAAGAGCAACAGACAAAATAACTCAAAGTAACATGAGTTAGGAAAAGGTCTCTTCATCATCACTGCTAATTTTCTTAACTGGAAAAGTACCTAAACCTTTGTTGTAAGATCCCTAAATAGCGTATATACCAGTTTTTAACTTGTGCTGTTCTGGTTGACAAATGGGGCATCTGTCACCATTGATTTTTTTGTCCTTGACAATGTCTGTCACATAAAAGTGATCTAAAATGATGTTTTAAGTATGGTGGATCACACTCATATTGTGCATCAGTGAAAATGGCTCTGGTAGCGTTTCTCTATAACAGCAACATTATATAAGTAATTTGGCAGGCATTTTGTTTAATACTCTCAGCTAGACTTTGGCTCCACTCAACATTGCTTTTTAAAAGTACCAGTTTCTTGTCATAAAAATATGAAGTTACAGCTTCCAATTACCTAAAGCACAAAATACTTTGGCAAAAAATGGTTTCTCCTCCATTAAGCATTTGCTGTGTACATTTCTCACACACCCACCCAAGTACACTGACATGCACACACATAAACATGCACTTCGCATTTTGCAACCTTCCCTTAGAGAGACTGATGAAGCTGAGTTAGCACTAGACCTTTCCCTCATAGCTGAAAGATTAAACACAGCAATAAGCACCGGCTGTCTCTTGGGTAAATTAAGCTTAGTCACTGTAAGGTCTGCTTAACTGCCTAACTGTCTGATGTACTGTCAAATGGAAGGAAAGGGGAGAAAGTGACTCCCAGTAATTCCCACAACATGCTGACTGTCACTGCAAGACCTGTATCACCTCATGCCCATGCTTTGAGTCGTGTCAGTAAGGCAAATACTTATTTTCTTCACAACGTTACAAAGATATGCGCTTTGCAACAGGGGTCTACATTGATTCTTCACATTTAAATGTTTCCATCCGGAAAAAGCTGTAACATCTGCCAGATGCAACCTTGGACACAATACGAAGTGTAATTTCTGAAAAGAAAAGAGAAGAAGCAGCTACATCTATTGTAACCTTTTAATACTAAGCTGTCAGACCGAACATAATGGCTGTCATATTAAGGACAGATCAATCAATCACAGCCTACCGCCCTCTGCTGCATCCAAAACATAAGTAGGGTTGATTTGTGCCACACAGACCTGACAGATTATATGACAAAATATAATACCATATAATACACACACACACACACACACAACAGAACAAGCAACTGACAACACCGTGTAGGATTTTGGGTGGGTGGATAGGAGAGCTTCTGTTCCTGTTCCATGTCAGGCTGCAGAAGGAAGCAGAAGAAAGAGGCTAAGACAGTATGATTGAGCTGCTTTGACACCAGCAAGGTCAATCCTGAGGGTTCCTGCTGCGACAGCATTCTCAAGAGTGAAGGGAATTCTTCACAAATAAATTGGTGTCTAACTACCTGGTGAATACAGAGGGCATGCTTGAGGAGCCCGACAGCACCAGGTAATAGGTGTCTATATGGAAGGGACTATGAACTGGTAGATGATGACAGTTAATGTTAAGTAAAGTCGATATTAAGAAATATGGTAGAGGTAAGAAGTAGTAATGGACGATAGAAACAATATTCAGTTCAATTTTATTTACAGTATCAATTGATAACAGGAGTTATCTCGAGACACAGATGGAGTAGGTCTAGACCACACTCTATAATTTACAAAGACCCAACAGTTCTAGTAGTTCCCTCCAGAGCAAACAACTATGTGACAGTGGCAAGGAACAAGTCTCTTTTAGGAAGAAACCTCGGCAGACCTAGGCTCTTGGTATGCGGTGTCTGATGGGCCGGTTGGAGTTGAATGAAGAGTGACAATAACAGTCACAGTAAAAGATAATGGAACAGTGACTAGAAATAGTTGTATGTAGTAGTTCATGGCATAGCAGGAAGGAAGGCAGAGTGTAGCAGGGCACCGCAGAGTGTAGCAGGATGTAGTAGCGCATTGCAGGACGTGTAGAAGGACCACGGGGAGAGCTGTTATTTTGGAGCCTCACTGATCCAAGGAAACATGCTGGACGAAAAAGACATAAGTATTCTGGGGAATGACTCCCCAAAGCTAGGTTAGTACAAAGCATTTCTGGGACATTGATGCACGCAAATGGAGAGAGGAGAAAGGAGCTCAGTGTGTCAAAGTAGGTCCCCTGGCAGTCTAAAACTATTACAGCAAAACTAAATGAGACAGGGTAAAGAGAGGAGCCTGGTCAGGCTGTACTGCCCTGCCTCTCTCTAGTTTTGTTATATTAATGTTTATATGGTAGATTAATCTGACGACTATGACGCGAAGCAGGTGGGCAGGGTGAGGTGGACGCTGCGAGTCATCACTCCCTAACTATAAGCATCATCAAAGAGGAGAGTTTTAAGTTCACTTTTAAATGTGGTGACGGTGTCCCCCAAACCCAGAGCAGAAGCTGATTCCACAGTAGAGGAGCCTGATAGATGAAGGCTCTAGCTCCCTTTCTACTTTTAGAGACTCTAGGAACCACAAGTAACGCTGAATTCTGGGAGCGCAGTGCTCTAGTGGGACAATAAGAGACTAAGAACTCTTCAAGATAAGATGATGCTTGACCATTTAGAGCTTTTTAGGTCAGTAGAAGGATTTTAAATTCAATCCTGGATTTTACAGAAAGCCAATACAGAGAAGCTAATACAGGAGAAATATGATCTCTTTTCTTAGTTCTTGTCAGAAAACGTTCTGCAGCATTCTGGAACAGCTGTAAAGTCTAAAGGGACTTATTTGAGCATCCTGATATTAAAGAATTACAGTAGTCTAGCCTGGAAGTAAGAAATGTATGGGCTAGTTTTTCAGCATTGTTTTGAGACAGGATGGTCCTAATTTTGGCAATGTTACGAAAATGAAAAAAGTCTGTTCTTGAGGTTTGTTTTAGGTGGGCATTAAAGGATATATAATAACTCCTAGATTTCTGACAGTAGTGCTGGAGGCCAGGGCAATACCATCGAGAGTAGCTATATATTTAGATAAGTTTGGAGGTTTACAATAGGCAATTACAATAACTTCAGTTTTGTCTAAGTTTAACATAAGAAAACTGTAGGTATACAGGATTTTATATCATTTATGCATGCTCAAAATTTAGCTAACTTACTGGTTTTGTCTGACTTGATTGATAGATATAATTGAGTCTGATCTGCCTTACAAATAAAGTTAATTGAGTGTTTCCTAATAATACTGCCTAGAGGAAGCATATATAAGGAGAATAGAATTGGTCCAAGCACTGAGCTTTGTGGAACGCCATGGCTAACTGTAGCATACTTGGACGATTTTTCGTTAACAATAACAAATTGAGATTGATCGGAAAATTATGACTTAAACCATCTTAGTGTGATTCCTTTAATGCCAAATAAATGTTCCAGTCTCTGCAACAGGATGGTATGGTCAATGGTGTCGAATGCAACACTACAATCTAGTAAAACAACTACAAAAACAAGTCCTTTGTCTGCAGCAGTTGGAAGGTCATTAGTAATTTTTCACCAATGCTATCTCCGAGCTATGATGCTTTCTAAATCCTTACTGAAAGTCCTCAAGTAAACTATTGCTACGTAGAAAATCAAATAACTGATTAGTGACTACCTTCTCAAGGATCTTGGAGAGAAAGGTTAGATTAGAGATAGGTCTATAGTTTACTAAGACTTTAGGGTCGAGGGAGGGTTTTTTCAAGAGGTTTTATCACAGCTACTTTAAATGACGCGGCACATAATCTGTTAACAGAGACATAATGATCATATCTCGTAATGGAGTGTTAACCATGGGTAACGCTTCTTTAATTAACCTCGTTGGGATGGGGTCTAAGAGACAGGTAGATGGCTTAGCTGAAGAGACCTTAGCCATTAATTGTCTAAGGTCAATAGGATAGAAGCAGTCTAAGTATATATCAGGTCTTGTTGTTCTTTCTAGTGCTACTGCATTTAAAGGTGAACTGTTACGAATTGAGGGCAAAAGGTAATGAATTTCGTTGCTAATCGTTATAATTTTAACATTAAATAATCTCATAAAGTTGTCACTACTCAGAGGTATAAGTATAGATGGCTCAATTACAGTAACTACAATAAGTACTTTGTCAGATTTGTCAAAACTACATTCCTTTCTCTTTAAAAAAAAAAATAGTTTGGCTTTTCTTAGGGTCTCTGTAACTTGGTCTGAAATGATTCTATTATAATTTATATCTTTATCACAAAAGGTTGTAATGTATATCGCAACATGGATTTTTTCCAGATTGTCCATCCCTAGGAAGAAGACACATAGATTTGTACAAAAGAACATTTTTAAACTTTTAATTACACCACTAAAATTAGGCCAATCCTCATTAATGCCGAGTGGTATTTGTTACAATTGTTGGATGTATGTGGAAAGTTTTACTTCGTGTTTGGCTCAGAATGCAAGAGCAAAAAGAACAGTACTTTAATACTAAAATAATCACTTTACTCACATATGAATGTTTCTTTAGAGAGCTCAGCTCATTCAACACATCACTGGGCACTTTTTAAAAGCCCGTGCCACCCGTCTCTGATATTATTAAGGGTTCCGAAGGGTCAAAGATCTTCAAAGGGTTGTCCTTTAGCAAAAAATGTATGGCTTGGGGCCCGGCCCTACCAAATGGAGTTGTGGAGCAGTGCACTACATGATCAATAATTCAATGTAACTAATATATATATATATATATATATATATATATATATATATATATATATATATAGTTATATTCTTTGTAACTAACATTGTTTTACATTTTATTACATATAACACAGGTAGCCCTGTCCAATACATTCCAAATATCTTCCTATGGGCGATCTTGTACCTAAGGTCAGTAGTCTTCTAGTTTCAGCAATGTTCATTCGGTGAGCATGGGGCTGGCCCCTCAGCATTCATTTATGAAGTGAGTAGAAGAAAACATTAAGCTGTGGGGCATATAACATGTTGGCCCCATAGCCAATAAAACATAAAAGAACGACCTACGTCAAGACGTTTTTGAAAAATAATTTATGTAGTATGGACATTGCTCAACTGTCAGAGACGATTATGCAATGCGTCCACTTTGAAAGGTTACGTTTTTTGCTTAAACTTAGCTCCATATCACAACATTTACAACCGTGCCCCTTACATTAAATAGAGTGGTCACATGACTACAGTCACACAATTATTAAACCAACACAGTAAATAAAAAAGGGAGTTTTTTTTCCCTCATATGGACCTATAGTGTTGTTTAGGTATGAGGATGTTTTGTCTGAGATACAAGACAACATTTTGATCCAACCAACAACTATTGTCATGGGAAGTTGCAGCTTGCACATTTTCAACCCAGCAAACTTGTTTTACTACTTATTTTACTTTTATTTTACTGTGACAAGGAAAAAAAGCTTTTGGTAACATCTCCGGGACATAATTCTGCCAACAAGTTATAGCTTATGTCCACACCAAGAGCAACTAAAATCATCACATTAGAACTAATCACCTCAGCATGATGCAGTGAGCAAAGATCCACAACGTATTCATGTTCAGTTGTGATGGCCATCAAATGAAGAGGCCATATGTGTGGGTCAGCTCTTTATGAATTCCTCATGGAGCTGGAGCCTGGCAGGGGAGGATTTATCCATAAAAACAGATGGGCTAGAAAAGGAGGAGGGAGCCATCAAGCTGAGAAAGCCCTGCTGGACCTCTCCTTATGGCAGAATGAATTTCAGACTTCTGGCAATGCCTAGTATCAGAATGCAGCACATTTGATTGATCATATTTATATTGACTAGACTGAATAGAATATAAGTGCATAGACAAAGTAATATTTATTAACCGCAGAGAGCAACAACAAAAAAATACTACTAGACTGCTAGATCTCTTTTTTTCTGTCATTAATTAAATGGCCAGCATCGGCACCTTCCCAATAAAAGACCTATGAGCTGTGCAAAAGAGAATAATTTCATCTCATCAACTCATTTTATGTGTTGACAACAACAAATCCAACAATGCACATGAGCAGACACACTGTCTAATTAGCGCATCCCCTTTGTTTTCGGTTGGATTACGGATGTCTACCCATAATAATTAAATCACCAATAAGCTAAGTAGAAGTGTAGCACCCAATTGCAAGTTAATGAGCATAATAGACTGCAATGACTCCACTGGCAATTACTGCATGTGCTTGGTCTTATTGATATTTTCATTGTTTGGTCAATAAGATATTTTTTTAAGGATGACAATTAATTTAGTATAACCTACTAGCTCCAGGTAGAATAATATCAGGTAATAACAATTGTTTAAGTGATTCATATACCGTGTTTTTAACATTGTTATTATGTGTGGGGTGTGGTGCAGAATCTTTTAAGGGTGCTGAATGTGGCACTTATATATATTCTTAAGCGCAGAATATATGGCTGAATTATTTTACCCCCCCAAGGTGATTTATAGGTTTGATGTGCACAGCAAGGTGTTCGCAGGAAGCTACTACTAGAATTATCACAACATTGAACATTTTTAAGGTTATAAAAAGTCCTGCTCCTGAATTTAAAGAGCCCATATTATGCTTTTTCATTTTTCCCATCTTTTAATGTGTATACAAATATGATGGTGAAAAGGAGTATACAGGGGCTCTTAAAAGCTATTTCTTCAAATTTGCCACTACTGTAAATAAAGATAATTTTCTCATTTAATCAATTAATTGTTCTATAAATCATCACAAAATAGTGAAAAATGTCCATATTTTGCCAGGTGATTGCAATGCCGGTAAATTACATATTTTTGCTAAACCTAAAGAATTTTTACTTTGTTTAATATGATTTAAGACCAGCAAAAGATGGTAATTCTCCCCTCCATGGTATATTTGATTGAAACCTGACTCAAACGTTTTATTGACGATCAAAATAGTTGTATATGGCTCCTTTCAACCAAAGCCACTCTGTAATTGGTAAACCATAATGCCGTTGTCATTTTTGTCTATCTGTTCTCTCTCTATTAGGGTCGGTTTGGGCAATTACATTGTGAAGTAACGTGTGGGGTCTAATTATCCTCAATACTAATCAGATTGGGTCCAATTGTCTTCAGGGACCTTACAGATTGAGTTTTTTTTAAATCAAATAATGGACGTGGGGTTTGGATAGATTTCGCAATGGTCCATTTCAGATTGAATCTAAAACTTTGGACTACCCTACTACTCCTTCACCAACAACTGTCCTTTTGTACATACTGTATGCTGCCTGTTTCTTACAAGGAAAACTAAATGTATTCTCATTAACAACCTCATTTTATATACCTGTCTGATGTGCGGTCGGTTAAAGAGATACAATTGAGTCCTTGACTACGTACATCTCCAATGCGAACCCTTATTCCACTATCGCATTTGCTGATGTCTCTGTTGCACCAGCCCTGAACAAGGTAAGGGTTAACTGGCTAAACAAGATTGTGTTACCATTCAGTCAATTGCGTTGGTTGCATGGTTAGATGATGAATAGTAGCCAGTGCCCAAGCTTAAAAGAATGGAAGGCATATCGGTTTAAAGTGAAAAGGGTATCCATTCCTCCGGGGATAAACAAGAAGGAAATGCTGATCTGGCATTTTCAATACAGTGTTGGACAATGCAGTACCTAGTTTATGAATTATGTGCCAATTTTTGGGTTTATACACATATATTGTAGTTTATTATAGCATGATACATTATAAATAGCCATAAAGCATTTTTTGACTATGCTCATGATCAATTACTGACATTAAATGTGGCAAGTTTAAGCATGCACGTGAATGTGTGTAAATCCCAATAAAAGACTTGTGTGTCTCTACTTGAACACAGATTGCTTTGCACACACAAAAATTGTGTATTATGCTTCATTTATCATATGTTGTACTGTAGACAAAGCCTATGAGCATGTCTAAACCCCATATACTATTGCTTTCCGTTTGCATTCACTTTATGTCACTGAAAATGAAACGTATTTATTCAATAATAACCCACAAGCTGTTCCCTCAGTGCTAGCACAACCTGCTTCCCTCAGCTCTAATGGCAGCTCAATTTTTAAAGGCTAATGGGTACCTAATAGGAGAAACTACTTCTCATCGAGCCCAAGAGGTTAAAGGGAACTAGGAAAAGGGGTTAGGAGAAAAACCAAGAGGACAAAATCGCATCTCCTGTCTTCTCCGTGCCAATCCACGGACAAATATTAGATAGAACTGAAAAATGCTTTCACCTCTATGAGATCAGAGATTCAATTATTTTCAGAATCTAATGCCAACTTCTCTTCTATTCCTCCTTGCTGGCTTAAGGCAGAATAAGACAAGCTCTTGTATTGTGCGTTGGGAACAACTAGAAGTAATAACGTGTTTCTGAAGACAGACCGTATTGATATCATGAGATCAACCACAGCACCTGCCTCTATCCCGAAGGCGCCAAGAACTGGAGTTATCAAAACAAATGTATTTTTTTTTTCTTCAAACAGTGGCTCTGCACAATCAAAATTTGTTTGGGATACTGATAACACATACAATGTTTCTGAGTTTAGTTATTGATTTATTGATGCTCTGCTGTGGTCTAGATGCCTTGGATCATAAAAATGTAAAAGTGATTATTAGATTTCTAACAAAGCTAAAAGGTAAATGCATGGTTGAAATAAAAAAAACAGCCTTTACATACTATTGAACTTGTTGAGGTTATACATGAATATAACATTATTTTAAATAATATGATATTCCAGGTTTTAACCTCACTTATGTCAGGAATGATGGAAGAAGGGAACTAAATACTTGACTGATGGCCTTGGTTAGATGCAATATTCCGTAAAAGTCCACAAAAGAGATATATTACAAAATCCTTGTCACAGTCAACTCGACAGTTCTTTCTCACTTTTACTGCTACCTTTGTCCTAAACAGAACAATCTGTGCACATCAGTGAACGGTGAAGCTGTATTCATGAACAGGCCTGGGACCCCCTTAGACTCCCTAACTGAGGAGTGACTAAGCATGCGACTGTGAGATAAATCATGGTTTAGAATAAAAGCAAAAAGAGTCGATACCTTTTCTTTCACTGTGGGGCAATCAGAAGTGCAGAAGGCGGGGAAGTGACACACGCACACTGCAATTCCCTGTTGTTTGTAATCTAATCTCAACCACGGCATGCTAATACATCACAATTACCTTCTCAGTCTGGATGGTGCCATTAGAAATACATTGTCTCCATTACTACAGCGTGAGTGAGTGAGTGTGTGTGTGTGTATGTTTTCATGGGGGTGTGGATGTCTGTTTGAGAACAGTCTTTGCAGCCTATTTCATATTCAATTACATTTTCCTTACATCACTGGGATTGGTGTGTGTGTGCCAACTCAATAACGGCCCAGATAACTTGTCTGGGGTGCAGAGAGGCATAAGTGACATTTAGGTTGTTAGCACCTTCATTAGAGGGAGGCTGGAACAAGTGTCTGAAAAAGGGAAAGAAAGAAAGGTAGAAAACTCTGTGGTGCCTGAATTTCTTTCTCTGAAAATGTGTATTAAAATTGTTGGGCACTGCATCATTGAATATAACTCAGCTTGAGGAAGTCCATTATTATTCAACTATTTTGTATGATATTGTACAAAAACATATGCACTTTCATAGGACATCCTACAAAATAACGGCAACTGCAGGCCGGTCAAATGATGACGGATCACATAATGACCGATCACGTGAGCAAGGTATAGGGCACCATGAGCCATGGACTCTGCTTGCCCGCTTGAGAACTTCCTCCTCCTTTAGATAACCCGAGAATAACCCGAGAAACGTTTAGGCAACAAAACGTATACGTTATGCGGTGAGGAAAGTTAAGTTTAGGCACCAAAATGACTAGTTACAATTCCTGGATGAAAGCCTTTTGTTTCCCCCGGGAAGGGAACTCGGCTTTATGAACCAGGAGCCGACCTGTGTGTTTGTAGAAATTGTAGTAGTATTTTGCTTAACAGTTGTATACTTTTATTTTATCTTTTAATTATTATTTAGATGAAGACTACTCAAAAACTGTGGGCTTGAAAAATAACACATCCGCTGCAATAAAATAAAAAGGGAAAAAAAACTTTCTATAGAATTTGAATTACAGGAAAAGATTTACAACACATCGAGTGGCAGGTATTATGTCTCCCTGCACAAATAGCCAAATTGCAGTTGTTTTGCCTTTGACTTTTAAACGCTTTCAGATCCACACAGTGACACGGCTTAAACCCAAGATTGGGGTCAGTCTAAAGGGGTCAACTTGAATCATCCTCCCTGGTTTCATGACCCTAGGTCAGACAGTGCCTGGCTTTGGTGAAAAGACATTTATATTGTAAGACTAAAACTCTGCAACTGTTCATTTAACTGTTTAACTGTGTTCATCTTCCAATAGAGATGTTCTCACATTTTACTGACGCACTTCGTCCTGTTTTGTTTATCAATTTAATTAATTAATTCATTAATTAATTAATTAGTCAACTATCGGTATGTTCCAATGGACATATTTCTCCAAAATAAAGGGGTGTCAGTAAGGTTAGCCCCTCAAATGTTAGCATCATTAGACCTGTAAAAGTGTTTCAACGTACAATGTTGACACCTTGCTGTCTATTCAACAATGTTCTAACTCATCTTGTCCTAAAAATGCCCTAACCCTAACATGAATCATATTTGAATATTTAGACCTATATTCTAAAATAAGCCATCCGTCCATACAAATGACTTACCAGGGCAGGACAGCTCTGATGCATGGGCCATCAAACAAGCCAACACTGCAAAACTTTCCTGCTTAATTAGCACCAAAAAAAACAAGATAAGACAACACACAATCACCCAGATGCGTGCATGGACTAACACTCTCACACACACACAATCTCTCTCTTTGTCTCTCACACACACAGTAAATTCACTGCAGTGGTAAACTTGAGGTGACCTCAGAGAGGAGTGGCACACCAAGTCAGGAGAATTAGCACCACCAAAAAGAACATCATTAGTGTTGACACTTCATTAGGTAGAGATGGAAAAGAGAGAGAGGAGAGGGAGATGGAGTTTCTGTCAGTCAGTGTGCATCTAGTACAGGAGATGGCAGCTCAGCTGGACAAATGATGCGCTCCACCTGCCACAACCTCAAACTTATGACATACAAGGACACTTGTATAAAGTCGCAACATGTTTCTCGTAAAAAAAAAAGCAAAATCTAAAACACAATATGGCATCTCCTGCTGGCATGCTAGCACCCCACTACCTCCATCATATGGTGACAAATTGACTCAAACAACAGCATGTTTGTAGGAACAAAAGGTTGTCTTGTTATGAACGTAAAGCAATATATATGTGAAATGTAGATTATAAATAAAGGCAATAGTCAAAAACATACACTAGAGTAAACCTACAGAAAAATGTTAAGGTTAAGTATTCTTTAAGGTGATTACATTACTGACATCCATTTTTACTGTAAAATTGCTGATAATGCTACATAACTACTGTGGCTTAAGTAACATTTTAAAGACACATTTTAAAGAAGCATCGGAGACAAAGATTTTATATTTGATAAAGGGCAGGGCACAAAAACACCTTATTTGACTGAGATGTTGACACACTGGTGTAAGATGCAATGGAAATAAAAAAAGCATTGTTTAATTTATTTTCAGTGCATGTTTTATAGACAAGAAGCGAAAACGGATCCTGAAACATTTAGCCTTTGTTCAGAAGCTAGGGTTTAAATAATATGATACGTCTGTCAAATATATATTTCAGTCTCCGAAAAGAACACTCTTGGATTGTGGCTATATGAATCTCCAACCAGCACTTTTTACCACCTGTATGGCTTACTCTGAAAAAAGAGAGAATGTTACTGTCTTTTGGAAGAACAGTTCCAGAGCCACTGCCTGTGGGGGGGCACCAAAAATTATGTTTTACACACCCTGATAGTCTGTTTCTTTGGCAAGGGTTCAGTCCACCAAGGCCTCCATCCTCATCACCTGCCCGACTGCAAACATTATTACTGTGTGTTCCTCTTTTATGGTCTGTGATCCTTTTTGGAAGATGCTTTTCAAGTTCACTTCAGGAAAGCTAAAGATTGGACATTATACACCTGACTGCACCCCTTACTCCCAGGTCTGGGTCCAGATAAGGGCCAAGGTTTCCACCTCTGCAACCAGTTTTCCATGAGATACCTACAGCACCAGGAGTTATAGGTACAAGCATGATAGCAAATCAATTTAAATAATTACACAGGTTGCAAGAGGATAAGAGATTTGGGGTGAATAATCTTTTGGTATTATAGATAATAGAATTGTACTGCATACATTTAGGCTTAAAGCCATTCAATATGTCTGGTGGTTTGAATGGTAATCTTTGCATTGATCATTTTAACGCTGTAGTGTGCCATTACCAAATGAGTTGATACAAAGCTAATTAAGCCTATTAGCTCCAGAACAGTAACAGTATGGCTATGTTTACAAAATGGTGTAGTCCAGTGACATTTGCGCAGCAGCTCGAGTGATGCGTTTTATATCACTTCTGAGAAAGGACAACAGCCGCATTTAGCTTTGGAGACAAAGAAGACACTAAAATTACAAGGGATTACCTCTTCTTTTCTCATTGGGGTGACAGCAACTATGTACAAAAGCTTTAAATAATGTCCCTCTCTGTCTCGTCCTTACCCTCCCTCTTTGGCCTCACCCTGTCTTGTCTTATCAGGTCTCACCTTGTTAGATCTTTTCTTTCCTATGGTTTGATTTAATCGTACAGCTCTTTTCCAGAAGCCTTTAGACATCAGTTTAAATTTAACTACATCTGAAAAAAAGCACAACTAAAAGCAACTGATTAACATAGATTAAAATTTGGTCTGCAGGATGCAGACCAATTTTCTGACTAGGAACAAAGTTACAGATGGTACTGTTGCATACTTGCATTGGGAAATACTGCACTGCTAATATGACAGAGGTATGGTGATTAAATTGTTGGCTTAAGGACACAAAGTGGTAACAAAGGTTAAGTCTGATCCCTCTGTATAATCTGGACCTCCTTGGGCTACGGGTATCTTCAGAAATATTTGTTGAAGTGTAGAGATTCAAAATGCAGATGTTGGTTCTCAAAAGAGTGGAAACTTAAACAGGAGTGGAATATTATTGGTCATTTTTCCAAGCAGTCGTCAGACTAAACACGCTGATGCATTACATAGATCAGAAAGCATTTGCATACTGGTTTATATATAATTGAACTTGACATTTCTTTCAAGCACAAATAACCTTTAAAAAACCTACAAAATTCATATGAAGTTCAAATACTGATGGGTACATTGTAGACTGAATGATATGAAAGTGTGATCACCTTTCACCTAGTCCAAAGTATCTTACTTTTCACTTATACTTGCAAAAAACACTATTTTCTGTGGATTTCTGTACAACAACTTAAAATTTTGCTGACCCAGAGAGGATTACCTTATCCAGAGCTCACATCTAACAGTACTTTCTTACACAGAAAGCTTTCTTTAGGTGTTCCAGTAGGAAAATCCCTGCAGTTCCGTGTCTGTTCACAAAATGACGGCAAGAGAACTTGCTTTTATTCCAATCTGTCTATTAGACAGGCTTCGAACGATTGACCGAACCGTTAGGACCAAGGATCTGTGTTGTTGAGTCACAGAATGTGCTACAACTGACGGGAGCAAACTTTTTACAACTTTAACTGTCAGAAGGGCACACATAACCCTTCCTTTTACACATACACCTTCATCTATCCAGTCCACACTGCCAAAAAACAGATTTAATGCTTTTGAGATAAAGCTCTTTTTCCCCACCAAGTCTGTAATTCTTCCTTTCTAGTTCTCTCTTCTCTTCTTCTTTAGCTTTTCAACCTCTAGGGTTTTTGTGTTAAAAAAGGTGTTGAAAGCTCAAGGGCAGAAAGGTGAATTGATGCCACTCTTGGTAAATTGCCTGTGAAGAACAATCAGAGCAAGAGCTGGATGGAGGAAGAGAGAGAACATGAGGGATACAGTGGAAGTAAACATAAAAGGGAGGACATAATAAAAAGGTAAGGACAAAAGACAGGGTGCAGTGAGGGAAACAAATAGATACTAACAGAGACAAACAGAACAAAAGAGAGAAAAGGAGAACACAGTGAAGCAGGTAGAGAATAAGTGACTAGAAGTATAGGAGTAATAGTGGGAGAGGTGAGAGTGAAGAGGAGAAGAGAGGAAAGAAAGCTGTAGCTGCCAGTCAAATCACTCCTTTGGTTATTGCTGCCTTTAAGGCCAAGACATAAAATGGTGTGAATCAGGAAGAAAACAGGGAATTGAAGGCTCCAGGGACGTAGCAGAGAGAAATGGAAAATTGCAGCGTGAAACTCTCAGAAAGTTTGAACCTGATACTGTCTGACTCAGAGAACCTGACAAATACAACTTTAAAACGTAATAGGACACTGAAATATTCACGAACCATGGTTTGCCCACAGCATGAAATAAGTATGAGACTGATGCATTTGGGTATTCTGTGCTGAAATGCTACCCTAAACACAGAAAATCTTCTGGGATTTCATATGTCCTCTGCACTTCACCTGCAGTTCCCTTATGTAATGCAGTGTATCACTTATTTGTAGTTTTGAGGGTCCAATTCCGAGGGGGCTGGGAACAGCGGTAGCAAAGCTATGTGGTTCACACACTGAATCTCGGGATATAGGCCACGCCCAATTCTGCTTAGAATATTATACGTGAAAAATCTTGATTTATCAAAAAACAACTTTTTCGAAATCCTTCTATAAGGTGCGATTGATCTGCACGAAACTTGGCACATAGCATCTCTAGACCAACTTATCAAAAAGTTATTAAAACATTTTCTATAGGATAAGAATTGCGCATATTACGCACAGACAAATTTATGTAGCTAACTATGAAAACACCAACTTTTCCATATCTCGACCAAAACAAAGGCTATTAAGGCAGAACTTTAGATTCTTGTTTGCCTTGACCTTCTGAAGGTCCCCCGCCACATTTTACAAAAGTTAGCCACAAGGGGGCACTACAAGAACAAAAATGTTATCTCATGAACAGCTCATCCGATTTTGACGAATTTTGGAGGGTATCATGTAGGCCCACTCCTGAAGCCGCCCCCTACAGTGGGGTACTGATTGGTCAAAGTTAGCGTGGCCTATAGGACTCATGTTTGGATTCACCGCTTATACTAATGTGAGCAACCTTAAATTTACGGGGTAAACGTACCAAAAAGCAGACATGGACCACTAGGTGGCGCTACATTATACTGCACTTGGCTTTCCCCAGCTCTGGGATTTATCACTATGTCACGCTATAAAAAGCGGATAAATTGAAAACAAGTACATTTTTTACCTGAACATAGTTCCCCTCAAAAGGTGAAGAAGGGCTTTATGTCCTGAGGAAAACTAGTGCTTCGGATTAGGACATGCAAGCCTTGTTCAACTTGCACTAAAAAGAAAAAGTGCTGCTTTTTATTTAAGATTCTTTTGGGGCATTTTTAGGTCTTTGTTTGAGAGGTTAAGGAAAGGGTAGACAGAGGGGAAACAACACGCAGCAAAGTGTCACAGGTCAGAATCAACCCCACAACCGCTGGGTTAAGATCTAAGCCCTAGTACATGAGTGTGCATGCTCAATCAGGAAAGTCCTGCCTTTTTCGCAGTAAAAACTAATGTCTATTATTGATACAGAAGAAGAGATCCTGGCAACAGACCTTTACCTTACCTAACCTAACCTCATCCAGCATGGAAACAGACAGACAAAGCAAACAAACTTGTGATGGAAACAGATCTTATACTCCTTTTCCACTGGTCAAAAAAAACTTTCTTACATCCACACCATCTAGCTTTTGTATGCAGAGTGAAAGTGAAATAATCGTCATTCACTCCCAGGACAAATGGCTTTGCAGTAGTCAAGATGGAAAAAAAGGAGTATAAAGGCAATTTTCAGTGGGTTTAAAAAAAAAGACAACTGCATACACTAGGGAATGCAACAATACCACTTTTTTAAGATCAAGTGTAAGTACAATTACTTACATTTGGTTACTTCCCGTTACAGAGTGCCGATACAAGTACTTAATAATCCCTCTGAGGTTCAAGAGTGTTTTTAGACACACTGATGATTTTGGCCTTCTCTAATATTGTTTTCATTTACAACAAAGCTGTACTTTCAAAGTATCATGCCTTTGTCAATTCTTAGCTCAGTGCATGGGCCTGGACATATCCCCATATAATTCCTAATATCAAAAGACTGAGTGAAGTTTAGAAAGAATGAAGATTGCAAAGTCCGATGACGTCATCCACGTGCATATTGAGTACCCATGTGGATTTAACGATCCAGCGGAGAGTACGGTTCGTTTTCACCAGCATCTAAGTTCACAGGAGGTGGTATCGGGTGTGGTAGTATACTGCCATCTGCATTGGAGCATCCCTAATATACACGTTAATATATGTGGATAAAGAGCATAACAACCCATAGACAGACAGACACAGCATTGGAGTAGAAGTGGCACTGACCATACTACCATTTAAAGTCGATGTTGTTCAGCTGACGAGCTAATTGGCTATCTAGCATGCTAACAGGCCAGCAAATCCCCAGTGGATGTTTGTCTGGTTACTGTGCGACAAGTGAAGTATCAGAGGTAGAAATATCCACTTATTTTAAATATCTAGAATAAACCCTACAGAAACAGTACCATAGGAAAGGCATCGCTAAGACAGAAATCTAGGTTTCTTACACCAGTTCATTTAATGTGATATCTCTGTTTCTGCAGGTTCATCTCGCATGTAACAAGATTTACAGTTTATAGAACGACCAAAGCCGATATGAAGGATGGTGAGAGATAACCGAGGCGTGGAACAAGCTGTTCTGCACGGCAGAGAGACAAGGGAACACCGATACAATCTTCTCTTGTCTTCTCCATATATCTACTGCACCTGCTTTCGTTCCGATGTGCTAAATTTGTATCTCCCCAAAATCATGTCTGCAGGATTTATTCTTGGAACGGATTGAATTTAACTTAATTAAGAAGTAGTCGTGTGCTATGCTCTCGACTTTTAGACTGGCTTCTTTATTTGACTTTTAGAAATCTTGCATGTTCAAACAGAACAACAACCACAACCCCAATCCCACATCCTAATGCTAATCCAAAACTAATTTAAAGATTGTTAGGGTTGCATAGGTGCTCACTTTGAATACCTTTAACAATAACTTGTGCAAATGCCATGTAACATTGTTGTTCCATATTTAAAATGTATAATTTAAACATTTCTTACATGGGATAATATTTAGTATTGGTGGAACGGTACACAGAAGTCCCGGTTCGGTGTATCCCTCAATTCAAGGGAACCGCACCTGACCGCTGCTGTTAATAACTGAACTGTAAAAAAGGAAAAGCAGCGCACACGTCCACACAAGGATGTACTTTCATACACTAATGTGCACACACAGCGATTTTCTCACAACCCAATGCTGAGACATGCACGCAAGTCCACCTGATGGATCAGTGAGTTTTGAAGGAGAGTCTGGTCATGCTGAATGGAAGGGGGTCGGCACAGATTAAGGAATAAGTTGGCATCTCACTGTGGGTGGCTCAGAAGCAGCCTCCAGTTATTTTATTAGCCAGACAGAAACACTCCAGGGAGCTTTCCAATACCACTGGTGATTAACACATATTCACACACACACACACACACACACACACACACACACACACACACACACACACACACACAAAGAGACAAGATTAGTCATTATTTCACTTCAGCGAGGCTGGCAAAATTTTAAGAGTTGTTATGGTTATGTTGACAAGTTTTGTTGTGTACTCATTTACTTTCTGTGTGTGTGTGTTGCTACTTATTATAATATTAATAAAGTATGTATTCTAGTAGAACAGAAACTATTTCTTAAAAAGGATACTGGTCCTCTTGTTAAAAATCAAATGTAAAAAATGAAAAAGTAGTTGAAATATTTTTTAAATAATTAAATAAGGAAAATAATCATTAGTTGCCGACTTACTTCATTAAACGTAGTCATGTTATTGAACGCAAAACAACCCATACACACAGTTTATGCCACTTATGTGTCTCCATCCCTTGAGGGAAGGTCTTCCCTAGGAGATAATCACAGTGTGCACAAATTCACTTTATCTACCTAAAAGAGGAACTTGGTGGCTTAAACAAGCAGCACCAGGAAAAATAACAACGTTTAGATAAACTCATGCACGCCTCAACCCTGAGACTGAAAAATAGCATTGTATCTCTTACAAAAAAATGGGGATCCACTTAATGCACAAACACAAAATGAGAAAGGCACTTTGAAAGGAGGACTATGTTGAATGATCTCTTGTGCCGAAATAGGCTTTATCAACTTCTACTACTTTTAACATTACTTTTTAATGGTCCACATTAATCTTTCAAGGTAACCTAAGCGGATCCAACAGGAGTTATCATAAGCCCAGAGATTTCAAAAGTACTTCTTGTGAGCAGAGTGACTTATCTGATGCGAGAGGCTGGGAGACGTGTCAAATGTGGTGAGACGCACCAGCCTTCCCTTTGCACCTCTTATCCTCACATGCAGACTCTTTCCAAAAGAATCTCGTAACCCATCCAGATTTATCTCAGTTCTATTTTCTTCTGTGTTTTCTGCCTGGCTGTGACCCAGTTACAAAGGTTGTCTTAGTGAAAAGATCCTCTTCCCTGCTCAACTCTGTCTGTCCTACATATTGGCCAATCTCAAAACATTTCAACCACAATATCTGATGCTACAGTGGAAAATATGTAGCTAATTGATAGACTATAGTCAGATATTTTTTTTAGTTTTTTTTACTTGTCATTACTGGATGGTTCCATCTGTATCTCACTCAAGTACAATAAGACCACCAGAACCCAGCAATGGGACCCAGCAATGGGACCCTCAAATGAATTTCTCATGCATGAGTCTTATTCAATTTCAATTCCATTAAATATTGATAACTCACTAAAGGCTTATGGTTTTCAATCACTTATTGAATAATGTGAATGAGCTCAATTTCTTCCAATTGTTCATGCATGACAGGTTCAATACAATCAATAACTCATTCTCCTGAAATCGTTAACAGACTTTCCACTCTTGAAAATGACCTTTGAAACATCTCTACATTGCAGATTTGATGGTTTTCATCATCCGGCTTTTTTCTGATGCCATGCTGGAAGTAAGGCGGGTCACGTTCTGTTAGTGTTGTCAACCTCACAATGGAAGAGAATGAATTTGTTTGTTTGTTTGTTTTTTCTTCAAATAAGAGTGAATACGTTGTCAACCAGGGACCCCTTAAACAGGCAGATATTTTATTTTCAATTGTCTGTTTTAGAAGTCTGTTTGTCATTTGCTGCACGTGCATTTTTTTGTGTGTGTTTTATGTATATAAGAGCATCAGGAAACATGGATAAATGTCATTTTTTGCAAGGACGGAGATTCTAACTTTCTTTTGTGGTGAATGAATAACAGACGAAAAAAGAAAACACACTGGGAAAGCCACCAGACCACAACTATATATAAAAAAAAACTATATGGTTTGAGACATAAGAACTGCAGAGGCAGGACGGGTGTAAAGTGTCAAAGTGGCAGAGGAGGCCCAAGTGCAATGTCTAAATATGCTACAGTGGAAGGCCTTGCGACGCAAAGCCTTCCATGATAAACGTCCAGAAAGCCGTGTCCAAGTACACCTCCTTCCAGGGGAATTAAGGAGGGAAGAGGCGTCTAAGAATAATTCTGGCAGGTTCTGAATTATTGTCTTTTCCCAGCTGGCTCCCTTTGTTTTCCTCTCTTCTCTCCCTGTGGCTCTGAATACAGCCAAATCCCCCTTGCTTTGCCTGGCTGGCTGGAATATTTCGACCATGTAGAAAAGCCCTGCAGAGGTTTAACGGATGGTTTTGACTGACTCAGGGAAACTAATATTAAGGCTAGTGCCAGGCATGCAAGATGTGAGAATAAGAAAAGACGGCACAAGATAAACATCTGCTTAGCACCTGCTGGTTTCTGTTCCACTTTATTACATGACGGGACGCTGTATACTATTATTCTGAATTGCAGTTTACAGTCAGACAAACCAGCAGAGAAAAAGAGCGGGATGTTTAAGTACTGCATCTCCAATAAGGATATTTAATTTCCAGCAATGTTTTGAAGCTTCAGCAGCGCTTCCATCGGTTGCCACAAGAGGAAACAAACCTGAATCGTATCTCACAATTAAAATCTTTACAAAAAGTCCATTGATTTTACTGTACCTGAGAGAAAAATTATTTCATCTAACCTCAGGCTCTAAGTATCTGCTTTACAGGAGGCACTCTCAAAGATAAACTTTAATTTGCACTCTACACAGGCACTGTAGATACATCAGGAAAAGCTCCTTTAATATGTTATTCCTACTCTGTTGCAAATGATACAGATATTTCATATTCCAACAGCCTTGGAGGTGAATTGAAATTTAGAGGGAGGCTGTGGGGTTTTTAGGCTATGATTGTGTTTTTAGGTCTGTGCATGTATCCGTGTCTGTGTGATTGTGTGCATCCCTGCTTGTGTGCAAATACAAGAATGTGCACGTTGTCAGTGAGCACCGACTAAGCTCACCTGCTCCTTATTCATGCATTCTCTCCTTTTGATATGCAGCACAGCGTCTCGACATGAAAAGAGCTACTCTAATTGGAGACCACTTTCTATGTAGGTTCCGTTTCACATTGCCACATCGGGAATTCACAGAAAATAATAATAGCACTGAACGGTAAAGGGAGAAGGGCGTGTGTGTTTGTGTGCATACTACAGAGTGGGTGAAAGGAAATGAGGATGGAGGGAGGCAGAGAGAGAAACCGAGACAGAAGACGTGATTATGGCTAAACTGTCGGCTTCCATTTTCCATCTGAATGATTAGATTATCTAGAGATAATCCATCCTAGATCTGCTTATTCTCCATTCCAGCTCTGCTTATTCTCCATTCCAGCTCTGAAAATTTCACACCAAAAGAAACCATGTCTGTCACTGCATCTCAATCAGGACATTGTCTTTCTTTTGAAGGGTGAGCATGCTCAGCCTTCATTCGATAAAAACCAAGCAGCTTGACCTCTACTTGAGGACATTGATTGTACAACTCATTTGTTTGCACATACTGTATTCTCTCTTCCGTCCTCTCTGCAAAAAAACATACCAACACCCTTCCCCTCCATCTTACACACCTTTGGGAAGTTGGCTGTCATTGTGATTGCTTGGAGCTGTGGTCATACTTACGGTGCCCCCAAGGTGACATGGAGAAGAAAAAATTTTAAATTAAAATTGAAAAATCATGTACTGGGGACAAAACTTTTGCGAGATCTTGAGTTTTATTTGCAAGATCTTGACTTTGACATGAAGAAAAAAAAAGAAAAAAACTAAATTAATAGTACATTTACTGGAATAATCACAAATGCGGGATCTTGACTTTGTTTTTTCAAGTTTTATTTGCGAGATCTTGACTTTGACATGAAGAAAAAAAATAGAAAAAAGTAAATTAAAAAACATGTACTGGAACAAATATCTTGTGCGAGATCTTGACTTTGTTTTGCAAGATAGTTTTATTTGCAAGTCTTAACAATGAGGCTAACCTAGCTTGCTAGCTAGCACAAAGCGCGCTAGCTAATATGTATGTGTTGTCATAGCAACATGCTGATTCATTGAATTAAATATTCACTAACGATAGACTTGTGTTTTTTTTGTTCTGATCGTTTAAATGCATATCCAAATAAAGAAAAGGTATTTAGACAACTAAGGAGTTGTAATCATGTTGTGTTACTAGCTAGATACTAGCATGCTAGCTGTAAGCTAGTATCTAGCTAGCTGGTAGCTAGATATGATTACGTCTCCATGGTTGTCTAAATAAAATGTTTATTTTAATAAGCATTGCCAATTAATACATGCCAAAGTCAAGTTTTATAATGGACATTGTTGTAGACTGTTGAAGTCAGTGACTGCAGGCTAACCTTAGTAGCTAGCTAGTATCTAGCTAGTAAAAAAACATAATTACATCTCCTTGGTTGTCTAAATACCTTTGTTTATTTGGATATGCATGTAAACAATCAGGAACAATGAAAACACAATGTCTGCCATTAGTGAATAGTTTATACAATGAAATGGCGAGTTCATAAATTTGCCACATAGCTAGCTAGCTATACCATGATGTATTAAGAGAATGAACTAGCTATACGTGTACCACGGTAGCTAGTATCTCGCAAAACAAAGTCAAGATCTCACAAAAGTGTATGTTTCCGGTATGTTAGAAAAAAAAAAAATCAAAGTCAAGATCTCACAAATAAAACTCATGATCTTGGAAAACAAAGTCAAGATCTAGCAAAAGTCTTTGTCCCCAGTTGTTTTTTTTCCCTCCATGTAACCTTACATACATACTGAGGTTCTGAATGGGGATTTGGCTCAAGGGCCAGCTGAGGTAACAGATTGGTCTCTGCAGCTTAGCATTGGGCCAGGTGCTTGGTCAGATACTGGAAAAGATTTTAATGTGGTTTGCATGCATGACAACAGCAACCCAGTAGATGAGTTTGGCTGGCGTGTAGAAGAGGGCAGAAAAGAGTAAAGGGTTTGAGAGGGGCAAGTATGAATAGTTGGTAGGAAGCATACAAAAGAGAAGAGCAAATTTGCAAATGACTGGAGAGAAATAAGAAAAGAACAAGATAATGGCATGGTTTGAAATGAAACTGAGAGACGGGGAAGAGGGGTGAAATAGGGAGAGGGCCTCAAAGAAAGAAAGTGTAATAAGGCATAGAAGAAAAGGAGAAGAATGTGAAGAAGGCAGAGGAAAACGAAGAAAGAATGAGAGGAGAAAGAGTGAAGGAGCTTTTGGTTTAAAAAAATGAAACACAATGAAAGAATTTCACCAGAGGCATGGATTGTCTATCCAGAACATTTCCTTCTCAGCACCATCAAAGAAAGCAAAACTTGCAGATGCTGCACTTTTTCATCTCTCCATTCTCTAACTCTTTATCTCCACTTGGGTTTTGTTTCTCTCCAAAAGATCTCTAAAATGACTGACATTCAAGGGTGACCTCATTGTAGTTTTCTCATTCTGTTGTTTCTCTTTCCATAAAGCAAACGTTTGCTGTCTCACGCCAGCAATATCCAACAAGCTCTGTTGTGAAATTACACTGATCGGGGACGAAGATTAATCTCCTTATCTCTTTTAACGAAGTCAGGCCTAAGGGTGTGCATATTATTAGCTTTTAGACCTCTATTGTTTAATATCGCTCTGCCAAATATGACTTTTCACGACAGACAAAGACTGTGATATATCTTTGGTTCCAGCACTGCAAATTATTTGGTTCTTACCAAGACAAGATAAAAAGAAACATAGATTTAGAAGTGTTAGATAATTTATCTTGTTTTAATAGTGAATTTCTTATTTTAAGTGTTAATTTTACACTATAAGCTTAAATCAAGCACTCTTGTCAAGTGAAATTATCTTGCTGCATGGACAGATAATTTCACTTGTTTTGAGTAGCTTTTCCCTCAGATTCAGTGTTTTTATCTTTTTTTTAGACACTCCTTTTTTGAAGTGAGGTGAAAAAGAGATGTTGTTCCTTTCTATGAAAGCCTATCAATCATACATGAACAATTAGGCAGCACAAAAGAAGCCGGTTTTGAGATTATTAGATAAGTAGTTTCTTTTCTATTGCAATCTTTTGATATGGGAGTTTCTTGCTTGGGTTATAGCCAAATCCACCACCAGTGACAAAAACAGCGGTCATCCTGGGTAAAAGTGGCTGGCTGACTTCCTCCTTTGCACCCGTCATATTTACAAAAGACAACTAGAGGTTGCCTCAACAAAAAACGCAAATAATAGGTCATAATAAACTGTGACAAATACAGCAGTTTTTTGGGGCAGGATGGTCTGTCAAAATAATATTACAAAATACCCACATATTAAGGCAAACGTTGTACAAAAGGAATTTTTACTCATGACAACAAAACTGTAAACCTCCCCTCCCCATCCACGCAGTTGCTAGTAGAAAAGGACTCTTCACAAGAGGTAATATCTTCACCCCAGTTTCTGCATGGGAATGTCTATACTTGGAATTTAGCAGGTTAAAGATCTGAAACTTGGGATGCAGATAGCATGCTAATCCCTACGATCCAATCTCTTTGCAACGTTTACCACTTTATACTGTGACATGCAGTTCTACCATCAAGTTCATATAGCCCCGAGACTTGCCAATAAGCTTGATATGCTGTCTATCATAAAAAGGCATCGAGTCTGCAGCTGAGAAGAGAAACTTGAGAAATGCGGTTGTAGAAGAAGCAGAGGGTGAAACCAAGCAATCTGCAATAAAAACAGGAATGTAAATGTTGACGGGTGTTTTAAATTTCAGTGGAGCTGCATCTATAAAACCAATGTTTGGGGGGTGGAGCTAAATATATATAAATGATGCATGGTTCTTCTGCACTGCTAGCAAAGCATGGACAAGTTTGTGAAAAGACTGCCAGGACAATAAAGCTACACCAAACATTACAGCTAAAACAAAAGCAAAAAAATAGATAGCGGTGACCACAATTTAATCTAAGGAGCCGGCCGCCAACCTTCCAGTCAAATCATACTGTGTCCGGCTGACAATCCCTTAGCGGAAAAACACATGATTGCACTCTCTCGCTCTGAGAAACAGCTGATCTTAATTTAATTCAAAGGGATAGGGCTGGGCGTTATTGGTATCAAAGCATTTAGTCAAAAATATCACAAAATGGGTGCCTGGGTAGCTCAGTTGGTGTGGAGGTTTGCTCCTCGGGCAGCGGCCGCCGGTTTCACTCTGATCTTTGGCCCTTTGCTGTATGTCATTCCCCCTCTCTCCCCTATCATGTCTTCAGCTGTCCTGCAAAGACAGCGGCCTAAAATGCCCCGAAATAATCTTAAAATAGCACTACATTTTTGACCAAACACCTTGATACTGTTATCGCCCAAATACTGTAGGGTTGTACTGTGCTGTAGGTACAGGTACTATTGGTGCTTTCACAAAATATCTAGTCAAATAGATTAACAAACATATTTGTATATTTCAAATGGGGGGGGGGGGGGGGGGGGGGGGGGGGGGGGGGGGGCTGCAGAAACTTGGTTTGGTAACCACTGTATAAAACACACCAACTTATACAGAAATTGTCTAAAAACTAGAGAACAGACTATTCAAAGAGGTGATTTGGGTCTCAGGAGTACAGCACAGATGTGCATCATGTGGAGCTATTCATCTGGTACACTGTGAGAAATGTAAACTATTCAAATGGTAGAGGTTCTCCTGCACAGGCAATAGAAAATAAATCATCACCAAGGCAACACAATGCAATACCACAAAGACTTAATCCAATGACTCTATACAGCGTTTACGCATAATTGTATTTCCTATCGAGATTAATGGAACCACGATCACATTTTTGTATCCGAGAGTCTGGTTCTATTTCCAAGTTTGACGTCTTCCAGGTAATATTGTGGGTTTTGTTTTTTTCTTTCAATCACTCTTCTCATAATGTTTTTTTAGTGCCACTGTAGTTTCATATGCAGGAGATCTAGAGGCTCACAGATAGCAAACAATGTCTCTGTCCAAAAGAAGGGGTTCCTTCATCACTCATAAAAAACTTCAAAACTCAGAGACACCTGCAAACATTAGCTCTTCAAAAACTTCCCCGCAATGACTGCTCAGAGAATATAAGCCATCCTTCCATCACATCCTCACATCTTCCTTTTCCAATTCAAACACACATTCCTACTATGATCAAGAATAACTGTCTGGTATAGCAACTAGCTTGGAAGAAAGTAATGGTCCAATATGCATAAATGTATTGTGGAAACGGGAAACCTCCAGTGGACACAGAATGGACCTTTCAGAGAAGTAGGACACATATTGTGTTTAAGAGGTAAATATTAAAAATTAACTAAATTAACGCTTTCTCAGGGAGCCCAGTGGTGTGTGTGTATATATATTTATATATAAAAAACACACAGGCTTTTTTATTACTTTTTTCCATATGCCCTTTTAATTAACCTAAACTGGTGCAGTGTTAGAGGTTAAAATCACACTGATGTGAATTCAGAGAAAACCGTGGGACCATTAAAAAAAAGAACAACAATCCCAGCCCTCAATTTCCACTGAGCCCTGAAATAAAACTTGATTTGTTCACCTAAATCATGTTGGCCTCTTACAAGAGACTTTTCCCTACTGACAGAGGAGAAAGCATGTTCGCAATAATGGGCGAAGAAAATAAATTGACATTTAAATAATCCTAATCGCTTTCTCAAGGAGCCCAGTGGTGAGCATCTCAGGGGCAAGGCGGCATGAAGATAACACGGCCTGTCAACACTGTTAAAAGTGTGTGTGTGTGTGTGTGTGTGTGTGGTGGGGGGGGGGGTATTTTTACTGTATCTCCCATCAAATTTGTGCCATCTGAAACCCCAATGAGCCTCTTGACCTGATGCAAATGAAATGAATGAATGATTTGAGGACACAGGCATGAGAGGTAGAAAAGAATGAAAAGCATGAGAGGTGGGAAATAAATATCCAAAGAAAAAAAAGGAAGAAACAAAAGATTAACTAGGTTATGAGAATATTGTGTGTGCCACAAACAGGGTGAAATGTTTGTCAAGATTTGTGTTCCTTTGAAAATCTTTTTTGGGATCATGATATTGCAGCATTAAATGAATTTCAGTGTAATCAAAGTAATCGTGTGCCCGCTGCTTCAAAGAATACATGCATTTAACCGTAGACCCACCAAATTGTCTCCATTAGACCATAATTACTTCTGCCATTCAAAAAGCAAAAAAGAACACACAAGCAGGTTTATATGCTGTCAAACTTTAGCCACCAGGAGAGCAGACTAGACAGTCTGACAAAAGTAGCAGCTGTTCTGACATATATATTCATTTATATCCACACTGTTCTCCCCCATCACTCAGGGCCAAAACGGGCCTCTACGACTTCAGATTAGCTAACACAAATTAAATTCTAAAAGTCTGCTGTCCTAGCCAAATGTTTAAGGTTAGGCAGCTTCAGGAAACCCCATAATGGAGACTGGCTGAAAGTTTATTCTTTAAGGAGTTTTAAGGTTGATGGTTGGTACTGTGGAATAACTGGGGTGTCCCAGTGGTAGTTTGTTAAATCAAAGAATCAGCTAGCTCGCTTTCATTAAGGCTGCAATGAACCATTATTTTTATTATGAATTAATCTGCAACTAATTTTCAATGAATTGTTTCATCCATAAATGCCCATTATCATTTACTAATTTCTTGATTATTCCACAACAAACACACACTTATGTGTCATTTTTAAAGCGGAGACAAATAACCTATTTTGTCATTCAGGTAAGAGGACTTGTTGACTTGTGTTAATGTCCTTGAAAGTAGGTGAGAAAACTGTGATGTGTGAGTCCCTTGACAAAGCCCCAGTGAAACCTTTAAAGCTTACTAATGAGCTCTTTCTCCAGAGACATGACTCTTGACCTTCTCTTCTCTCTTGAAAAAAAACACATATGTCTTGTAATAAGATTCATTCCTTTCTTAGTCTCTCGCTTTCACTCTCTCTCGGCGGCGTCCTTATCCCACACAGCATCCATCCCTCCTCCCCCCATGTGGAGCCAGAGGTACCTGTCTCTCTTCCTCTCAGATGTACCTTGCTCATGCACCGCTCTATTCCTCATTCCACTATCACAAGCTGAATCCTCTGACAGCTCCCCATGAAAAGAGAATTCCAATCAGTCTACCCACCTGCACAATCGGAGATATGAACCTGGCCTTTTACAGAGACATACACCAAAAAGAAAATCTCAGTTAAATGGAATTATAGCTAACTCTTCAACCAATCAATGAGGGAACAAAATTATCTGCCCGTTATTTCTAGATGAACTAAACCTGGCACAGTGCACTCACTCTACCTGGCATTGTGTGTTTCCTGGGGCCATCTTATCTTCCTTGAAATAAGAACGCCCCGTATTTAGACTATACTACAAACACGCCAAGTGTGTATTCTGTGCTGCATGTTTGCAGTTTTTGTACTGGTCAAAAAAAAATTCAAATTTGGGTAGAACATCACTGTCACTTTTTGCCCAACACAGTGGAGAGACGGACAAATACCGCAAAGACCAACTGCCTCGTCCATGAACGACAAGTATCTACAAGTGCTGAACAACAACAACGGAGAAATTAAATATCTCATGATGAACCCATATAGACCGTAGGCTGCGCCTCCAAAGTGCTGTTTGTGGAGGGAGTGATGAGAATTTGGTCAGACAAGAGTATATTGACCAACCAACCAGAAGGTCTCACGCTTAATACAGAGAGGGAAGTAGAGAAAAATGTCTTGAAATATATATATATATATTTTTTTTATATTTGAATGGCTACACAAAAAAGCTGAATAAATTAATATCATATTTAATAATATAAGACTAGCAAACCATATTTTATTAGCAATTGAAAACTACTATATAAACATTAAAAGATCAATACCACTCATGTCTGTGTTAACTATGGAGCTAGAGTTGCATTAGCTTAGCTTAGCATAAAGACTGGAAGAAGGGGGAAACAACTAGCCTGGCTTTCTCTAAAATTAAATAATATACATAGGACTCTTAACTAATTAACATGCATCTTATTTGTTTAATCTGTACACAAACAGAAGTGTGAAAGCTGTAACTATTTCTTGGTGATGTGCAAACAGGCTCAGTGAATTCCTTTATTTACTTTTCCTGGATTCTTTACTTGCTGCCAAACAACCTCAATAAATTACACAACGCAACTCATCACAAAACTGTATAATTTCTACATTTTGGTCCGTGTATAAATTAAAGAAGTGTCAAACAACATGTTAATTAGTAAGCTTATAGGTGCTTAACCAGTGGGTATTTTATTAACTGTGGACAGGGTCAAGATATCTTTTTCCCCATTGTGTTCAGTCTTTGAGCTAAGCTATGCTTATTAACTTCTGCCTTTAGCGTCATACTTAACACACAGACATGAGAGTGGTACTTTCTTATCTGCAGATCCAACATTTTGTAAAGCTCCTGCTTTGCTTTAAAAACATTCCGTCTGGGCTTCTTTTTTTGTGAAGCACCCACTGCATAATGTACTGTACTTCTAACAGACGTTAGCATCACTTTGTTAATTGTGCATTATTAACAAAAAAATGGGTCTTGCGTTTTGTCAATACATTTTTTAAATATAGCAGTGAGGAACGGAACAAGATGAAACAGCCACAGTAAGCCGTTAGATGAAGAGCTGCAGGCGACAGGCTCTTACTGCAGTTTGTACAATCCAGCATAACATCAAAACAGAGAAACACTGTAGATCTAAATATCCTCTTTGCACACAACAGGAACACAAAATGAGGTACACAAAATGTCCCAAGCTTTTGGTATTCAGCTCAACACATGGGTATAAACCAACTAGTTGGCTTAAGTTAGATTCTGGAAAAAGGCCAGACAAGACTTTGATGTAGTTGTCAGAATCATTCTCTCTTTTATTCGTTTCTGAATGGAGGACCAAAAGATACAAAGACTCAAACTCCACTCCACAATTTTCGGAACCTTATGCAGCCCTTCTCTATGAAGCTTCAGCTGTGTGAGGTGTAATGACTGCCCCCATTCATCACTCATTCCACTGACTTCCCCGTTTTTGATTATTATTCTCCAATAGTCTAACCCTAATTTGAACCACTTGCTTGGCTCTCAAACTAATTAAACCGTGCACCAGAGTTTGAGCTTAGTGCTTACAAAGGACTTTGGCACACTGAACTATACAATGCTCCACCACTGCTACCACCAGTTTGTACTCAAATCTGTACTCATCTTGGTTTCAGTGTTCACAAGTCAGCACTTCGCCTCATCTTTTAAAAGTTTCAGACCTCGTTTTCTGTCCTCTCATCTTCTTATTTTCTCCCCCCACACGGATGAATAATAAATGGAGCAGCATGGGGATTGCTCTTTCAGATGAGCAGCTGCATTTTGTGAGTCAAATGCCCTACATTTTGCTAGACATGTATAGAGTCAGAGGCACAAGTTTTGAGGAAGATTAGTTCTGGATGGTTTGTCGAAATCCTCAGTCTTTAAGGGCCTGGAAGATTGTCTTAGGCAAAAGATGTTCGTCAAAAATCAAGAAATGCAAACTAACATGCAGTTATATTAAATGCAGCTAAAACATGATTTTAAAGGAGAATTACGGTTGATTCCAACACGTAGCCCTGTTTTTTTGGAGTGCTGTCAATAGAGAGAAAAACAAAAACAATTGGCGCTGCCTACACCTGCTAGCGTTAGCATCCAACAGGCTTAAACAGGGAAAGTTTTAACAATGTGTTTAGCATCTTAACATGTTTAACGGGTCATTACAACTGCCTACTCATGTGAAGTAATTCGTTCCGAGTGAACATAGTGAATCTGACTGCAGTAGATGTGAAAAAATGTATTAAAGTTAATGCTAATTCAGCCCTGTTTAGTGCCTGCGTTGAGACGGCAGTTAGAGATCTTAGGGACCATCTAAAAACTACAACACAGAAAAGAGATAAAACAAAAATTTGTAGGCTATCAATTTAATCATTAAATAAGGTAGTGTCTCCAAACTTCCCTTAATTATAACTTGTCTCCTGCTTGTTGTACTTCAGCACTTACTTAAAAAAAAATAAGCATATGCTTATTTTTGAAAATATTTTTGTATCTCTTTTCGGTGTTGTAGTTCCTTCCTCCGAAGCACTCCTTGCAGTATCAGCCCAGGAACTAAACAGCTGATTAGCACAACTTTCATGCATTTCTTTCACATCTGCTGCAGTCAGATTCACTGTGTTCACTCGGAAGGAATCAATGCACATGGGTAGGCACTTTTATGGCATTTTGAACATGTTAAAAGGCTAAAAACACTCGGAAAACTTGCCCTGTTGGGTGCTAACGCTAGCAGGAGGATAACACGGTGTAGGCAGCACCGATTAGTTTCCTTTTTCTCTCTACTGACAGCACTTCAAATTGGAAAATATTCTTATTAATATATGGTTGGTTTTTATCCCTAATACAATATTACTTTGCATTGTTACTCACCAAAAAAGGCACTGTGGCAGCACTTGATAACAATCACAGCAGCAATAATAGCTAAAATACATGTACTTAATGCACATAGCACCACTGTTTCCATTTGTGTGTACTGCATTCCATCTAACCCCTCCTTTTGATAGTGCTAATGCTCAGTTTGCTACTTAAATTTGGAAAAATTTGATTAGAGTGATTGACAATTTCACAATATACGGAGAAAAAGGTCCTTCTGACAGAACGAGTCATCATGACTCTTTGACTTCTTCCACCTCTGTCTCTCTCCTTCTTTCTCTCACACTCTCCCGTCTTATGAAGGAACAGATAACGCTGGAACAAGTGGACTCTTTGTGTTCTGAGCCGTGAGTGTTTGAGGAAACCTAAATTGCTAAATTGATCTGGATATTATGGCCGAGGATTACAGCAGAACATTGAGCCTTGTTCTCTCAATAATTAGCCGAGGTAAAGCTATAGATTTCAGTTTGAACTGGAGTCTTCTAGATGCACATTTTTTATCCCAGTGGCTGTGGTTAATTTAAATTTAGTAGCAGGAGTGTTGGCTTAAATTTAGTGTTAAATCAATCACCGTTACTGCCTTACTGTCTGTTGGAGTATGCTCTACAAAATGAACAATGTGGAACCATGTGTCATAAGGAGAGATTTTCAGATGTTAAAGGGGTAACCTACTCCAGCAATTCACATTCCACCCATAGCACCAACTTGAAAAGGAGACAAGCAGCAGAAGATACTATGTATCTGACACACTTAAAAGCAGCTGTCGTGTAGTGAGTTATACGCCTTAATATTCACAAGCTCATTAGTTGAAAATGCTTGAGGTTGGATGGTTGGTTAACATTGAAAAAAAAAGACAGGCTTGGAATGTGATTAAGCTGTTGCAGAATTAATCTTAATTAGCTACAGTTGATACAATTAAAGATATTTGTCATTTGAATCGCCAAAAGTAACCATGTGAAGCTTGCTAGCCAAATGTTAGCTTGTGTTAATAAACTATTAAGCCAGATAAAAAGATTGAGAAGAGTCGTTTCTAGCTTTGGAGCTTAATGAGTCCAGGTATTTTTACCATGAACTGGCCTTGATTAGGCCTGCACAATTACACGTTATAAAATCAAGATCTTGATTCACCCTGTTCACGATTTAATTTTAACATGAATTTGACTTACAAAAAAATGACTTTGGTTCTCACTTAATTTTCCGAGTCGAATGAATCACAAACACTACTCAAAAATAAAAAAAAATAAACAAGCAAACCCATTTTAAAAACTAATTAAAACTAATTGAATTTGAAAAAAAAAGTCAAAACGAAATAAGAATGAAAAACTAATGAAAAATGAAAAACTATAAGAACCTTGGTTTGGTAGTGCCAATTTGTTTTGTTTTGTCATGATGAAAAAAATCATTGAAATCAAAATCCTCCTCGTCCCGTTCCCTCTCCCTCCCGTGTGCTTCGGCGCACTAACCCCCGAACCCCTGCCCCCAACTCCTTCTTGTCAGTAATTGGCTGGAACACTGGAAGACTGTCATGTTTGGTGGTGCCGGTGGCACAGATTGGTTTTGTTGCCGTCAGCTCGCGGACAGTGAGGACATGTTTGGACAAATGTTGTAGCCTAAAAAACGTGTGACATTACGTAGAGCGCCTTTAACCAAATGTATTTAAAAAAAACTGTATTGACCCGAGTAGTAAAATAGAATGGATGTGATGTACAGAATAAGTAGTTTTCTTTTTAACAAATTATATAATAAATATAACAAATATTGTGGGTTAGTTTTGTGTGTTTGTTTTATGTCAGATCGCAGGTGTGTTCTCCAGCCACCCATCTTAGTATCCATTATGGGTAGGGAATAAAAATCCATCAGTATGATACAGGCCTTAAAAAAAACTACAATATGTGAATGTGTGTGTTGTTTATGTCAGTGAATGAATCATACTCCACTCTGTCTGAATGAAGTGAACCATTCATAAATTTTGTATGGCAATGCCACAGTGTAAAAAGTGGCTTGGTACTGGAGGCTAACATGAAGTCAGTGTGAATAATGACCAATACAAATGTCACCATGTGGCTTGCTCAAACACCACACACACACGCGCACACACAATAAAATATTAAGGTGGCCTAAATGGCAAAAAGCTGAGATCTGATTCCCTGCATTTGATATCACCAGAGTAATATGCAAGTAAATGATTTCTTTGAGGCCACAAAATGTTTTCATTATTTATTAATCTCCCATTTATTTTTTCAATAGAGCAAGGAATGAAAAATCGGTTTTCCCAGAGCCCAAGATGACATTATTTTGGTTTGGGGCAGGGCCACTCTGATAATAACACTTCTGCCACTTCACTCTGATAATAACACCTCAGTTATGCATATTTACTGTTGTTTGTAAGCTCTCGTAGTACTCGAAAAAGGGGACCCAGACCGTCCTGATTGTTTGCAAGGAGCCTTTAAAGGTGTATCTGATCTTCTCAAGCTTCAAGAAATCTCTAATCCACCTTAGCTAGACACATAGCTAAATCTGTTCTATGGTTTGAAACCCAAGTGGCAGCAAGAATCTCTGCGTGTCCGGCTGACATCTCTCAGGGGATGTCAACTCACCTCCTGAAGCTCAATCTGGCCAACACTGAGCTGCTCTTCCTTTCTTGGAAGGTGTCTCCCATTCACAAACTCTTCATCACGACCCCATGGCAGAAGCCCTACACATCCTCCTCAGCAGACTGAGCACTCAGCCGTTCAAACTGCAGGTTCCACAAATCACAAAAATAAATAAAAATAAAAGAATGTTCTCTATCTTGCTTCTAAAATGTAGCACTTAAAGCAGTTTTACTTATTTATAAGTGTATAACTGTAAGTGGTATTCATTGGAAGTCATCTGGAGAAGTGTCAGCTAAACTAATGTAATATAAAAGAACCCTGCACACAAGTCTGATAGTCTCATGGAAAATTCACATGTTCATCGTCATGTGAACGCCTTTAAACATGTATTTGATATTCTTATTTAGGTCAACACCATCGCACACCATCTCGCACAGCAGAACAAACTATCCGTGTGCAATACGGACTGCAAAGCGTGTCTACCGGTGCACACATTGAATCTCATAGCACTGAAAATAACTATCATAATGAAAATATTGAATCAAATGAAAATTCTTAGCCACAATAAGCTCTTCTCAGACATTTCAAGGCATGAAGGGGTGAACAGTGGAGTGAGTCCTGAGTGAATGTATAACTCTCAAATGTTTCAAACAATGACTTCTCACCTATCAGATGAAAAACTGAGGTTTTCCTTAGTTGATCAACTCAAAAGATATTTCTCCATACCATGTCTGACACACACAAGCACATAGACCCACACACATACACACAAATTTGAGTTCATATTATACACACACACACAACTGCTTGAATTTGTTGATGAAAACGTGTAGCAATATATATTAAATTTGAGGAGGTGACCTTTCCAAAACATTTTGGACATTACAGTGTTATCCTCGGTAAACCTGTTATATAAAGTCTATGGGTAAATCCTATGGGTTATAATCCCTGTCCATCTCAATGAAAAGGCAGGCGGACCAAATTCTTCAAAAAGAATCAAGGTGCCTTCTAGTAGTAATGAAATATCGTGCACTTTTTGTTTCAACAAATGAAGTACAGTTGCTTAATTCCAATACCCTCCTCTGCATCAGCTCAGGAAAACTGTGTTGGCTATATATGCCATGGCTATCTATAATTATATCCTGAGTTATTTGTGTGGAGAAATGATCACACTTGGCAGGGCGAACAGGATGTGAGGAAGAGGTTTGCTGATAAAGCACCTGGCAGAGAGTTTTCAGCCCTGCATCATTGCAAAGACAAGTATTGACAGGTTATTTATGCATGCAGAGACATGCATGCACATGGTCCTGGTGATACTGCTGACTGGTGTTTGGTGCAACACCATTTTTATCGAAGAAAATGCAGGATCAATTCTACTTATTGAGTTGCAGATGTTCTCAATCCAGGGGTGGGGGACGCAAGAGAAATCTCAAAATTGTTGCAAAAAGTCACAAAATGGTTAACAGGATGAGATTGACGTATCTATTTTTCTACAATAAAAAATATTTGTAATATTATTAATAGTTTTTAAGACTGTAACAAGGCTGAAATCATGTTTAGCTAAAACTGTTTACAACAGTCAAGGGGTCCCAATGTATTTATGTTTATTTATTTTTTTTAACTAAAATTAAAAAGAAGTTACTAATTAAGAAGTACAATTCAATAAACCAGGGAAATTCCCAGGTAAATTATATATTTGTTTTTTTAACTAAATACAGTGCTTCTGTACAATTAATTAATAAATCTAATTAATTAAAATACAAGAGGGAGCTATAAGATGTTCAAAGCTTCACTTAGTTACTCTACCAATTTGGAGCCAAATCCAAAATGAACACACACACACACCCACACCCACTCAGGGCGGCACCACGACAGACTCCACCTGAGCGCGTTTCACCTTAGCTCTGCATTTTGTTTTGGAGTCCCCCTCCCCCCCACCCCCTCCTGCCTTCTTTTCATCATAAGTAATTGACATTTTAGCCTTGAAGCATTGTACCAAGAGACCTGGCGCGCGCCAACACACACACACACACACACACACACACACACACAAACGGGTCAATTTTCTTTGCAGTATGCTGAGCTTTCACCAATGCAGAATAACTTTTTATGTGTAACTTAAAAAAAAAAAAAACACTTCTCAGAAAGTGAAGAGAAACTAAGTTTGTTGTGTGCCAAGTACACACCATGTTTCTACTAGATATTGGGTCTATAAAAAGCTCCTGACAAAAAAACAACAACCTGTAATGGCGTTTGTGTTAGTTTGCCCAAAAGATGCTAATCACAGCTTCAACAGCACGGTCATAATCCTCTCTAAATCTGTAGTTTTCTTAAGGGTCCCAAAAAGACATTTTACAGTGCGGTACAATGCTGTAAACATCCTTATTTCATCCCCTGCAGTCAAAGACACTTAATCTTGTCTTAGATATTGCTCGGATGCCAAAGTCTCTGTGCTTCTTAGTGCTCTGGATACTTCTGTCAATGCCACACTCTCTGGGGAGCCCACTCTACGCGTGCCATTGGCTCTCAGACCCAAGTGCCCACATTAACACTGACTTGGAAGACATCAAACGTCCATTTTTGTAGCGACTCTCGTGACATATTTTTACTGAACCATGAAGTAAATCGTTCTCTCAAACAGGATTTTGAGGCTGCTGCTGCGATTGGATTCATACTTCTATTCCCCTAGGTGTGGCTTTGTTGGGGGAATAGAGAACGAGTGACTGTCGATATTCTGGGACACCCAGAATCCCCTAGCATTACTGCAAATGTCTTTCTTTACAGTTTCTACTTCTGACATATACACAGAAGCATGTGCATCGAGAGACATAAAGCAATTCATGTGTAATCACTTCAAATAAAGTGAAAATAATGTCTGTACAATGTATGAATGTGTAAAATACATATATGTGTGCATGGGCTTGTCTGTATCCACATACAACGCATATGTGTTTCTACGTGGTTTTGTCTGTACAGTATAGTATGAATGGGGTTTCTGTGTTAGAGTGCACTCAGGATTTTCATGATAATACTAGGTAAAAATTGACTAAAATTGAGACTGTCATCCCACGAAAAACGAGAGCATCAGTCATTTCACCAAGTGTGTGGTTGGATGGGACAACAAAACTATTTAAAAAAAGTAAAAACATACCACCTTGTGCGGATCTTTTCCCAAGCTTTACCAATGCCTTGGAGTGCCTTACACAACTATAGACCTTCACCATGCTAGACAAGAGCAAATACAGTAGGGAAAGCACATTGAGTACACCATCAATGATATAAGAGTTTTGAAAACTTGTTCAGCATGTTGTGCAACTCCTTAAATAGGTTACACTGATTTTAACACAATGTTAGCTGGGCAAGGTCACATTTCTTCATAACATATTTGCTGTTGCAAATGTACAACATAATTAAGATAAAGGATGATGATACACCTCCCAGCTTCAAAATGGTCCCTCTCCTTTATATGCATTTAGGTTCTACTTAAACTTGAAAATCTAAGTAAGAAACTCTTAAATACAGTACAGTAACTGTAATGGTGATGAAGAAAGACTATCAATATTAGAAAGCAGAGGGACAATGAGAGGATGTTTGCGTGCAAAGTTTAGTGCAAGTCAAAGTCATATTCTTAAGGAATCACCTGGATTTCAAATTCTGTAAATTTGGATTTTTAAGTTGTAATACAGACCAAAGGTGTGGCTTTTTCTATTAGTCTTTTAAACAGAAGGCCTATCATTTCACCTACACTTGCCAGAAGGGTTAGCAGCAGCTACACTGTAATTTATTCCTTGGTTGAAGGCTGGTTTATCATTGAAGGAAAGACGCACAACTGTCTGCTGTCACAAGAAAATAGATAGACTACATAACTGCCAGAATCCTACTTGTGATCCTCATCAAGATGAATGATGCTAAGTGAACTTTTTTTTCAGTCTGCAGGATAGAACACACACACACACACACACACACACACACACACTATCTCTCTAATGGGTATATAAAAGTTTGTGTAAATCAGTCATGGTGTTAGCGCAAGTTTAACTGAAACACAAGCTGAGACCCCCTCTCTCTCCAGGGCTAGCTTAATGACATGCTGCTCCAATCCTTAGCGCACAGGCTGAGACAACAGTAGCACGTCAGTAAATAACTCTCTTTACTTGTCTGTCAAAAATGAGGCCTGACAGCCGCCGAGAGGCAGGCGGCGTGCTGACATGGCATACACAAATGCAAACACACACGCATTGGACACATACATTATTATTTGGTAGATCAGTGGGGCAAGCAACCGCCAGTGTTGGGCAAGTTACTTTTAAAAAGTAATTAGTTAGTTATTAGTTATTAGTCTAAAAGGTAACTAAATTAGATTTACAGTTACAAATTATAAAAATAACTAGTCACTTTAGAAAGTATCTATTGCGTTACTTTCAAGTACATTTTTAAATGCTCAAATGTGACCCCACCTCCACCCCTATTTAATGGAACTTAAAATCCATGTGCCTGTTCAATTATTTATGATAAATCTGAACATTAACAATCTGAACTATCAACATAGTGTGTGTGTTGTCTGTCTATGTCTTCTCTCTCTCTCTCTCTCTCTCTCTCTCTCTCTCTCTCTCTCT
>NC_048419.1:17899741-17944747 GCF_013103735.1 Etheostoma cragini | reverse complement strand
ATGTTGAAATGCTATAAGAAGGCCATATTTTTGGCTTTCAGACAGTTGGAGTCAACTCAGGGATAGGTTTTGTTGGCCGTGTCTGGTACCATTCAACTCGTCTGTTTACTGGCTACACAGGGATGCGAGTTTTATGACCTGGCCTTCTAATTGGTGCGTTCTACTGTCATTCTTTCCCACGTGGGCCCAATGGGGGCTGTGCGATATGATTGGCTTAGTTTGAGTGTATCTCTTGATAGAATCATGCTATTGGCTAGCAACCAGGTCCATTGGAACGTGCTGGCACCACAGATTACAATGACGTGTCGACATGCTTTCTAGCGCGCACAGGGAAAAAGTTACACGCGATCAAAACCGAGAAATGATGCATGATCCCAATTTCGAACCACCAGTGGTACATTGAACGCAAAACAGGCTAAACTCCTCCTTGACAGGTGTAAACCTGATGCTGGTTTTAATAGACTCCATTTGCCACAGCAAACGTCTTTGAGTTATGAGCAACATACGGGCACTTCAGCACATATTTAAACCCACATACATAAACATTAGTATTTTTACAAAGGCACACCCTTTAAAGAAAAAGAGGTACACTGACCATGATACACACATGATCGGCTGAATCACAAACAGGCAGACTGAACTTTTTTTTTTTTTAACTAATGTTTCCAAGGTCAAGAAAACAATTTTAATTCAAACTTTTAAACCAGTATTGACGTGAGGTCCTTCAAGCCCATAACGGAATGAATATTTGACATTTTTAAGTTTTTTAGCAAACCGTCTCACCCACATTACCTGAATGTTTTCTGTCCAGTATGTCGAAGAAACAGAGTAAACAAGCATGCTGTAAGACTAAGATTAGCTGCATCATTCAGCTGTATCGATATAAAAGATAATGAATAATTTAGCCCTACATTACCAAAATAATCATCTGACCATCATACAATGGACTACCACTTTAGTGGTCCTGAAGAAAAAACTGAATAATGTGTGAACACTAATGCTAATAATAACAGTAATAATATTAGTACATTATGCCTGCCGGCCTAGAGATGGGAAATATGGAAAGGTTAAAGGTTTGGAAGGTTTCCAAGGTTTCGCGCTGGAAAGGTTTGTTTGATTCAGAGACAAGTAGACGTGTCATGATTTTCCAAATCCTTGGTCATGGTTTGAGTCACTATTTTTAAATTGATTTTTTTTAAAGCACAAGTTTCAATGCCATTTTTAGTGTAGACTTTTATGCAATATAATATCTGACCTTTGTTCACAACATAATGTAACAATAACATATACTTAGTCAATTGAAAAATGAAGCAAAGTAACCTGCCACCTAGTTTCTCTTTAAGTAACTGCAGTTTACACACTAGTACACCCACATAGCAGAGCTTGCAAACTGAAGCTTCTTAGCATAACTCACTGAAAATCCAAAATACTTCCACACCTCCGACTTCAGTGAAAGAGGTGGGGGCTCAGGTTCTGTTGATGGGTCTCCTGAATCTGCAGTCACCATTCTATCTTTAGACCGGCTAAGTTAGAAGAAGTTGACTCACAGCACTTCAGCACGTGTGTGTTTTTTCGCTTGTCAAGCCAAACCAGACGTGACATGGTGATTGTGCTTTCATTTCGACTGATTTTGAATTAAAAATCAAAATTGTGACATCCTAAGAGACAAGTATTGTCTTGTTTAAGACTTAAGTTTAAGACATATGAGGCTGAACACATAGTTTGCCATTTTGTTTCTGCCACATAATGAATAGCTATAGATCCTAAATGTCAGCCACACATCTGGGATTTTACTATATACTGTACTTACAGTGCATCAATGGATGAATAACACTACAAAATGTTTCATTCAAAAAGTCATTTTTGGATATTTACCTGTGGGGCAAATATGGCTTCAGGTTTGGAAGTGATAGGACTGCCATTGCTGAAACATTTAAACACCTAGGGGTCATAATTTTGAACTAACTTTTTTGCCCTCCCAGGAAAGCTACAGCAGAAGTGATGATGAAATTGATCTCTACGATCTTTACTTGTGAATTACTGTAAGTTATTTTTGATCTATTGAGAGCGGAGATTTTGATTGGACTCTGATTGGCTGCTTTCTGCTGCAGTCTCTCTCTATCTCTCTCTCCCTCTCTCTCTCTCTCTCTCCCTTGTCCCACACTGCTGTAAATCCGCGACTCAATGAGCTTCAAAGTAAATTCCACAGTCTTCTCCAACGTGCCGTAGCCTTGGAGCACAGGCCGTCCCTGGGCACCCGCTCCCTGCAGATCCAAAGCAGGTTTGCTGTCACTGCGCTTAATGAAGACCTTGCATTCTATTTCATCAACCGTTTCTTCTTCCTCCATCAGTCCTCGACTTCGTATTGCGTATGGTGACTTCATTATTAATAAGTGCTCAACTCTTCACTAATGAGTACACTGATTTCAAAGTTGTGCTCATTTGATTTGAGTATGTTGGAATTTTTGGCTGTTTGTTGAGATTAAACCTGAAAATATATTAACTGCAGCTAATAAACATGCAACTCTAAATGAGAAGAAAGAAAATAAGTAGACTGAGCAATTAAAGCAATTAGGCGTATTAATGCCACTTGCAGTCTAGAACCTGATGGTAACCTTTCAAGCTCAAACATGTATTTTTGCAAGTAACATTTCATGCCAATTACACCTAGAAGGGAGTCATTTTATCGCCTCTCTCCTAATCTTCTTTCTTCTTATCCCATCCGATCTTTGTTTTCCTCATGTCTCTCACTCTCTCTCTCTTTTCATTTATCTCATCTGCTTCCCATTCCTTTCCTCCATCCTGGCTCTCTGCATTTCCTCCCCTGTTTTCCACTCTACCTTTCACCATTTCACCTGTTAGTTCCGGAACAGCGTAGCCTGAAAGCTGTCAACAAGCCGACACTTTCTCCCCTTGCAGTAGCAGAACCAACCTAATCAGACCCCCAGGAACAACTCTTAGCTCCTCATCCTCCTGCAAGACACTGATAGAAGTGCTGTGGTTTGTTTTACTGCAAGTGTTAATTATGTAACCCAATTATACCATCACAGAGCTGACGCAGGGAAGCTAAATTAAAAGTGATTGGCTTCATTACAGTCGCCTGAATGCTGCACAGGGTGCTTTCAGGAGCCCCTATTTAAAGTTACTTCTTTGGTGAAAAACACTCCAATCTTCAGGGATGACATATTAGATTTTTGTTGGAATTGTTGCAGCATTGGTGTTGAACATATATAGCTCAAATTGGATTTTACTTCATTTCCATTAGGACACATACAGACTGAATGTTTAACTCCACCATGTGTTCCAAAGGCTTCTTTTACTTTCACCATGTTGCTTTGCTTGTTTGTACCACCAGATAAGCAATTACCGCAGTGAGATACAGCCAAACGGTCGTCGTTTTACTGCATTAGAACAACCTGGGAGCTTTCAAACCAGAGAGGTCATGATCTGCTTATTTTTTCTCCATCACCACAGATAACCTCCATGTAACCTGCTATCCATCCTATATTATCCCTTACTTAGGCACACCTTCCTTAATGCTACAATATTTACTATCTATCTCTATATATTTGCAAAAGTAAATAGAAACTGGCACAGACTAAGCCAGTGAGAAGATGCTTGTCTGAAATGCTTAGCAAATTCATTCTACTTAACATTAAAGCGCCTGAAAACAGTTTTATATCCAAACAAAATGTCCATGTTAACACCATATAACATTTGCTATTTAGCATTAGTTGGTCATAATCATTGGACAAGCAAAGTAGTTATTCAACTAATTAATTTGACTTGATTACAGTTCCTCTTGTGGGGAACATGAATGTCTGCACTGTACATTTAATGCCAATCCATCAAATAGTTATTGAAATATTTTAGAAATTAAACAATAATTTTGCGCCTAACTGAACAAATGTCAGAAATCACCAAGTCTTTAGGATTTACCTGACTGACGCCCACATGGTTTGTTGCACAGAACTATCTGAGAAGCCGTCATCGTTACTGTTGAGAAAGGCAATTTAAAAAGAAAAACCTGGCAGGTGATTGAATAAACCATCTGTCTATCAAGTCCTCCATTGTTGTTTTGTTGCATAATTTTGGACATAAATCACACCAAAGCCACACCCCTAGCAGCGAGTATCTCTACACCAGATACTGATTGATTCAGTTAGATGTTAGTTAGACACAAAAATACATTACTTAAAGCCTGACAAGATGTATTTTCTATGATATATGATCCCCTGATTCTCTCGTGACCTCATAATATCGTGAGAATCCAACTGGTAAAGCAAGGTAAGGTTTAATCCTTTAGGGACCACTAATGTCTGCTCAAAAGTTTATGGAAATTCATCCAGTAGTTTGAGAGATATTTCATCCTGGACTAAAGTGGTGGACACACCTACCGACCTACACTGCCATCCCCGGAGTTGGAACGCTAACTCAGCCAAAAAATGATAAAGACACTGTAGGTGCAAATAAATGACACCTCATTGATAGTGGTCCGGCAACATAAGCACACAACAGTGCAACTTTTAAATAACCTTATGATTCAAATATTGCTGAATCCAGATTGTTGCAGTATGTGATCTCCCCTTTTTCCAGCTGACACCCCACCCACTTTAAACCAGTAAGGGGGGTACGGAGAAAAATAGCAAAGACAGAAATCTCTTACTGTTCTAACTTTAGTTTCCGGCTCAAATATCATTATTATGATTAATCTAGTATACTAATCAGTTAATGTGATTGTGCCCTAGATCTGCCATGTCATAATCCATTTTGAAATAAAAAAAATTGTTTATTAACCTTCTAATTCTGACATGATGCTACTGTGCCTATGCAATTTTTCCACCATTCTCTGTCATTATAATATTGTGACTACCCGGAAAAGTAGGTCAGTTATGACAAAGTGAAATTGCAAGGCAGACCCTCCCTCCTTTCATACCAGAAAGGGGGGGGGGGGGGGGGGGGGGGGGGGGGGGGGGGGGGGGGGGGGGGGGGGGGGGGGGGGGGGGGGGGGGGGTTGTGTGTGAGGTCGCGCGACTGTCTCACATTTTGTCCAGAAGGTATATTTGAACATCAATCTGCCTTAGGCTACCCAACAGAAGATAAGCTGCAGCTCTGTGGGCTGTTTTGAAATTAGGACTTACTTCCTTACGCTAACTGTACTGCAATGACTTGCTTTCTTCTTTTGCCTACACATGTACTTGTTTTGATCCTTTTTCCTTTATAAGTTCTGTGAAGTTACCATACTCAAATAAATAGTCTAAATATAGAGGATAATGAGCACTCGCCTCTAAATTATATTTCAATGTATCCCTCTCAACCTACTTCTGAAGTGTTTTAAGGATGCCTCTAACAATGGAATGAGTTGCTTTCTCTGAGTAGTTTGATTCCACATCAACTCCACAGCATGATACTGACATGAATCCCTCCTCTTGATCAACGGCCTCATCTACCTGCTGAAACAGCGGAGAGAGAAAGAGGAAGAGACTGTGACCAGGGAGAGAGACGAGGTGGCGAGGGGATTGGGAAAGAGAGTTTGGGGATGAGAAAGGGAGGGATTGGTGTTGAAGGGTGTGAAGGAAAATGCATCCAGCTCGGCTTAGTGTGACTGCCACACTTTACTGTAAATTTAGCCTCCATAAACAGACAGAGCTATTTTTATGTAACAAACCAAAAATGATCCTTCTCGCTGCTTTTTCACTTCATTATCACTGCTAATTTCTGCTTTCCAAACATTAAAAAACAAAGACACAATTTAGGCTCGTTTTTGGAGTGTCATACGAGGAGACATGCTGACCAAATGTTGGTAACTTTCTCATTGCTGCATCCCACTAATGTTCATTACCATCATATTTATTGTGATTCAAACTTAGCACTCCTCTGTTCTCCGCCCACTGTTTTGTTTGCATCTGCACTCTTTCCTGCTTCTCTCACTTCTTTCTTCGTACCAACACGTCTTCTGTCTCCAAACTCCTACACTTCCCTGCCTCTTCTTGTTTGGCTCAGTCATTCCCTCCTCCATAAAGTACTTGTAAGCACTTTTAAAACATCTTCGACATGAGGTATGAACCAACACTGCCCCCCAAAGGCTGAAGGAATATGGGAAAACTAGTGAAGATGCTCAAAAAAGCTGGAGCAGAAGTTTCACCCAAACCTTATTATAAAAAAAGAAAATTAATTAATTGTGGTCTTAAATGGTTCAACTAATCACAAAACTAGACCAAACTCTGTTTTCTGACTTTATGAATCACTTTTGAAATGTATTGGCCTTGTAATTTGACAAAAGCAAAATGAATACAACTTTGAAAATGTCAACTGCTAGGTTATTTTTTGGAAATAGTATATTGTGTGTTTGATGTCTTCCTGTTTGAGCAATGAGCTGCAGCGGCTGATCTGGTATGCTTTACATGTACACAACTTCTTGCTGTGACTTCAACAGTCTGAATGTAGATTTGTAATTCTGTGGGGATACACGATACAATATTTATTTGTCAAAGCAAGTGTATAACAAAATCAAATTAGATTCATCAATGTGAAGTAACAATACCACTTGCATGATTGTGCTGCTTTAAGTTTTTTTTTTTAAGACCATGACCAGGCATGAACACAATAGCAGGTGTATGTCAACATTATCAGTGGTAGACATAATCTCTGTTACCAAAAGATACATATGAAAAGGATTTGTCTCTTAAATGCATAACTGTACTGTCCAAAAAAAACAACTGTTATCTAAAAATTTTAAATTCCTCATTCAATATTTACAGGGATGAGGAGCCATGATTAAATAAGGACCGGAGTCTTTCCATTCGCTTAAAGTTTAGTCTTAAGAAAGTCTCTTTATTTGACACACAATTTGCACTACAAAGTACATCCAAATTTCTGGCATTAATGTGTGTTGACTTTGCAGTGACAGTCATTTGTTTAGTTGTTTATTTAGTGAGCCAGTGGATATGGCTCTGGGGCGGCTTTTCAGAACTACGTAAAAAAATAAAAAGTTTAATCAACTCTGATGGATGTGGACTTGCATAATCTCTGGCACAGCGGTTACGTTTTCACACCGAGTTTAATTAACAGTGACAAATTTGCCGTGTACTAATCATTTTGTAAAAGCACTTGTCACTTATTCCTAAATGTTGGCTACATCTTTTTGGGGAGCCAAACTGTTCAGAATGTCACATTACAGGAACAGGCCGGGGGCTGACAAGGGAAGAAACATTGGTGCCTCAGGTTATAAGTCACTGCAAATACTTTGAATATGTCAGATTGCAAAGTGGTGTCCTCCCTTATGATTTCCAGAATTCTAATCTTTGGTTGTGTCCTTAGATATTAATAAAAACATTTTTAGAAGCCCCATAGAGATGTTCCATGGAACCTCTGTAGTGGTTAGATATTTCTTTTTGCAAAGTAGTGTTTTGCAGGACTGCACTGCAATCCCAAACATCAGCATTTCCATTACTACTGCATCAAAAAATTACCATTCGCCCCTCTGTGCAAGGCATTGCTGTATACTTTACACAGAACCTAAGTCACCTACAGCTCATTAATATTCAGTATTCAGAGTGGTTTTGGAGATCCATGCAGAGTTAGCACACTCCTCTCTCCACAGTTACAATCAGCATCAGCACACACTCTTAGCCATGAGATAGTAGTAAAATCTTTTCTAATCTACTGCAGCAGTAACACACCTCAGCTACAATTATCTACAAAAATAATATTCACACAATTTGTCTCTCTATTTGCTTAAGTAACAGCTGCTTCTTTCAAAGTATATTTTCTCAGCAAATTTCATTGACAATGCCACTGTAACCATTAAGACCATAGTGACATGTGAAAAAAAAGATGTACGGAAACAAGAGGCTTTCAAAAAGGTGCAGTAAGGTTTCATTTGTGTAAAAAGGCAGCAACTGTTATGTACAGTTTCCTGATCTTTGTACTACTTCACTTTACTGGCGTAAGTTTTCACAGAAGGGCTATTTGACTGCTGTAATCTAATAGATGTGACTGATGGTGTGAGAAAAGATGATAATGTCAAATGACTCATGATCATAAAGATCTAATGCTGTGTGCCTCATGAAACAGTGACTAAGACTACCAATTAGTCAATCCAAATGAATCTTGCTACTGGCAGAGGGTATTAAGTATCCCAGATCAAGTCCCGGGAATTACTAATTTACATTTCCACTTGTGTTGCTTATAAATCAGAACAACATTTGAATTTCACAATTCAATGGGCCTGGCAGCCATTTGTTTTCTGAGGAGGCAGTTCAAGCAAGCACACACTCAGATTCGTGATTGGACTTGCAAATTTAAAGGCTGAAGGACATTAGTCTCTGTTATGTGTAAAACAACTGATAACTAATGGTTAGTCACGACTAACAATGTTGGATAAATAAAAACATCTTCCACAGCTCATCAGTCCATCAAAGACGCCAACATAATGGTGAGCGGAGACTCATTCTGGCTGACAGCGGGTTGATGATGCTAAATTACCCATGAACAGTGAGAGGAAACCTAGAAAGTCGTAGACTTGGCCGACGACGACCGTAGCTGAAAAATGTTCTGCTTAGTACGCATCTTGAGATGGGATCGTTCCTTTTCTTGTATTCTTTTTTAATCTCATGTCTCTTTTCAATCTCATTATCAGATTTGTCTAAACCTTCAAATAACAATAATTGTCTCAAAACTTTAGTATGGGCCGAGTACTGATTTGTACTACTGGTCCTGCTTACTCCACATGTATCTTTACACAGGCCGTGTAACCACTGACGTTACCGCCACCAGAAGCGTCTTTCTTATGACAGCTAATAATGATTATCTTCATTTGTAATTGATATTTTATTTAATTGTAGATTTATTAATTGTATACCTTGCCTGGATAACATCGTTAACGATATTTAATTCTAAGTATGTGAATGGACTCAGTGGTGTCAGCTACACACTAATATCCACGTTCAATGTTTGCTAACATTAGCCAACACTAGCCACCAGACAAAATAAGGCTGTAGCCAAAAGACCTCTCAGTAGGATTGGGCATCAAGAACCGGTTTCAACTTGGAATGGTTTCAAAAGTTATTTATTATTTAAGTTTCTGTTTCCGTAGCGGCCGGCGTTCCCAGGTGCTTGATGCTGATGGAGGCGTTCCAGGATCTCTATAGCATGGCTTTATTTTACTTGGAAAAAGCCCGGTAAAATTGTACATAATCATTTTCCTTTTTATTTGTGGAATATGCATGTGACCTATTTCAACTCTTCAGAGCCCCCGAGGTGACATGGAGGTGAAAAAAAAAAAAAAAAAAACATGTACTGGGGACAAACACTTTTGCGAGATCAGAAGGATGGGTTGACAAGATGAGCCGTCAGGAGCAGAGCACGGCTAGCTGACTGGAGGTGGGAGGAAACAAGTTGGCCTGGAGCCAGAAAAGAAGCCAGCTAGCTACCGTCTGTAACATTAATCAGACACTGGTGTGCTGCAAAACAGCAACTTACTACTTACTATTGTATGCTCTTATCATAATCAACCAGCAGTACTGTAATACTTGTATTTGAAATAAATACCCAGTACATATACAGGGGTCAAACTGACACAACGGTGGTGTTTGATTATTTCTGACTCAAATTGTCCTTTTGGCTGTTGTTGAATATGGGGGACATTTTTGCAAATGTTTTCTTTAAAAAATGAATGATCTCTGTCCGCTGGAACTCAATGACTTTTGATTTAAAATGGTTTATTTAAAACAATTATACTTCTAAACAGATGTAATTAGAAATACAAGCCGGCCTCTAATAGAAGCCTGGATCAAATTAAAGCCGGGTACCTTTGTGCGGTTCAGGTAAATAAAGGCCCCGGCTTTTATTTGAGAAATTACGATAGTTAGCCAAAAGAAACAAGGGGTTTGTCCGTCCCCGTTACTAATGTTACGGTTTAGAGCCGCATCACTGGAAACATAAAACTAATCTACAACAGAAGTCCATGTCTGGTTTAACTTAGTTACCACTGATTTAATTGTTCTTGGAAACACAGAGTTGGTTGCTAGGGCACATTATATGCAGCTCTGATCAATTTATCAAACAAGCTGGCCACTAATAAGAAAACCTTTATATGTCCCACAGTGGGAAAATTGCTGTCAACCACAATTTAGAGGAAGCAACATCCAGTCACTGTCATACACTTTAGCCTGGATCGATAGTATCATATGAATACTATGGTGTCATGCTAGTCAACCAGCGTATTTCTACCTAGTTTCCTCTCCAAAACCACTTCAGAAGAGTAGTCACAGCGCTTACTTGCTTTGGTGTTTGTAAAGCATTAAAGTTTAACAAAGAATGGTTCACATTAGAAAAGATCCTTTTTCATTTTTATCTTCTATGTAGATGCACTCACCTACAAAATCACAGCGGTAGTCGAGAATGAAATATTTTTTCCAAATAGAGCCATTTGTCATCTTTTTTCGTATCACAATACACAGTATATCGCAGGGGGGAAAAAATATCACAATGTCAATTTTCCAATATTGTGCATGCCTAATCAAAAGGAAGAATCTGGATTGGAATCACAACTGTTAAAGTCCAAACGATGCCCGACCCTACCTCAGAGTGTATTGACTTAAGAAAGGGTGATTTTTCCTGCTTATAAAACTCTCATTTGTTACAGAGAAGAATGTGTTATTTCTTTCTAAAAGTAACATTAAGTAACAGAAAGTCTCACATTCAAAAACCCAGAGGGATTCATTTTATCACAATATGACAAAGGGAAAAAAAATCAAGTCATTACATTGCAGTTGCGGGAGCCTATTTTTATTTAATAAATTATTTTAAACGGTTGATTGGTTATTATGTTCTGTTCTTTAAGATGTTGCACACTTACAACCATGTGCTTTTGTGACCAGACAGGATTTATTCATGTGTTGTGGTCAATTACGTCTCCAAAAGATGAGAATGCAACACTATGTATTCATATTTCAAGAGCACTTCAAGAGTTTGATACAATAAATGAAAAACAGGAAATCCTGTCAACAGCAATGTGGCTTTACACTGTCACAAGTGTATCTTCTCACCACCTGAATCAGTGGCCCGAAGACTAAAGTTATCAAAAGAAAGGTGTGTCCGAAAGCCTGCTAGAATCTCACAATCATATTTTCTGTCACAGCAAAGAGCAGTTATCTTCTGTCCTCCCATTTCCCTTTAAAGCACTGTACACTTCCAATAATGTTTTAGTGTTTGGCTGCAAACACTGAAAGCAACCCTAATTACCTTCTCTCTCCATACAACAAGGATCTGTGTGCTGTGTCATCTGTTCTCTTTGAACATCTGCATGACCCCTAAAGGATTAGTAAGCGACCCCTGCCTCAAAGTGTCACTGGAACACCTAATGACACACACACACACACACACACACACACACACACACACACACACACACACACACACACACACACACAATGGGGAATAATGAATATCATTCCAGCACTTTAACCCCAACTATCCCATTAATGTCAGTATGGTGAAGCTGTACAATGCAGCTCTGGTAAGACCCGAGAAATATCTCTGTGGCTTTAAACACCAGTTCAAAAAGACAAACAATTTTTTTATTTCTGAATGTACAACCATAGTTAGCCTTTGCTCCGGTCTGCTAACTTTAATAAGACCATGAACAAACGTTCAAGGTTGAATACTATTAACTTTGTGTATTATGAAACCTATGCCAGCAGGTCTATGGATTAAGAACAGGGTTGCTCTCATCTAAGGGCTAACATCAGCATGCCATCATGCTCATGCTCAATGCTCTCGATGCTCTGATTATGTTTTGCCAATTTAATTGTTGCCATGATCACCATCTTAGTTTAGTATGTTAGTATGCTAATAAACACCCAAAACAAAGTGGGAATGCCATTATTTTTTGTAAGTTTTGGTCAAAAACCTAAGTATTATAACAGGCTGCATTTGAGCATTAAATAGTCCAATATTATTAGAATATTAAAAAATTAAATTCAAATGTTTTATAGAAAAAGACGGACAGGTCTACAACTTTCTACTTTATGTCAGACAGTAGACTTAGTATAAACCTGTGTTTTACTATAAATGTTATCATAACACAATGGTTAAAATGCTGAATACGATACAAACCCAACTCCCCCCTTAACAGCTGGAAAAAAGAAGAGAATGTGCACGTGCAATTGTGTGTAAACTATTCAAATCCTGAAATATACAAATGCAAATGCATTATTTAATTTGTCTGTTGAATTCTGCCCATTTTATTTCAAGGAAACGAGCACAGTGAGGCTGTTTTACCCTTATGAAAAGGACGGGCTGCTAAGGTCACAATCCTATTTGCAGAAGAAACCTGAGGGAGTAGCTGCATGTAAAGGAATGATTAGACTAATTCACACACTCACCTGGGAGCTGCCCAGTGTTATCACAGCACTACACTGCAGTTTTGTTAAAGAAATGAGGGATCTAAATGCGTCTTGGCAGTGAGACTGCCTTTTGCTAAACCAGTCTGTTTTACATTTCAGGGCTTGTCTTGACAATTCAAAATCAACCTCATAAGTCCTGGCAAAACAGACCTCAAATCTGCATCTGTGATCAGCTATGGACCTGAAGCCACTCAACAACTTGGAAGTGATTTTTTTCAGTGGTGCTTATTCAGAACTGCTAAACACCCTTCACAGGATTGCAGTCCCATAGCTCCACCACAATGACATTATCTAAGATTTATGATTTTGGTCAATGATCCAAAAGTTTGGTTAAAAGCCTTAATAAATATACTACGCTCTGTTAAACCCGGGCCCATTGTGTCCGGAAGCTGCCGGAAGCCAACAGAGACATTTGTTCTAAAAGACATATAGAAGTTACAAAAAGGTCCACGTTCTGCTATTTCCCCATCCCCTTAAACCTAAACAGATTTTCTTCTATTTTTTCTGGAAGTCCTCTGGAGTGTGTCCTTGGTTTTTCATATTCATGATTTTGCTGTCAATCCAATGACAATCTGCTAGAAGGGAATATGTGATGCATTATTTGGGCTAGAATAAATCTAATCTGCAAGAAAAATAACTTTAAAGCTATCAACTTGATGGAATTCAGGACTGTGAAAAGTGCCACGGGCGATGTTTGCCTGGGTCCTTGACACTTTAGAGATTCAGAACTAGGAGCTACTTCCCAGAATAGTGAAAGATTGACCAATAATTGGGGCTACATAAAAGATTGAATGGTTTTTATCCCATGCACAGGGAAAAAATGACCATCTGTTGAGTAATCTCAGATTTACAGCAGTGGGTCTTAATAAATTAGATTTCCATCCCTAGTATACAGTATATTAAAACGGAAAGGGAGCTGGACGTTTACAGGTGTCTGTAGTTTTCAGTAGGCTACAACGTAAACGCTGACTTAATTCTGCAAATGCATTTTAACAGAAACTGGTCAAATTTTTGATTAGAACTCAACCAGTTAGACAAAAACAAATCCTTAACCTGCAACATCCGCTTAAGTGTAAGTTGCGACAAAAGGCAAAAGGCTTCTTAAATGCTACAGAACGTTGAGAAGAACTTGTAAAGGCAAGAAGAAGCTTGGCAGGCTAATGACTCCTCACTGCAGCAAGAGCAAAGGGAAAGAGAGACCACAAGAAGGAGACAGAAAAGAGAGAGAGATAGTACTTTGACGGGATGTAATGAGATGATAATTAATTGCCTTTACAGTAGTCAGGCTGTGGGAGAGCTGGATGAAAAGTAGCAGACCAATAGCAGATCTCTGGGGAGAAGAATTCATGTGGAAGAGGAGTGATGGTAACGAAAGAGGGAGTAAGAAACGGAAAACACTATCACCAACACAAAGACATCAAAGTAAAGTGGAAGGAGTTGATTCAGTAGAAGTAAAAGTCCTATTTGATTTCTGTAGAGAGTGCTACAGATTGGTGACATGCAGTTGGAGCACCTCCAGGGCTTGGATGGGTATGAAACTCCCAGTGTAAAATATCAGTATAAACAAGAAACAAGCAGCTGTATTACAAAAAGTCTACTACAATTCCCAAGTAGCAATAGGGCGCAAACATTTTCTATTTACCCACCTTTAAATTATTTTATTATTATTAAATTAAGAGCGAGGTGAAGTTTAGGATTATACTTTAAAGAAATAAGTTAGTTACTTTAAATCAATTAAGTTTTAGAGTATGGGTCCACTTGGAAGACGTAAGCAACTAAGTGTTGTAATTAGCTGACTCATTCTTCACAGCTAACAATTAAAACTATATGCCATAGCAAACTAGCTAAAGGTTAGTTTTTGCAAAAGAAACACATCTAGTTATTTATTTTTAGTAACGCATGACGTAGGCAAAGTCTCATCTACTGTCTGAAAGGATCTTTACAATGTGATTTAAAATAAAATAATATTATTGATTATTGTACCATAACCACATAGAATTGTTTAATTATCAAGAGACTCCGGTGTTTCTATGTGGAGTTACTAAAAACCTTTAAGTTTCAAATGCCAATCTATGTACATCTGGGTAACTGGAGACTTTCGGTCTTTCCGTGGGACTACCATTATCATTTTATTCATTATCATTTCAAAAGGGTTAGCTCATTGTCAGCCGTCAACACGAGGTGAGAATATTTAACCAACCAGACCTAAGGGAATGTGGGGAAAATATAAATGTTCTTTCCAGATTTAATAAAATCTCACTGTACGCTTTTATTTCAGACAGGTCATTTTTTAACAATCCATAAAAAAAACTGTGAAAAAGGTTTGTAGTCAAACTGTGCATAACTGTATTTTTAGCCTTCTATCCATTTTCCATTAGAGAGAGCATTTGACAAAAAAGTGGATAAAAGATGATTTATTTTTGGTACAAAAAGCAAGTAAACAAAAAAAACAAGAAAAGTTTTGAAAAATCTTTGACAGATTATTTAAGAGCACTTTGAAAATTGGTAAATGTTTTTGTACCGTCACAAAGCAGTTGATGCACCTGTCTTCTTTTGATCCGCCTCTCTGTATTCTTGTCACAAGAAAAGAAACTAACAAAGGGAATCAATCCATTGCAGAGATGATAGGTGACCTTGCTGAGATGGGAAAGATCTGCAATTCTTGTTGGTGAAAGAAACATTTCTCCCTCAAACCAATGTAAGAATGTAGTTGTAGAGGTCCTTTTAAAGAGCATGTAGTGATCCAATAAACAACCAAGCATGTGCAAAACATCTAGGCAAACTAAAATGGAAAGAGTCTCTGTCCGTAGGTCCGTCTTTGTGTTGACACCTGTTAATCCATCGACTTTACCCTTGGCAGGTGAATTGTTGATGACCAAAGGAGTTGCAGCGTTAAGTGTGAGTTATTGAGATCTACGGGACATATTAGTAGTGCATTATACACACTGTGTAGTGTGTTGAGAGGGGACCCCGACTAACTGTTACACCACTGAACGGAATTCTGGGAAAAGCTGACTCAGTTCGTCGCTACAGTAAATTCACAAACAAATAAAGACAGAGAGATCGGAGATGTTACATTGTAGCTAGTCTGGCTAAATCACATAGCATTCTGGGATGGGAGAAAAACAGGCTTTGGGTTATTGGCATTTCTGCAAACCAATCACAATCATCATGGATGGTGCTAATTTCAGGACAAAGACGGGGCAAAATAGCCTTGGGAAGGAATTTGTTTTGGTACAACGTGCACGTTGAAAGTTGTTTTAGTCGGGCGAGAGGTCTCGTATAGTCTGGTCACGTTCAATTTCCTAAGGCTTACCAATGTATCTTTTAAGGACATCAGCTAAATTAAAACAAAAGTGCATTATACAGGTTTAACTTGCTTAATCATTACCATTTTGGTTCTCTTGTTGCTTCAGCAGTGTTATCGACTGTACGTCAGAGAGAGACGGAGAGTAAGAGACACTTGGCCGCTGATAACTAGGCTACGGATACTCTGGGCCTAGAGGACAACTTTGTAAAAGTTTACATTTTTCAGAATAAAAGTGAAACTTCTACATTGAAAGCTGCCTCTCAAGTAATTTCATCCATGGTTGCTGGTGTTAAAAAAATAAAAAAATAACTTCAGTGATATGCTCTGTAGAAAGTAGGCCGACTTTAATTGAATCACAGAAAACGTTTTTCAAATTTATTAATCTTGAGGCAAAGCATGAAATGTGCAAATTGTTTAATTAGCGATGACTGTCGTAGTGAAGGATGCCTACATGACTCATTTAATAATTTTGATTTACCTCAATGGAAAGCCTGGAGTTGGCACTGAACATCCTACAATTGCTTTTCTCTGTCTCTTCTGGAAATAGAACCCCAGCTGAGCTAATTTATTTTTGACTTGGCCTATGTGAGAGATAGATGAAATGAACAAGAGCTATAGTGACATAACATTGTTGCCATGGCACTCTAGATAAGGTAGCAGGCAAAAAAAAAATCCATTTTCAGCATAAAAGTTTAGTTTTAAATCCAGAATGAGTGAAACAGCATGACTACAAAAACTGACTTTAACTGACTTCTACAACTGTGCAATCAGGCCTCTAGAGATTTCGGACATTTCATTTAAACTGCACATAGATGCCTTTCCAGCTATGCAGTCAATTTCAAATCACAGTTTATGTTGGTGCACAGAAGTTGTAAAGGTTTCATATAAAGTCTCTACCAGCCTTGATGACCACTGTCTGATAAATAAATATAAATGCATATCTCGTTAGCCGACCAGAATTAGTTGTACATTCGGAGCATTGCACAAACAAGGTTATGATAACAAAATCAGCATTCAAACTAATGTTTTTTATTCTTATACTTCCTTCTAGTCCCAAAGCAAGTGGCATAAAACAACTGCTGAATACCACTGTGGTAAGGGTTAAGCTTTAGTCTGTGTGCGTAGTAGGTGCACTCTGTGTATTATATATGTGTAGTGTAAATGTTAATGTGATGGTAAACATTAAATAGGCCCTATATTCTTACAGAGTGCCCTTTAGCCTCATATTAAAAAGGTCTGACCCACACACAGCGATATTTGTGCAAGACAGTAAATCCCGGCGCACTCCTAATGTATGAACTTTACTTTATGGATTTGACTTTACCCTGTGCATAGTGAATCATATCTCGCTCCACAAGCTTATTATGCATTAGCATATACTGTAGGTGATATGAAAACCAAGTCACCTAAGGCAGTGAGAGATGAAGGATATGTTAAGGACTACAAAAAGTAGCCGATGCACTGTTGCTGGTAATGTTACCCATCTGTATTTCCCTGCACATTATCACCCCCAGTTCACATCTCTCACGCAAAGTTATTCCCCAGGCAGCAGAAGATCAAAATCTGCTGTGGCAGTGATGGATTACACAGAAAATGCTTAAACATTTTCTTAGTAATGACAAAAGAGATGTGAGCAAAGATATTAATTATAAACAAATAACAAGGTATGAGCATGACACTGGATCTAGTTCCTAAAAATAATGCCACTCGCCTTAAAATACCCCTATATCTCTTTTTTTTCTGACAGGTCACTACGTGACGTCTGAGCTGTCCAAGCAGTCCGGACAAGAAGGAAGCAATCTAGACATTACACAGCCAAACCAAACTGAAAGGAGCTGAGTCTAAGCTGAAAGCACAAGTACAACTCGCTTAAACAAATTGAGCGTTGCTGAAAAAAAAAAAACTCAGGGTTTGCCAACAAAGCTGCTGAGAAACACTTTGATGCAGGATTTTCACAGTAGAACTCTGACAGGGAGAGTAACTAAGTTTAAATATGTTGAAACTCAGATCCTTCTGAAAGCAAGGAACATAGCAGTCTTAGAAAAGGTAGGATTTCACCAAAATAAATCAAGGCAGCGAGTGAGATAGGGTGACAGGGTGACCAAATGAGAATCTGTCAAATTGATGACAAGACGGGGGTGGTGTGGGTTAACTGGGTTCATTATTTTTAATCTCTTATTCACCTCTCATGTAAACCTGAAAATACAAATAAAAAATAAAAAAAAATCAGCTCAGCAGTAGCTATTTTATTATACATGTAGTCATCCTTCCGCTTAAAGAAGAATGAGACCAAAGTGTCGGTCTGTACAGTTGTGTTGATAAGTTATATGTAGTTTGCTGCTAGCACGCAGCCTGTCGTCTGACTCCCCCCCCCCCCTCCGTCTCGGATGAATGGTGTACACTGTATTTTAAAGAAAGACGCTCAGAGAGCTATTGTGACTGACTAATGCTAGCGTATTCCCAGCAGGCTAGCATGTTACTAGTTAGCTTCCCATGTACAGCAGTTCACCAACAAGCCCTGGTAGCTGTCCCTACTGTACGTCACAAGCTTCTAAAAGCAAAGATTTTGCAAAGATTAGGCCTAAGACTGCTCTGCCTCTTTCTGGAGTGACACTGAATTAATTAATGAACTGCAACTCAAAACATATTGTCTTTGTAATTATGATTGCTTACAATGACAGTTTAAAAGAGTGGAAAACTTATATTCTAACAAGTCAAGCTTTACGTGTAAATGTATGTAAAAGGGGGAAATGCATGGTAAAGTACTTGCTTATACAGTGTGCAGAAGCCCTATACAGTAAATGGAATGTTATTTTCAAAATATCAACAAGGTTTGAGATGGCTTACAAGACACATTGAATAGCAACACTTATTGACAAACCATTTATTTTAATTAGTGATGCAGTTGTTAAAGAGTGTCGCAGACATTATCCTGAAGCGACGAATCGAGTTATCTCCATCTCACCGTCAACAGCGCGTCTGTAATCCTGTTTGCAACACACAACCACTGTCAAGCGAAACTCGGAAGACAGCAAGCCCAGGATGCACACATACACACAGCTGCTTATGTAAGATGCAAGGTAAGCAGTGTACTTTAAGCTAAAATTGCCTCCGCTATACACTTGCAAAAGGTTGGCAAGAACACAAGAGCATGGTGTTCAAGGAAAGAAAAGGAGAGAGCGGAGACAGTGATACGTGGGCGAAAGGATAAAGGAAGGCGAAGGAGAAAGAGGAGGGAGGAGAGGGGTGTGGGTAACTCAACAAATTGGATATCAAATTAGATTATGATGTCGGACAATGTCTTTTTGTGCACTCAGGCCTTCTCGCTTTGTCTCATTCTCTATCTGCTTCTCCCCCTGTCACACCTGACTAAGATACAATAATGTGAGAGGATGGTGTGCATTTGGCCACATAGAAGCACTTTATCCTTGGCCACCTTCCACTTTGCACACCAATAGACATACACACAAAAATATACAGACAAAGACGCACACGCATTTACACACTTCTGGCGGTGTGTCAGCTTCACTGAGAAAAGAGGGATTGACTTGCAACTTGTTATCTCTCACTTTCCATTTTTCACCCCTCTGTAGTACAAGTGGTACAGGGTTAAAGTGTGCCTGACCTACAAAAGAAATCAAACACATAAAAGATGCATTGCCCCTTTAAGACATACTAAATAATACTAAATAGTTTAGACATTTCTAAATGCAAGGGGTCTGCTGCAAATTTTTAAGGGAGCGGGTGGTGAGTATAGGGTTTCATTGTAGAAAACTCTACTCCTACCAAAAAACACTGCCCCAAAGCAGCCACACACATACAATGTCAAACACAACTTTAAATGTTAATTCAGAGGCCACCAGAATGAGATGGGGGCAAAGAGAGATCAGAGCTGCAGTGAAAACAGAGAAATAAGTGGAATTTCAAAATCAATCGGGCTAAACAGAGCAAAGCTGAGGTCAATAACTACGCATCTGTATTCTCAGAATGAGCCCTCTCACCAGACTCTATAGCAGGGTTTATCAACCCTTAATGGACCATGACCAGTTTTAATACCCATAACACTCCTGAAAGCAGTATTTAACTGGTAAATTGAATATGGCCCTCTAGAAGCTCTGAAGTGTAGAGTTATTATGCATTATAATGCTTCAAAAACACACAAACAAACTCAATCTTATCTACATAACAAGCTACTGTCTTTGGTTTTTTCTATCTTTATTCTAATTTATACACACACACACACACACAGTATATACATACACATATATAAACATATATACATACAAAAACATATACAGTACACACATATACGTACACACACACACAAACACACACACACACACACTAGTAAAATTTGTTGTGCAGCAGATTGTATAGTACAAGTCACACAGAATCATACATAAATGAGGTGCATCAGTATTTCAATCAAAATTCTTGTTGCAAAGGTTGTAAGTTGCATGAAGTAAAGACGCTTTTACAGCAGTACCTCAAAGTAAGGCATCTGGCTTGCAACTTCTCAGCCAGCTAGACCCGTTTACTCAACAGAAACGTAGTTAAATATGGGGAAATTACAAATAGGTTGACGTAGCTGTCATGTAAAAGTAGATAAGGGAATCTAAATGAAGACTTAAAGTAGCAATGTACATTACACAAGGGTTTACATTGCATAAATCTTCCAATATTTGTCGTGCTGCTCTGCAGAAAGCAAGCACTGTAAAAAGTTGGACTTTTGTGATGGGTACATTGTAGTTCACTCAATTCATTTACCAGCTCTGCTTAATTAATAGTGCCAACAAAAATCTGTCTGACTTGAAATGCATACTGAAATGCAGACAGATGTTTTGTCTTATCTCTTACCGACTTACCCAACTGAATAAATTGAATCAAGTGATATATAAAAGAAAAATAATCTAATAATGTCTTCCTGCGATGCACCCTGGATCCTGATCTCAACAACAAACACCGTCTACCGTTCCTGTTCTTCTTGATGTGGCTGCCAAGACAACCACAGAGCATGCAGTCACTAAGAGAAATAAAATGCTTTCCTTGCCAAATAAGACACTCTCGCAGATGAAAGTTGCCTTGAAGGTAGAAATGAAACCCCCGTGACAGATGTACACAGACAGACAGACAGACACAATTGTTCTCCTGATGACACACACTCCCTCAGACACAGGAGGGACTTGCCCAAACGAGCTGCATGTAAAAGAGGAGTGTGGAGTGTAATCCCTGCGGAAGGCGAATAGACCGGGGAGGTTTTACATAGAAGCCAGGCAGCAGAGCTGCGAGAGTGTCACCTCCTGCTGTGGCTTTGAAGACTGAGGTTGGAGAGCACAGAGCCAGATAGGACATGGAGAACAGGGAGCAAGCGTCTGTTTTTTGGCTTGGTTGGTCAGGGTGTTTTATCTGTCTGTCAGCCTGCCTGCTTCTCGTTCTGTGCAATTCTTTCCCTTTCTGTCTTGGTGTCCTATTTTCTTCTCCTTCTTTGTCTGTATTGTTCTCTGCCTGACTGTCTTTTCCTCTATGAAGATAAAACAAGTCTTTAATGATACTCTATAGAAACTTTTCCAGAAGCCAAAGCCATAGAATAAAGCAGCGGGGAAATATTAACATGAAAACACAGTATGAGGAACTGGGATTATATAAAGTTATCTGTGCTGTCAAAGGAAAACCTTGTAAATCCACAAATTACAAAAACATATTAGGAACTAAGAAAAGCAACTAACCCTGATGCCATGCTATGGACATTTGAGATGGGTTTAAGTGCCCATATTATGAAAAAAATATATTATGTTATTTTGTGTCTCTGGTTCTTCCACACGCATTCAAACTTGAAAAACACTGATCAGCTAATCCTGCCTTGTACTGACGAAAGTCATCAAAAGAGTTTTCTAGCTGGTATGATATTACCTGGCTTCTGCACATATGCGGGCAACTCACAACAAAGATAGTATAGAAGTGAGATGTCTCACTCTGTAGCTAAAACAGATACCTAAACACACAGGGAAAAAACAGGATATGCAGCAATGTGCGGTACAACAAAAATGTGGTGTTTTCTGAAAATGAAACCATGTAAATCTATTCTGCTACAACCTCAAAATATAATTATGAACCTAAAAATGAGCATTATGTGGGCACTTTAATAAGCCCAAGACGCTGGAGAGTTTTGTCAAAATAAATAAAAATCTTACGATAAAATGTAAATTACCAAAACTGAAATGATTTGGTTCATATTACAGCACATGCAGATTTGTAGTAGAATAAAAATGGCAGCAGGAGGCAAGTTGTTGATAACTTAATTTCTCTTTCCAGGAATTATGCGACATGCACATCCTATTCATGTCTCCCAACCCAGCCAAAGGATATCAAAGTGACAAATACCAATAGCTAACGTTTGCGAAGCCACCTTTCTCTTCTGAGTGCCTGTGTGTTACTATTTATATGCAGGTTTTTACTTCACTTTCAAGTTTGATTGATCACTTCCCCTGAACAGAGATGATTTCCTGTCAGACACCGAACCTGCCGCCACAATTTAATTTGGGAAAATCCATTTAATAGCTTCTTGGATGCGCTTCCCTACCGCTGCTCCACTTCATGATTTAAGCCGATAAGACCAGTGTACGCTAGTGGCTTGGCTTTGGAAACGGCATTATGTTGGTGCTAAATGGATGGCAGACATTGGTGATCACTTGAAGTTTATCTTCAAAATGTCCATGTGTCAAACAACTCCATTACAGGACAGCTCTATGTTTACATGCTAACATTTTAGCTTTGGCAAATAACCGTTGAAAACACAGAGCTGAGCCTGACAGCCTTTTTGGTTAGGTAATTTAACATTTATAATATTTAGCATTTTCTGCCTTACTATTGGTATGCATCTTAGAATTGCAAATGTTTTGTCTAGTTTTCATCCATCAAACCCGTCTGTTTAGAGTGCAACTTCTAGAGTGTAGCAGGGCTACAGACATTAGGTCTTTTACATGAAAACCTTACCTTGAGTTCTTTGAACAAATTAGGCAGACTGTATTACAATCATTTGTTACAGCATTTAATGTCTCTCCTATGTGTTGATCACTCAGTCTCTCCCTCTCCTCTCTTCATCTGTATTGCACATTTTCCCTCCCTCCACCTCCATCACTGAAACTCTTCTCACCGCTTTCCCTCTCATCAGCCTCCATATGTACCTCCCCTGCCCCTTCTCCATTCTTGTTGTCATCCTCTAGCCCCACCCAACCATCTCCAACTTTCAGCAGTTCAGTATCAAGACATTGGGTATTTAAGCCATTACTGGTCCTGGTGATAAGCACCTTCCAAAGGTCTGCTGGCAGACGGACAGAGGCTGATATTCATTCACACACAGATCTACGTGTATTACTTTATTATAAATGTTCTATCATGATATAGGTCATTTCCTGCCTCGATACCATTGTGTTTTTTGGTAATTCAATGAAAAAATAAATAGTCTATATAAAATAACGACATAGTAAGGCCTACTTTTGTATACTCATGCGAATTAAAGTTCCCAAATTGTAAAAAAAAAAACACTTTGTGGGATTTGAGGTGTTATTTTGTGTCTCTGGTGCTTCCACATGCATACAAACGTTGGAAAAAAAACTATCCATGCTGTTTTGAGTGAGATACAGGTTTCTGAATGTCCTCTGCCTTCAGTCTCCAGGTGAGCTGTATCACGATACAAACAATATAAAAAAATGTATATATGACATTTTTATTTTGTTTTACCTATGTATGTATATTCCCGAGCCCTAGTAAAGACTCATAGAATCACATAATTCATGACTAATAAAGTCATGAATCGTGCTCAAAAAGAGATAAGTGGAACATGTTTTACCACCAATTAGTCCATGTTGAGTAGTTCAATATTTTTAAAGATAATTATTGTAATATCTTTAATCCTTAAACTTTGTGAGGAAAAATAGCTGCCTCATCCGTTTTGACTAACTCACTGCGTTGTGAATGCGACTGCTAGAACATTACCTCAGTTTCAAAATGGTTTCATCATGAAATGGGTGCTTTATAATAACCAAAGAGAGCAGAAGAAAGGCTATAAATTAGCACATTTATTACTCTTTCATCAGAGTTGACAAAGCAAGCTACTGTTTAAAAGTGAGGGGAAGCAGACGAGTAAGACGGCATTCAAACATTTTCCAAAGGGAGAAAAAAAGCTACAAGAGCCCTAGAGGTTTCACCCTAAATTGACCTGAGCTTTTGCAAAGTGTGTGTGTGAAGACACCTCACACAAAATAATAATTATCTTTATGGATTTTTTCTTATAACCTTGAAATTGCAAGACACAAATGAACACACATGCATTGATTCTAATTGTAATTACAGCCTTTGGGATGCACAGTATGTGGCAAGCATGTGAATTAAACCATGAATCACTCCAACAAGTGATAACCTTAAAACACACATCTCGTATGGAGACAACTTGAACAACTGACATGCGGGCTTGCTATTTTACTCGTAGCCTTTCACATCAACCTAACCTCAAACGGGCCATATTTTGAACCCTCTGCAGACGAAGGGGTCATTTACAACCAAAAACGGCCCCTCTGATTCATATTTCAACCATTTAATACCATAAAAAGGTCACAGAGGTCTCTTCAGGGTCTTTCTAGCCTCTACAGGTGATTTTCAGTCCAGCCTGGAACTTGTTCCTTTTTTCGGGGTCGCTGAGCATTAAATCAAAACCGTTACATCCGAGATTTATCCACTTGATGTCCATAACTTCTCACGTTTTTGCTCATTTCTGCCGCTAGCTCCATGCTCCGTGTCTTCGGTAGATCTCCCATGATGCATTGCGAGTTTGCTTACGAATGGGAAGGTAGGTTCGGCACACATTATGGCCTATATGGGCATTTGAGTGAGAGCAAAGATTATATAGTGGGAAAAATAGTTATCCTCCAATTCTGACTAGTCTAATGTGATCAAAGATAGTGTATAGTGGACAAGACAGACAACTACGGTTTTACACAGGAGAATGTTGCCACTGAGATTTGGCATCAATTTGGGCCATATTTGAAGAAATGTAAATATTTTGGGCTTTATATGAGTTGTTGAGTGATTATTTTTGCATCTAGGAGAACTTTTTAGAAAACACAAATGCTTGTGTAGCATTGTTGTGGGTGTAATATCAATAAATGTTACATTATTTTGATTACTGGCATAAGTAGATGTCATGAAAGCAAAAGCAAACATTTATGTATTTCGTCAACTGTGTAAGTTATGTCTATTTCTTCACAGTATGACTTCCAAGACATACTGTATGAGAAGTGTTTTAGAGAGGAGATTCACTTAGCTTGTACTGCTCTGTGTGTGGTATCAATACAGATATGAGATTCATGTTCTGTTTTATTTAGTTTTTCTTTAAGGTCCTACAACCATTTTTAACACTGAAGTGACCTCACTGCAGCACAAATATTCCCAGCCCATATATTGAGCCCAGTTTGTCATTAAAAAAAAAAATGTGTTCATATCTTGACTGTAGACAACAGGGTAGATGTTTTACAAATTTTTAGAAAATAAAACCAGACAGACAATGAATTGTAAAAATGACCTTACTTTCTGAGGGTGCTGTGATAAAACATGTCAGGGTAGCAAAGTGACTCAGTTAAAAAAGACAATTAGTGTAATGGGTATGGCTGGATGTTCAGTTACTGTGTAAATGGGAGACATTTTTTCTCCTAAACTCCACAACCCTGTCTCAAAAGCCATCATGGCTAAAGTAGTATGGGCAGCTAACATCGACAGATATGTATGACAGTGATGAATGAGCTATTGATGAGATAGTAAGGGAGTTAATCTGAGTAGAGATACACCCAGTGGCAATAACCAACCTATCAGCAACTTGTGGCTTGGCTATGTTTTTTTCAGGGGGCTTGCTAATGCATCATAAATACTCTATGTAGGAGATTGATTTAAATGAAAAGATGTCGTTTTCTCTCCAGTTTAAAAAAAAAAGGGAGAAAATGACATATTAGTAAATTGCCCATTGAGGCCACATGCTGTTTTAGATGACTGAAAATGACTATATAAAAAAAGCCTTCCTCGCAATATTTTCCCAAAATGTATTCTACCATGCAGAAAGGGCTTATTTATATTTAAAATGAAAAATGACATGGGATGCCCCAAGACATCTTGACAGTCAAACTGGTGACAGTAAAAAAGGAAAAAAGAAATCCAAGACAAACTGTTTAAGTAAAAAGGACTCCATGTGCATTTTTCTTCCTTTAACACAATTTTTCCTCTCTATTACCACAGAGAAACAGACATAATCATGGAACCCATCCACTGATAAAAACCATCATCAGTTTGACAGCTGGAAATATTATCTGTGATGGAGCAGCAGTGGGGAAATCACCTGAGACTTTGAGGATATTCTCTTTTCACTGAGCCACTGCATCATAGAGAAATCCAAGGATGAAACAGGCTGAATAAAGGACAGACATTTCCATCTGTTTAAACTACGTGATGTCTATCCTCTCATCTGCCTTTCAAAATGGGGGTAAAAGTTCTGTCTGAACAGTATTGACTCTCAGAGAAGGCGAGAAACATGGACAGGAGCTTGTTAGCTTGTTGCAAACTGTTTGTTGGATTCAGGTTTGCAAGTTGTCAAATCCTTCTCTGTAAACAGATGTGAGAACAGACGCCGCACAACAAACAATTAGACCACATCAGCAGGGGGGCCGACTGCAACTTGTTGTGGCAATAGAAATGAATTACTACATCTAGCCAAGCTTAACAATAGTCCATAATTTGAATCCTCCCTGTTCATGTCATCAGGGTTCCTTCACAAGTCATCCATTTTGAATTTGTCAGGATCTGCATTATGCAAATCGTGTTCCTGTGAGTTGACAGGACCGGTGCTTGGATGCACCCTGTGGAGGTTTGATTGCGACTGTAATTACTGTTTTTCAGATTAATTTGTCAGTAAATTAGTCCCGACTATGTGACAAAAACATTGGCTGAAATTAATTGTTTCATAACATTAAACTTTCGGGTGTTTACATCATGAATCTCTCTGGTTGAGCGATGTAAGTGTCTTGCTTTGCTTCCCAAGCAGGGAAGATCAACCAACGCGCCCCCTTTGTGTGTCATTTGTCAGTCTGACCCTCTCATCAGGCTAACTACACACACACTATCCACTGACACAGACTAAAACATAAATCTGTATATGCCAAGGTTAAACTGAACAAATTTACACTTACAGTGTATGTTTTTTGGGTCAATCCCTGATTACCCCCAACAGACGGGAATGTGGAAGTTGGTCTCAAAACTCTGAATTGGTAATGACCAAGATTTAGCAGACCTGAGCTGTCTAGAATCTTTCTGGAACTGGAGCAGAGTCTATACCCAGCCCAGCTAGCAAGAGCTCAGCCCCGGGCCAGAGCACTACCTCGTCAGTATGCCACTCGGACTACAAATTTAAGGATTTAATTTCAATTCAGTTAAGTTACAATAACTTCATGAAACAGAAACTTTTGGATTTCACTTTCGTTTAACAGCCCAGTCAGTGTGGTTTTCATTACTTGCAGGTGAATATATGTGTAATGATCTATTTAAACCCTTTATTTCAATAACATTAAATGACTAAATATTAGAGCCTAACCAATAAAGGATATTTATGGCCCATATCGATACAAATATTTTGCAATTTAAAATCTGATATTCCCATATATTGGCCGACATAGATTAAAAAAGAATTAGATGGGAAAACCTTGTTGAACTGTTTGCACAGTTTTTCCAATAAAAATGTTTGTACAATCCTGCTATATTTAAAACAGACAAAACCCCGGGCAATAGATTCACGTATGTAGAAAGCTTACTGAATTAGCATTCCCCTCAAGCACACATTCAAGTATATCTTGACTTGTTTTGAGTTCATTTTGATTAAATTTACTTTTTTTGCTGTTAGTCACTTATGTGACGCTCTTGGCCAAGTGACGAAAGAGGATTTTTAATCTCAATGAGACTTTTTTTTCATTACATTCTCTGACTTAGTTGGATATTCACACCAAATAGAAGAGAAAGAGAGACAGACAAAAAGAGACTTAAGTCACTTCAGGGTACTCGAGTCCTAGAAAGTCTATAGGGTTGCGTAACTAATTTCCTCCAAGTCCAAGAACATCATGAAGGTAATGGATTTCTTGTCAGGGGAAAAGGGGCTTGGTAGTGTGAGATGTCTACTGCACGCACACACACACACACACACACACACACACACACACACATAATGTAGTACACAGAATGTATGTAAAGAAAGAAAATGGTGACATAGTAATGGGATAGAAATTATTTTGAGGAGAGAAACTGGGGAAGAGAGAGGGATGCCAGCCAGAGATAAAATGAATTGGAAGGAGAAATGCATATTTTAGCTGGGGGATAAAAAGAGACCCGAAGGGAAATGCAGAGGAAAAGTAGAAAAGATTGAGAGACGTGTGAAAGAGAAGCAAATTAACCAACGAAAGAAAAGCAATAGGGGGGAGATAAAGCACTGAAAAGAAGAGAAAGACAGCGGAAGTAAAGAAAGGACAAATAATTTGACCGGTGGTTTAAATGACACCCTTAGGGAGAGAGCAAGATTAGAAAAGGCAGAGAAACTGATTCAAGGAAAGACGAGGAGAAAAGAAGGGAAAAGGGTAATTATATAAAAGCTTTCAAAAGGTTAGATAATTTTGCTTGAGGATTCAGTGACAAAGAGGCGCGCTGATCGAAAGAGATGGGAAAAAGGGGGGGGGGGGGGGGGGGGGGGGGGGGGGGGGGGGACAACGGAAGGACAGAACAAACTAGACAGCCAGAGGGAAGGAAGGAGGCAAAGAGGAGCACAACGATAGTTTCACTGGAGGATTAAGAAGGACCCTGAGGGCCATCCCAAAGGAAGGGAGGATGATCAGGGAGAAGCACCGACAGTTGGTGGAGATTTAAACTCTCACAAGTTTTACATGAATTACCAAGGGTTTTTAAAGTAATGATGAACCATGTGTGAACCACCTGCAGCCTTAAAAGGCTTTATTTGCATAGCCCGGCATGCGTCTTTGCCGATTTGTCATCAGCAAGTGAATTTCAAAGAATTTCCTTCCAAAAAAGGGAACAGAATCAGCAAAACCATGGGCTATGCAGCCTCCACTCCTCTGGGAAGGCTTTCTACATGTTTTTAAACCTGGCTGCAGGGGTTTGCTCCCATTTAGCCACAAGCTCAGTAGCGGGGTTAGATACTGATGTTAAAACGACAAGGCCTGGCTCAGAGTCGACATTCCAGTTCGTTTAAATGTTTTGGATGGAGACGGCGGTCAGGACTCTTTGCAGCCCAGTGTAGTTCTTCCACATCAAACTCAGAAAACCATTTCTTTATGGATCTCGCTGTCTGTATGTGGGCATACTTTGTCATTTTATGTATCTGACATCTGCAAAATTATTTGGTAATATTAGCTTCTAATAAGCAACTATTACATAACAATTGGTAGGTCTAGAGTTACTCTTATAATCTCTCATTCTTTCCAATGTTGCAACTTAAGAAGCTTGAAGAATGTACAAAATAAGGAGCTTTGATTTCCAATATCTAAGACTGCATGCCATGTAAAATGCTTGATGTATGATAAATTACCTTCCTATTAATCTAGCAACCAGCAGCACATAGCTCATGGTTAATCACAGGGTAAACACCACCAAAATGACATAATGTAGTGAAAGTGTATGTTTAGTCATTGTTTCTCATAATAACATTGGTGGCGACCCACTCAAATATCAACATTGACCGCCACATATTGATTTTAAAAAAAGAAGGAAAAAAAAGTAGAGCAGCGTTTAGCGCATTGATTCGCCCAGCCACCAATATCTTTCTCTAACACACCGAGGATGGACCCGTCTGTGAATAAGAGCTATCGTTCCTAGAAGATAAATGAGGGGATCTATCAAACATCTTTCCCACATCTGCCAAAAGCGTCTTTTCAATTAGAGGATCTCACTCTAAGGTGAATTTAAGATGAACACTTACATTTCTGCCCAGAACAACTTCCTGTAGGAGTTGAAAGTTTAGACATTTAAGAGTTATTAAGGGTTTAGCTAAACATTGCGTTGCAGTAGTGAGATATCAGTTACTTCTGTATACACACAAATACAGCAAGTATTTTTCAGCCTTGTAGTGTCTCCCTCACACGCCGTGCACTCCGTGCTCAACAGTGAAAGTGCATTTTGTCATCCAAATGGAAACTTACTGGTTCCAGGTTCTCAGATGTGTGGAATCAGTTTTAAGGGGCCTTCAAACCACAAAGTGACATTTTCTGATCCTAAGTGGTGCCTTACTTGCTAACATACTGACTAATAACCGGGCTAGTTGGTGAACTGCTGTCAACCCATTTTCATCAATGAGTTCGTCTGATATTGTACGAAAATGTATGCTTAAAAATTCGTATAGGATATCTTACAAATTGGTCACTGTTAGGCCTGTGTTTCAGTTAAGCTTAGCCGACAAAAGGTGACAGCAGTCGTGACTGATAGACTAAGCACACAAAAATGTTTTTTTTACTGTGTGTACATTCAAAAGTTTGTTTTGTTTTTCATGCAACAGTTAACTCAGATAGGACAAATTCTAAGTATAGCTAACAGTCTACTACACCAAGCAGAACTCTGAGAAGCAGTTAACCATAGTCCTCACTAATCAACCGGAGTTTAAAATTTCAACACAAAGAAAACTTAAAGTAACAGAGATCCGATCAAAAAGAGGGAAAAAGCAAGGGACTGTTTTAGGCCCTGACAGGAGAACAGGGCCTAAAGGAATAGCTGGATGGAGAAGATGGCAAGAAAATCTTTTAGAGTTCAAACCTGCACAATCGGGTTGTAACTGTAGTGTGACCTTCACTTGACAGTCTGTTGTTGTGTTGAGTGTTTTGGCAGACTGGGCAAGAGTCTTGTCACTTGTGATTCAAAGGTCTTGTAGAGAGTAGGATCTTTTTTCCAGACACAAAAAACAGCTCTGTCTTGTCTAGATTGAGGTTCGATTGTGGGCAGATTTCCAGCTGCAAATATAAAGGAGAGCAGAGACGTGAGCTGTAATCCTGGTGTCAGAGGCGGAAAAAGCCATCGCACAGCAGGAGTTGTTGTGCAATGTGGTCATTAATGGTAGAGCTCAATTGAGACGGTGCATTGTGAAACAAAGTAGTAACTCAGAGCACAAGACGCTGGCAGATTTCCAGATCAGCACAGGTGGAAAGGAGTATGTGGTGGACGATGTTCCAATTAGAAGAAGGATGGAGAGGAGAGAGCTTGCCATGTAAAAACATACTCAGAGAGTATGTCAGAGCATATTTCAGAGCTTTGGAGACAGAGAAAAAAAACGGACATTCACTTTCCTCTAGTTTTTGACACCACATGGGGCACGGGTAGAGTGATTGTAGCTGATTGAAGGCAGCCAGATGTAAGTTAAAGGAGCATTTGAGGATGTAGACACCAAGGGGGGATGCTGATTAGAACTAATGGCCAGGAAAGTCTGATTTGAAGAGAGAAGGCAGACATTTATGAAATAAAAATCTTTGTTGGGAGTTGTAGATATACAGCTGTCCCTTCATCAAGGCCATTTACCACGGGGCTAACTTTCTATATCATGTCACAGCTTTCTCGCAAAATAATCATTGGCTCTCATACAAGAAATGTCTTTCTTCACTCACCAGCCCAAAAAAAAACAATGGTTATCAAAAAACGACAAAAAAGTTCCTTTTGAACCCTGCTTGTAAACATAACGGTACAGTAGCAGATTCGGTATCACAAAACACTCTTCAGAGTTGTGCGTCTCACATCAGGAAAAGCTGCATCTCAATCCAAAATGATACTGTCTACCAAGATACTGTGTACGGTATCGATATAAAAGGACAAACTGTTTACACCCGCACTAGGGATGTGCTTAGCCAACAATGCTTTGCGCTAAAAGCTATTATCAGCATGCTAACATGCTTATAATTAGGAGGTACAATGCTCATTAGCTTAGTTTAGAGTTTGCCAATTATCACAAAACAAAAACTATAGCGATGAATGACATTAATGTCATGAGTTTTGCAATTATTTTGTTATAAACTTAAGAATGGACAAATACAAACTTGAACAGATGATGGTGTTAGATAAAAAGTTAAGCGTTGTGTAAGTGTTTTCAGTTCATCCTGAGGGGACACAAACGTGTGTACCAAAAATGGCAATTCATCAATTCTCCGAATTGAATCTCCTTCTTTCCTTTTTACTCTCCCAGTTAATTTGTCTCTTTCCAATAGATCTAATGGCTCTTCCTGAACTCCTCTGACTTCTTTTCTGAGTGCTTTAATGGGGGTGGGAATCACCAGACATCTCCCGATACGACATCATCACGCCATAAACTTTGGCAACATCTGTTTTATCTGAAAGGATACATTTCTGTCAGTTCATATCAATTCAATTGTATAGCTGCAAAATGGGATTGTCAAGCAGACAAACACATACAGTATACAATGAAAAAAAGAAAAAAATAGAAGAAAAAAAAACAAAAAAACGATATTTGGCGCCGATGTATCAATACAGTATTGCCAATGAAAATATTGAAATACATGCTTTTAGTTCAACCACACCCTCTCTGCTTCCCGTGGGACCTTTACAGAATCCTATTAGTGACATTACTGAGAAAGGCCATAGATGGATGACCTTAGTGGAACGGATTTGGAGTGAATAAGGTGTGTGTGTGTGTGTGTGTGTGTGTGTGTGTGTGTGTGCGTGTGTGCGTGTGTGTGTGTGTGTGCGTGTGCGTGTGCGTGTGCGTGTGGCGTTTTTCATAATTTCCGTTTGAAGACTAATAATCTGCGCCAACATTGTCACAGTTGTCAAGATTAAAAGGCAGGCAGCTTGACAAAAAGCAGGCATGAAAAGGAAGGTGAATGGTTCAAATTGATGAGAAAAGAACTGGAAACGTTCCATTTCGCACAATGACTGCTGTGAAAGCACCATTACTGAAGTTAATTAACCTAAAACGGTTCCAATGGAGCTGCACAATGGCCAGAAGTAAAAGGCTGTGGCTCTATTGGACAGGTCCCAGGTGTCTGTGTAAAATGTGTGTGAGGGAAAATAAGGCCAAGTTTGAAATATAGCAGTATGTTGGACTACACGTTTAGCAAAATATGTCAAGACAGATACATCTAAACATGTCTGTTAATGATAGATCTAATGTGAAATGTTATCTGCATAAAGAAGGTCAGGGCAAAGTGCCTGTTTAATTCATAGTCTTACAGGGGATCAACATTAAAACTTTAAGCCTTACCAAACCAATTGTCGTTTCTTCAAACCTAAAATGATTGTTCATAGCAAGCAAGTGTCATTACCGTCATTTTCCTATAAAGCTAGGTAGCTACATCCATTCAAACTTTTAGAGCTGCAGCTACTATACCCATTTAGTCAATTAATAGATTCACAGAAAATTAATCGGCACAATTTTAATAATCAATTCGTTGTTAAATTAAGTGTTCATAAAAAAAATGCCCACAATGTATTGGTTCCAGATTCTCAAATGGGAAGATATTCTGTTTGTCTTTGTTGTATATAATAACTAAAATGACTAAAAATTGTACAGACAAAACAAGTATTTTATAAAGGAGACATCTTTGGCTCTGGAAATTTGTGTCTGGCAATTTGAACTATTTTTAGAGACAAAACGATTAATCCACAAAGTATTTGGTAAATTTATTGAAAATGAAAATAATCATTTAGAAAATAGTGACTGACAAATAGCCCTAAGCATGGAGGACATCCACATTAACATTTTGAGTGAGGTTACATTTCTATTAACTTTGAAACAACAATCATTTGTGGCAGTACATGTTACAATAAGAAACGTGCTGCGTTTACATATTGCGTATATGTCTCTAAATCAGTAACACCCACCAATATCTGCTGTTGTGCAAATGCAAGCTACGGATGTGCCAAAAATGAGACCATTGCAAGTGTACAGCAGCTATAATCCATAACAACGTAAAACTGCACCTCAGACCACATTAGCCCTCCCACCCGAACATGGCCATAGAAAAATTACAGGGCCAATAGGAGTTTATCATATAGCAGCCATGAGAGAAGGAACCATCAATCATAGCCTGATGACAGCAGAGTAATTTAAACTGCAGCACGCCTCAGGCTCATGTGTGCATCTGTGATTGTGTGTATGTGCATGCATGTATGAGCGTACAGTGTGTGAGAGCATACTCCTCATCTGTGTGTCATCTCTCCTGTGTGTGCCAGTGAGCATAGAGGCCTACTCCCGCTCAGCCCCACAGCCACTGGCAGGTAATGAGAGCTTTATGTGTTTTCATTACTTTGTGCCAGACAACAGAATCACACTGAGGGCTGTTGGCAGAGACAGAGGCTGGAGGAATGCAGTCGAATCTGATTAAGAAGCTGAGATATATGGTACCACAGGTGAGCAGCTAGGCTGACTGAACTAACAAGCCCCTGCTCCGGGGAACAACACAACAAACACTCATGCCTACATCACAAAGTGGAAAAGCATGCCTACAGCTCTGTGTGCACACAAGCACAGCTCATAGACCACATTCAAACACTTAGTGATGTGCTGAAGGATATAAGTGAATGCATGCGTTTGTGCACATAGGGGTCTTCCCTTTTTATTTAACATCCAAACTACCATAACAATGAGAGAAACATTAATATTTGATCTCTAATGATCTGTCCAAATTTTAATCTTGAGACAGGTCATGCCTTGTCTGGGAAAAAAATTAGGAATTAATGTAAGGCTATTTGATGCCTTTGAAAAATGCAATTGCCTTACTGTATTGGTACCACCACCACCACCACAGTGTTTACGATTAGGCTTGGTGGGTTGCGTCTGAATTTCTGAACTACGTTAGTTCTCATTTACGGAGCCCCCCCTGTCCTCCGGCCTGGAGAAATAAGGTTGTCTCTAGTAGCAGCCGGCTAGGGACCGATGTTATTTCTCCAGGCTGGAGGACGGCTCGTTTTGATGAAAATTTGTTTGTAGCTCATTGTTAACCTTACTACGTTAGGAAAGATCAAAGTTATTTGTGATTTAATATCATTTTGCTACAAAAGGAATTGATCCCAGAAGTTCAAATCTGTGAATATCTTTCTAACTTTGTTCACGTTTATAAAACCAAGAGCACGGATTATGAATCCATCCCAATAGTTTATTAAACACTGCGCACGGAATATGAATCTGTGCACATGGTTTAATTTTTCTTCTCAGCTGACCCCAGGGGGGCTGCGTACTCATTTGACTGAACTTGACCTTCTATTTAAAGTGAAAGCCCTAGTGACACTATAGTAAAACAGGCCTTACCACACTTCCATCCAATGCTCCGAAGTGCTCATCACGCAGAAAAATGTGAATGTGAGCATGCATGTAAAATGCCGATCCAAAATTTATTGATGCACAAATCTGATCCATCTGAGTAGAAAAAAAGGGAACTGCTTTTGGATCAATATTTGGTATGCCCTGAAATACTTGTAATTTTGTGGGTTTTTAGAGAACTGATTTTAATCCTATTCTTTTTATTCTAAATTTAACTCTTATGTTTTTTTTAAATAGCTTAATGATTTACTGACCGACATATTACTGGTCCTGAGAGCAGATTTCCTTCTCCTTGTGTCTAACATGTTGAATGACAAACTTGAATTGAATGTGCAGATACCCAGAAGATTGGAATCGGTAGAGAAAATGTTGGGTCGGTGCATTCCTAGCAAAATTGCAAACTCAGTCAATGGAAATTGGGGACACAAGCAGTTGTGGATTCACTCTATGATTCCTGAACTGAGGTGACAGTGTCCATGCAAGCTGAAAATTATTCAGCTTCAATGGACAAAAAGTTTCACCTTTTTCACAGATCGCTTACTACAAGAAAGACAGAAAGAGGAAAAAGTAAGAAAAAAATAAAGCAAAAGAAAAGGTTAAAGGGGAGAGAGAAAAAAAGCAAGGAGGCAATGTGGACAGACAAGTGATAGATTTGTAGAGAAGATGGCAGGGTAATATAAGGTAAGTGCTTTGAGAATACAATATTTAATGTCACTGCCTGTGGACTCACATATATCCCTGATGAGTTTAGCCTGAATCCTGGCAACTTCAGATTTTTGCTACAGGCAGAGTACAGAAAAAGGAAATATCAAAGATTGGACTTGTTTCTCTTCTTTGCAATAAGAAAAGATAAAGGCTGGCTCAGGGAGAAATGCGGTAGGGAAAGCTATAGGAATTATTAGTAGTAAATTATAGATGAGGGACTGGAAATTGGTCTATTAGAGGAGCATCAAAATGAAGAGAGAAGTGATGAGCAATGGTCGCAAGAGAACAAGCTGTAGTGAGGAAGGAAAACAATTAGTTACTTCTGGAGTTAAGCTGCTATATAAAAACTTAATGCCTAAAAATTTGGGCTGTAATATGTATTTTACCCATGCATGAATACGCAACAATGTACTGTATGTTCCTACAACCTGAATTGACCCGTATGTTCAAGAAACAACTGCTACTTTAGTAACTATCTTGTGCAAGTTCAAAGCACTTTAGCATAGTTAAACAATCAATTTATGTATATTTTAAGTAAATAAAATAAAAATTGTTTCTCTCTGTCATGACAACGACCTCCTTGAGACAAAAGAGAGGCTTTTCTAGAAAGATAAATGAAATCACAGGATATTTAGCTTCTTTAAAAGACAATGGACTGAAACATTTTGTCTAAGTCGTTTGCTAAGTGATATATTGTTTTAATAAGCTCTCAGTTTCCCTTACTACACAGCTTCCCAAGGTCATCAAACCAAATACGTATCACTTTTTTTTTTTTTGGGGGGGGGGGGGGGGGGGGGGGGGGGGGGGGTTGTATTTTCTGTTTAATTCTGGCACCTTCAGCAATAACAGTTTTTATTGCCTTTCAGAGTGTATTGTTGTTAAAGTACTTACAATAATCTCAAATCAGGATGTAAGTATAATAAGTAACTGTCTCAAAGTCTCTTTATCTGGTCAAACAGATTTGAATTGATTTAGATGAAAACCGTGAGTCCAGCTCAACCCCCCCCGCCCCTCGAAACTCCCGAGACCCTTAAAGTGACGGTTGTCCATAAAGCGACCAATGCTGCGAATCCCTCCCGTCCAAAACAGCCCTGTGGTCATCAACCACGAGTGTTTTTCTTTCTTCTGCCAAGCCCGCTATTAGTTATCTAGGATGTTTGTTACACATTAATCTGGGTGGAAGAGTGTGGCATTAGAAACAACCCTTGGGGGAAGGAGCAACAGAGCTAGATTTTGGGCTAGAATAGCTAACTTAATGGTTACCAATGATGCATAGAGCGGTGCGAATGCAACTTAAAGCAGTACATAATAATAATAAGACCATCTTTGTAGGATTCATAAGTTCAAAATTATGGCTTATTGAAACAGAAGTGTAAGCTTTACATCATTAGTTAAGAAAATCCTTATTTAGTCATTTCATTATAAATTATATTTTTGAATGTTTGACGTGATTACTTGATTAATTGATGAGGGTATAAGTAATAACTGGGTGTCATATTGATACCAACACAGAGGTATAAAAAGGTACCTATAAAAACCATTCATATGCCATATCCCATACAAAAATAGTAAAGAATATACGGTAAGAATATGGGCACTTTACGCCACCATACGGCTAACTATGGCTAACTGTGGGAGTGGACATGAGGTCCATGAAAGTTAAATATTTGTAAAACAGAACAAGGTGCACATACGGCTTTATAAATCTAACAAATTAATGTCTGTGCATATTTCCGTGTGCATACAGACAGTTTTTGTTGCTTCTGGCCCCTGGACTGCTGTATCTTCTCCATCTTTTCATCAAGGACCACTCGTGGATGCAAGTCCTGGAGTTTATTACGTAAACATAGATATCATTGTATTTTGTTTGTGTTTGATTTAATATTATCCTTCTCATACTCTCAAACTAAACCATGATATGAATAGTGCATGGAGTGCATTGTTATATAAATGTAATTAATTTGGAATGGACTGTAGGAAACCAAATGCAACTAACATTTCTTTCCTCTAGCATCGAGTCCGCCTTTATCTCGGTCTCCTCTTTCTGCCCGTCTCTTCCTCTCAGCTATCAGGTCAGTCATGGTGTCTCGCCAGCGCACATGTGCTCCTACAAATCCTACTCTTACACCACTTGCAACCTGACTATGCAAGAAAAGAAGCATGGGACTTGGAGACAAGTGGAGACTAAAAGGGGAATTGAGAATAAGGAAAATATGTGGCATATCTCGTCTTCTTTGAGGACGGCCGAGACACAGGGACAACAGAACACAGGCTGCTAGGCAGTTAGCAGAAAGGGTTGAGGCTAGGTAGCATAGCTAGCTAGCAGGTACTTGTAAAAAATGTAAACCCACCGGGAGCACAAACAATCGTAGCGACCTCTTTCCAAATATCCGTCTTTTTTAAGATGTCCTTGTAGCCTAGCTGCCTTGCTATGCTTACAATGAAATGCAATGTCCAAACATGCTAGTGGTTGACCTGTCGGCTAGCTGAATAACAACATCTAAAGTGGTCATTGTGTGATATATTTGCCCTGTTTAAGTTTGTGTGACATAAACAACAATCCGTGTTGATACAAGTGTCAATGTTCGCCAACAAAAGATTTAATCAAACAAATGTACAAGTAGCCAAGCTGCCTGGCTCGGCTTACAATGAAATCCAATGTTGGAACAACGCTAGTGATTTGCTTGTTGGCTAGCTGAAAAGTTTGAGTGTTTTAACTAACATATACAGTGGTCTATTGTCTATAGTGGTGTATGTGCCCTGACTAAATTTGTGTGTCATATAAATCATAATTTGAGATGATACAAGTACCAATGTTCATGTCAAAACATTTTAATTACACACAAATGTTTATGGTACAGTTCTGATTATCTCCGCCATCTTGGTAAGACCTTTTTGTAACTCCTGCCTCTAAACACAAAATTGCGGAACTAATTGGTTCTGGAGTGGTCCTCATTTGAAAAAAAAAGTTAAACTTTCGTGAACTTTGTTTCACTTTCCTCAGCAAAGTTTTGCTGTGTGGAAACCTACCGGAACGCTTAGGATGGGTAAAGTGCAGAGATTGAATTTCACTACATTGTATTTTACAATTGTATGTGACAAATAAAGTTCTTTTTCTTCTTCTAGATTGGTAGGGTAACGTCCATGCGAGGAAATAAAGAAAGTTCATGATAAAGAGAAAAGGGAGTTGTTAGTTGTCAATGGACCAAAAACATGTTTGTCTTACACTAGCAAGATAAGCAGGAGACATTTCAGCGCCAAGTAACAATATAAAAGGTAGACACTATCATTTTTAATAGGACACACTGGTGAGACACCCGATTTATCTACATTAACTTATCTCAACATTTGCATTTTAGGCAATTACAGTAGCTGACAAGCTTGTCCATGGAGCAAACACAGACATTTCTAAATCAATAACATTACAAGCAACTACCAGTAAGACGGGCAAGTTCTAGGTCAAGCACCTGCAGTCAGACAAATGTAAATTACATAGCACATTTCACTGAGAAAGTGGATATACAGGCAAGTCATTATTTCCTGAATTCACTTCAACTTTTGCGCCTTCTGCAAACATGTCCACATCAAATACATTAGAGCGACAGACAGAAAAAACCGGGAGCTCTTGTCACTCGCCTTGATGCTTTGCCAAGCACAGTATCAAAAACATTACTCAAAGGGTGTAAGAGTATATACTTACAGGAAATTAAATAAGGACGGAAGTCTGGTAGTTGGGCTGGTTAGTGCCATGACTGAAAGGTCCAAAAGCCAACGTGTCAATCAAGTCAATCAAGTCAATCAACAATGACCCAGTACATTTTTTCTTCAATTAGATCAATATACTGTACACTACATGTATAAAATACAGTGCCATGCACATTACATGCAATACATTAGTTGGACAGTATATTTTGTAAGTAGGAAATTCCTCGACAGGAGACACTTTAATAGTTTATAAACGGGGTATACATTTTAAAACCCCTGCAGCATGATCTAATGGGAGGCTTTTGGACTCCTCTTGATTCACATTCATTTCGCCAGTTCTTACAAGCTGTGAGAACTATATGTAAGTCATTCGAAGGTTGGAAAAAGGCCATCTATCTCTAATAACTTTGTCGCCATTTTCCATCCTTTCTTCCTATCACACTTGCCCCATCTTAACGACTTTGTGCCTTTAAGCATTCATCAAAGCTACAGACAATAAATCAACCATATCACAATATGTCAACCCTCCTGGTGACAGATAATTTGTGATTCTTAACGCATGCACACAAATAAACACACGTCCAGGGCACACACATCCTCCATAAACTACAAAAAAAGGAAAACTTGCCATATTTCCCATCAGTTGCTAGCATGGAGGCATGGAGGAGAAGAGACAGACAACTACGGATATGCATCGGTCGCACAGACGTGCAAGCGGCTCAGTTCTTGGAAAGTGGCTACATGTGTCCGTGACGAAACATCGTGGCTGCATGACCGGTACAAACCTGCAGTTGTCCACAGACGCTGAACATGTAAAGTACAGAATATCCAAGTCCCGCGTAGACAGGTAAATTGGAACGCTGGTAACCACTTGATTTTCGGGTATTGATTGGCTAACAAGGGCCACCTATCCGTCAGAAAAAAATACATAAATGCGCTTCCCTAATCTTTAGAGGTTACTTTAACTTCAACTCTCTAGAACAGAGATCTTTAACAGTGGGTCCGGTGACATGTATCCTACATATTATTAGCCAATATAAATCAGCCTATTTGTGTGAAAAAACCACAACAACAAAAACACTGATCATAGGCTTACCGGCAGGTAGCCATCCAATGATACAGTTAATTCTGAGGATCCACTGACCAACGTGTGTTTTAACATCAAAACCAGATTTATAAAATTATGACAACAATTATTTTAATAGCCTAGTATTTTGTGCACTAAAAAGATATACAGGCTTGGGCCGTCCACACGTTGTTGTAGGCCCAGTTTAACATGCAACTTAATTTTATACAATATTGAATGTAGTAGAGGGTCCCTGTTCCGTCTTACTCCAGCTAAGGGGTCTTTGGCTTAAAAAAACATTGAAGACCCCTGCTCTAGAGAGGTCTTTGAACACTGGGTCTGAAGAGGTTAGGATTTTTTTCCCTCCTATGAGGTTTACTAACGAGGTGAATAAAAAACCTTATAACTGCACAAGCACGCAGCATGCACCCTTTATGACAAACACATGTACGCAAAGGAAAGCACAACAAAAAACCTGAGCTGCATAATGATTAAACTGTCATCGCCAGCGACAGTTATCCAAGTTGGTCCTGCACTGGAGTCTAATGGCCATAAAACTCAGCAGTAACTGAGGGTTGTAGAGTGAGCTATATTGATGTACCCTTAATGGAGATTTCATTGTCACTACTGGGAACATTGTTACAGTCTGCTAGCCTCACATTGCAGTGACATCTCACCAATTACAGTGTTTATGAGTCCGATTAATTAGGAAGACCATCTGAGTTTGGGTGTCAGGCACTTTTAGACTGCGTGGAGGACGATGTTACCAGGGAATAATGTTACTGTTGGGGGAAAAGTGTTTTTTTTTTGCCATCAACTAACAACACGTTCTTGGGCTAACATCTACATGGGTGTGTTTTTAATTGGGTCAAGTAATATCCCTGCATCACATGTAGACCAAAATTGTTAATTCGGAAATTGAACTGCCATTTACAATGATCAAATATTCAGATTGCAAAATTCAGAGTCTATACGCACAACAGGCGTGTCTTGTGCTCCAGCGGTGGGCGTTAAAATGCATTATTACCCTTATCTACTGCCTGTCCAGTTGCCCTCTTTGCTATTGCTATTTCTGCTCTCTTCAATAATGCAAAATGAAAAAAAACAGCAAGCCGTGCTGCCCACAGAAAATCATGACACCAAAGCATCTGAGAATGTGGAAACATTTCGGATTTGATACCCCAAAACATTTGCTGTATGCATAGTAAAATAAATTAAAGTTAAGGCTGCTTGCCATTTGTTATTTGTTTTTATTTATTTATTTTTTCAATGTAACTGCCTGACAGTAGTGTTCCTAGGTCATCAAATCTGAAGTCACCTGATAGTAGCCTGATAATCAGATGGAGGGTGCCATTTTTTTTCACTGTATAATGCTGAAGAATCAGAGATGTGGGCTGTCATTCAAGGTTTAATAACCAAATTAAACCCCAATATACATATATGTATTACTGCCCTCTGACCAGCACATATAAGCCATTTCTGATCGGACGCCACTATTGTTAGGACAGCATTGTTGTCACTGCCATTACAAATCACTATATCGAAAATAACAACAGGGTGCCTTCGTAGCTCACCTGGTAGACCGCACGCCCACGTTCAGAGAATCAGTCCCCGACGCATCGGCCGTTTGTTCAACTCCAACCTGCGCCTTAGCTTTTGAAGACCAATTTGATTTAAAATAGAAGACATGTTTAGATTAAAGATTAACAAGTTAAAAGAGCTAAATTAGACGCAAGATATAAGAAAAAAGATCCAAGGGTTGTTACAAGGGTTGGTCAAACTTAAAAAGAGCTGGATATGGAAATGATAGAGTAGAAGTAAATGAGAAGGAGAAGAGATCTTATTTATCGTTTCACAATGGGTTTGTTATTTGGAGCCTTTCTAATAAACATTTTAAGAAAAATGTCCACTTACGGACATAATCTAATAATTTAATATTTTATCATGTTATTTTACATGGGGCAGGAAGTAGCATCTTGGAGACAATCCACTGGAGTACAAGCCAAAAAAAGAAACTATTGAGTTGTAGTTTCACAGCAACAGTTTACAAGAGTAATTGTCAGGAGACAGTAAATGTCTGAATATGAATATTGCATATTTTTCCTTGGCTCATAACACCAGGCCCTTAGTGGGGTGTATGTGTTTGTGTGTATGTGTGTGTGTGTGTGTGTGTGTGTGTGTATGTGTGTGGAGGGGAGAGGGAGGGCAACCAGAGGTTGAAATTGGGTCTTCAACTGTGTCCAAAAGAGAAACTGATCGATGCACCATTAAAATGAGGATCTTTATTGAAATCAGAGCTTGGAGATTAAACTGTAGTGCTGGTCAAACAATGATGGAAGTATGTATTGATTGATGGTTGGCCAAAGGTGTGAGGACATCGCAGACTGTGGCAGTAGTGCTGACTCAGCTGGAGCGTGAGGTGACTTTTTCTTGGCCGTTATCACAGGGACATTTGCTTTCTCCAATCAAATTGGCACGAGGCAGTCTCTAGCAAATGTAACTAATCACCTCATGTCTGGCTCTTGTATCCACCAGCAAAACATTCTTTTCAAGAGAAGCTAGCATGGAGAGCATAAACTCCTGTGAAAGCCAAATGGCCAGTTGATGATTTTGTGCTTGATTGGTTAGTTGCTTGGTTATTTGTTTATTTGGTTGCTTGGCTGGTTATTTGTTCATTTGCTGGCTATTTGGTTTTTTAGCATTCATTTAGTTACATGTTTTGGTTAGTTGTTTGATTGGTATATCCTAATTAATTCTGATATTTATTTCCTTTCATTTACTGTAAGATTTATTTTATTTTAATTTAAAAACAAATCCTAACATGTCAGTTTTCTTCCAATATGCCTATATTGAATAGGGTAAATGGTGAATTTTCATTGTTGACATCATGCCCTTACTTCATCAGTACAAAGACAGCAGGATAGGTAATCTTGGCTCAGTCGTCTTCCAATTGACCACATGATTGATTGCAGGTTGGCAGGAGATTTTAAAAGGAGGCGTGTCTGAGTCAGCAGTAATTCAGAAGGGTAAGGTGACCCATTTCTAATACTCCAAATGAGTGTTTTATTAGTTTAGTTTTATAGACCATAAAGTTAATGGATGCAGTGAATTGCACTACAGTGTATGGATTTTTGACCGTTTTGCTCAGTAGCACCACAGGCCAAAAACAGCACTTTGCTTCATATGTTCATGTAGCCACAGCACATCGACCTCTAGGACTGTCCATTTTGTCTAGAATATAGGACTGCTGTGGCTAGTTGAATTTGAAAACCTTTCCACCAACGTTGCGCAGCCCAGAGGGATATATGGCCCATAATACTACTGTGAAATTAGCAACCTCACTCACTGGATGTAATAAAACTCTTTCCGGAACGGCTTTTACAGTGTCAGCGCATTTACATGAGCAGAGCACTGGAAACCTTCAAACTTTGCTACAAGGTTTAAATTGGTTATTACAAGTGAGGACTTAAACAATAGGACTTTTGCATTAATGTTGATGCATTTGTTTGAGAAGATGTTTGATGCTGGGGTTAATCCTGACTACTGCAGCTTTCATCAACTAAAGAAAAAGACCTGTGTGTGTTGTCAAAATCCCAGAGGGAAAATGTTGACATCCCTCAGCCCACCTATCTTAAATTGTTTCTTTTGCTTGGCTGGGTCAAACTTAAGTCATGGGTGTGAAGTTTATTGATCCGTCCTGAGAAAGAGATTGAAAGCTGCCAGTGACACTGTTCCTGCAGACAGGGGAGCTCAAGTCGCCCATTCCTTCTTTGACAATTCATTCAATGAGTGTACAATTAAAGTGAGTGTAAAGTAAGTGAGAAGAAAGAAATGGCAGCAACTAAACAGTCTGGGAAAGAGGAGCCAGAGTGCGAAGGCAAGGGGAAAATAAAAAGAGACTAAGGTGCTCGGAGGAGAGTGGAGAAAGAAAATTGAGCTTCAAGCAGGAGGCAGAATTGGCAGAGAAACAATACAGAATGGAATATAGACATAACCTTTGGGATACATGTATCATTGACCATGTGAATGCATCATTCTTCAAACCTCACAAAGGGCTTCACTTATCCCAACACACCTCGAATAAAAATCTCAGGGGAACATAAGGAAACACACGGTTAGCTTCCTCGGTACAACTGCAATGCTTATTTTAATACAAACAACTTCCCAAAGCATGTGAGAAGGGGTAAGTTAGGTTTGTTTTACCTTAATTTGTCAGTCTGCTGAGCATGCATGCAAGTTTTTAAAGAGGTACCCTGCACAAAAGGTCATTCTCCACATCGTGCTATCCTCAAACTCAGACCCCCAATCAAGTCTTCTCATTCTTCATCTCATGTTCCTCTGATCCTCCTTTCCAATATTCAGCTTACCGCTCATCTTAATGCCCTGCCATACACTCACCGGCCACTTTATTAGGTACACCTGTCCAACTGCTCGTTAACACTTAATTTCTAAGCAGCCAATC